>NC_064254.1:44259863-44566178 GCF_003254725.2 Canis lupus dingo
ACATATAGGTGTATGTTATTTGTCATTTCAAGAAATAGTTCAGAAATTATTCCCTCTTGTAAACATTTTTTTTCTCAAAACAGGTTATTTATATTTTAAATCTAATTTTCTTTAGTGATTGCTAGGCCAAATGACATTTCTTTTAAGGATAGCAGACATAAGTAAATTAGAATGAAGGGAGTTAATTAGGTTCAAGCATATAACATGCTGGTACCCAAAAACATTTGAAAGTTCCCATTGCTAAATAAACACATAGTCAAATATAAATGGTTAATATGAACATTATGGCATATTTATTTATTAGATTGTTATTGTCCCTCCCTCACTGGCTAGATAATTAGCACTCGGAACAAATACTTCATAATCGACAAAATGCAAGGTAAAGGAAGTAGAGCCCAACAATTATAAGATTCCTTTCACCAGAGATTTATAAACAGGTGCCCTTAGTATACACAAATACACACAAACACACCCACACATGCCTTCTATCAACAACTGCTAGTGCTCTACCCTATAGACCAATTCTGGTTTTGGCTGACAGCCATGTGTTTCTGGCCTTGAGCCTTGACATTGTCCTTTAAAAAGGAAACAGATGACTGTAGGAAATTAGTCCAAGAAGATGTAGGTCTAAATGATCAGAATAGCCAGTAATCCAAGGGAGACAAATGCACTCATGTCCTTATAGAGCCTGAAGCACTGCCCATGGAATTCTTTGATAGTAAGAAACAAATAAAGAGTGGCATTAATTGATAGAGGAGACCTTGTAGGGACTAAGGAGAAGTATCACATCAAGTCTGAATGTTCCTGCATCCTGGCTATATTCAAGGAATTTTAAATTAGTAATATTTATCCAGAGCCCTGTTTTGAGAAATATGAATTTAACTACTACAAAAGGCTTTAGAGTATGAACATTTATTAGGAGATAGAAAAGAGAACCTGATTAAATGGAAATCCACATAGTCTATGTTTCTGGTTGGGAAGTCTAAATAGGATATCAATTCTTCCCAAATTAACTTAAACTTTTAACATATCTGAACACAATCTCAGTGACATATAGAGGAATTTATATCAATATTAATATAGATAAAGAGAAAAAATCAAGAACATAAATCACAAACTTGTAGGTACTTAACCAAATTGCCATGAAATATGTAAAACAAAAGTTAAAAAAATAAGCAAATTTGACACATTTGCAATAATAGTGGGCAATTTAATATAGCTTTTAAAAATTTATTGTCACAGCAGACGTAAAATTAAGGACATGGAATAGCCTGCTAATGATGAAATAACAGGTTTGATTTAATAGCTATATATATAAAACCATACTTTTCAATCAGAGAATACACATTCTTTTCAAGCCCACATGGAACATTTATAAAACATTCAAGACAAGAAGGAATTCCAATAAATTCCAAAAAATCAGTGTAATACCCATCAAGTTCTCTCACTTTGTTTGTTAGAAAATTGGAAGAAAATACATGAACATGTTAACTCTATTTCTTTTGAAGTTTTTTTTTTTAATTTTTTATTTATTTATGACAGTCACACACACAGAGAGAGAGAGAGAGAGAGAGAGGCAGAGACACAGGCAGAGGGAGAAGCAGGCTCCATGCACCGGGAGCCCGATATGGGATTCGACCCCAGGTCTCCAGGATCGCGCCCTGGGCCAAAGGCAGGCGCCAAACCGCTGCGCCACCCAGGGATCCCTCTATTTCTTTTGGATTGGGATTGTGGATAATTTCTATTCCTTGAAATACTCCGCTGTGTTCCCTTTTATTAACAAGTAATTATAAAAAAATAAATAAATAAGAATCCGTGTGTGGCTGGAGGTGGAATAGCAGACCAAGTGGAAACTTCAAGGATAAAGGAAATAACTTCTGAAGTCCTAATAACTCTCCTATAAATCTTGCCTAATGACCAAGACTTTTGTCCACCTTTTAGTATTTATATGACCTAGTCCAGGCAAAACCAAAACAAACCAACAAACACATGAAAAAAGTAATCTTTGTATTTAATTTCATCTAGGTATTCACTGAGTAGTCCTTATGATGATGCTTAGAAATATTAATGAACTACAGAGTTATACTCCCATGTATTGTCATGTAATTGGATTTCTCATTCAGTTGTTGATAAATCTTTTGTTGGCAGCTAAATACTTTCTCTCAGTAATGTTTATTTTATCTTTTAATGTTATTGTTTCTTCAGGTCCAATGAATTAACTTATCAGCCAATCTTTACTGACACAGTTTGTTGAGATACTTAGCTTCTGTAGGGCTCCGTTTTCTGGTGCACATAATGAAGGATGTTCCAATGTTTTTCAAACTTTAATGTTTTTGTGAACGACTTAGGGATCCTGTTAAAGCACAGATTCTGGCTCAGTGTGAAGTGGAGCCTGAGAATCTGCATTGCTATCCAACGTGTATTTTTAGTCGCAGGGTTCTAGGGACCTTTGCAGCCCCCAGAGGCTTCAGAGACAATATTTCATCACTGCTTTTTAAAAATAATATTTTATTTATTTATTCATGAGAGACACATAAAGAGAGGCAGAGACACAGGCAGAGGGAGAAGCAGGTTCACCACAGGGAGCTTGATGCAGGACTTGATCCCAGGGCCCAAGGATCACGCCCTGAGTCAAAGGCAGTTGCTCAACCACTGAGCAACCCAGGCGTCCCTCATCACTTCTTAAGGTGATTTCTACAGAAATGTGGGACTTAGAGTGAGTTATACTGCAAAGGGTCCCTTCTTCATCTTCTCCCTACCAACACTTTTATCACCTTGAATCTTGCCTAGAGGGCAGAGTGGGGAAGAGACACCTGCCAGATTGTGACTATCAGTGTGGAAAAGATGGTTGAATGGTGGCAGTGGCTGGAGGAGGAAGGGGAATTGCACACTGATATGAGTCACATTTGCTGACTGAGCTCTATTTTACTGATGCTGTGCCCGTCTCCTGCCTTCTCACTGGAACTAATTAAATAGGCCCATCAGGCTGATATGTGATACAGTTTCAACCCACCACATTGTAAAATTATATTTGTCCCACTCTTCCAAGCCCTGGGGACTCTTCTACCCACTGGTCTAGTGCCAGGCACTGAAGTCGATATAAAGCAAGGAGACTTGATTTTCTCCTGCAGGGGAGCTTAGACTATGGTTGAGGAGGCAAAAACAGATGGAGAAAAGGCAATAAGTGAAAAGAGAGAAGATTCTGAATATTGTTACTTACTCTGATTGAGGACATAATGTTAACCTTGCTTTATTTGAGCAAAGTTTTTGGTGGCATGAATTTAATAAGAGAAAACACTGCATCTGAATTGTTCCTAATCAAGCTAATTGAACAAAGGGAAGAGTTCCAAGAACACCTTTAGTACTGATGGAGAACATTTATTTTCACTGCAAGACATAGACCCTAAGGAACCCTCCATTCCTTTCTCGAATGAAATGTGAACTCTTACAATAAGGTTGATATTCCATTTTTACGTCATTGATGGGATCCAAGCATAGTAATGGGATTACTGATCAATGACATGAATTATAAATTTTTAATACTAAATCATTTTTTTGTTTTTATTTCAAGGAATAGATTTGATACAATTTTTATTGGTCATCAGAGAAACAAAGGAATTTGGTTTGACAGGTGGTAAGGCAACCGAAAACAATGGCTTTGCATTCCCAATATTGAAACTTACTGAAAGTACCTTTGATTGGCTAGTTATAAAAAATGCACAAAAGTGTAATGTTATAGGAAACTGATTTCAAATAGTTCGCAGCAAAGCTCTGGTGTCCTTAGATAATATTCTTATTTTGCCTAGTGGACTTTTATCTGTTTTGGGCAGCTCTGCTGATCAGTAGTAGCTGTTTCAGGAGGGGAAATCTTAGTGGTAAAAGTGGTGCTCAGCTTGTGGCAAGGCAGCACAAAGAAGACAAAGGAGAAAAGAATTAATGCCCCCAAATTAGGACTTTTAAAATGTTTACTGGATTTAATGGCTAAAGATTTTAAGTGCCCTGAGTGGAATTTAAATTTTATATTCATGATATCCGGATTTAGGGAGACAGGAAAAGGCTAAAGAGGTTTTTGGGAAATGATCCCTGTACTCCTAGAATCTAGCTGAACCTCACCTGCTCAGAAGTGAATATCTAAAGCATGGCTTAAGATTGAACATACTTCTAATGAGATTCTAGGAGCTCTCTTTTCCCCTGATGATATTAAATCACTTTTTTCTTAGAGTTACATAATTTCCCTCCAAAACCTTTTTTCACATTCGATCTTTCTTGAAAACCAAACTAGAAAGCTCTTTCAAAAGCACATTTAGGGATCCCTGGGTGGCGTAGCGGTTTGACGCCTGCCTTTGACCCAGGGCGCGATCCTGGAGACCCGGGATCGAATCCCACGTCGGGCTCCCGGTGCATGGAGCCTGCTTCTCCCTCTGCCTGTGTCTCTGCCTCTCTCTCTCTCACTGTGTGCCTATAATAAAAAATAAAAAAAAATAAAAAAAAAAAAAACAAAAGCACATTTAAAAAAGCCTTCCCAGTGACCTTACAGAGCACCAAATATTTAGGTCAGTGAGATTTTGGAATATTTTCCAAAGTAAATGGGGAAGTTTTGGCACACACTCCAGGTTGCAAATTTAGACAATATCTATAGTCTTACAAGTGAAACCTGGGGTCATTTTGAAGGATTGGGATCTTTTTTAGACATGACACAACTGCATTCTGTCCTCATGGATCTCTGTGGTGAAATCCATCCCCTTTCCAGGAAGAACTTGATGCTACAGCCATCAGCATCTTCCTAGATTTGCTTCAGCTGCAGACAGCCACACCCTCAATGGCATCCCCTTTCCAGACGTCCACATCCAGGGACCTATGATGGCAGGGTTATCAAGGCCCAGTGAGGCCTCACAATGATGAACGGTACATGTTCTAATTTCCTAGGGGAGTGGCTGAGGCTTTATCATCCTGTATCACAGTTTGACCTTTCCCTCTGCTCAATCTGCCCCTGCCCCTCTCTTACACATGTGCTCATTGTTGCATCCAGAGACGATACCAGGAGTGGTTCTAGAACACAGGCAGTAACATAGGGCTTTGGTGTTGAATCACTTATGTTTAGCTGACAATGAGGACTCCACTACTGGTGATGAGTGGAACATAGGAAGCCCCTAGCTCTGGTCGTGAATTAGGATGGTATACTATTAGAAAAGAACTCACTAGCAGATGTTTTATCAAGCATGTTGAAAAGTACGAAGAAATAGTAACTGTAAAGAAAACAGCACAGAATGGCAATCGCTTAGTGCCACTGATGTACTAGAAGATAAAAGGTACAGGTTAAGAACTAGTGCTTTCACCAATAGAAAATGAGTGGAGATAGGGGCTGCTGGGTAGCTCAGTCTGTTGGGCATCCTACTGTTGATTTTAGCTCAGGTCATGATCTTAGGGAGCCCTGTGTTGGGCTCCATACTGGGGGTGAACCTGCTTAATATTCTTTCTCTCTCCTTCTCCCTCTGCTCCCTCACCCAGGTACGTGTGCTCTCTCTTACTCTCTCTCTTAAAAAAAAAAAAATGAGTTGGGATTTAGATAAACTGGTAAGAAAACATATTTCTAAGCCCACAGAGTAGGTGTAGGTGACAACACTCTGGAAGACAGAAAAGAAGAGGAGGAGGAGGAGCAGAAGAAAAAGGAATTTAGAAAGGATAAAGATTTCAGAAAAGAAAAAACTGTGAGGAGCTATCTGCACCAATATAACTTGTTGCAATAAAGCTGATTATTGTTGGTCACTCTCCTTTATTAGTTCTTAGTTTCCTAGCCTTCCTTGTGTTTTCCAGGGGTTAGCTGTATCTTTATTTGTGAATCTCAGCTATGAATATTCAAATCTTCTTCACACATAAATGTGTCAACTGTCATGGTTGCTAATAACTAGATGTACAAAGTGATAATACATCTCTTTTGTCTATATTGCCAATACTCTTTAAAAAAAAGATTTCATTTATTTATTCATAAAGACACAGAGAGAGGCAGAGACACAGGCGGAGGAAGAAACAGGCTCCTCGCAGGGAGCCAGATGTGAGGGACTCAATCTCAGGACCTCAGGATCACAACCTGAGCCAAAGGCAGGTGCTCAACCAATGAGCCACCCAGGTGCCCCAGTATATTGCCAATACTCTTGAATTTCATTTATCTGTATGCATTCCACACTGATCACACCAAAAGCAAAAATTATGAGCATTTCTCTACCTTTATCATTCTGTCGTATAGAACTAAGGTTCGGAATGAACATGATAAGCATTTTTTTACTGTGATATAACTGACATATAACATTATGTTAGTTTTAGGTGTACAACATAATGATTCAATAGTTGTATAGATTGACAAGTGATTGCCACAATAAGTCTAGTTAACAGTTGTTACCATATGCAATTACAAATTTTTGTGTGTGTGATAAGAACTTTTAAGATCTACTCTCTTAGCAATTTTCAGATATATAATGCAGTATTATTAACTATAGTTGCCAGCATTTTATTTTAGAACTGGTAATTTGTAACTTTTGACTACCTTTATCCATTTTGTCTCTCCTCGACCCCTGCCTCTGGTAACCACCATTCTATTCTCTGTATCTCTGAACTTGATGGTTTTGTTGTTGTTGTTGTTGTTGTTGTTGTTGTTTTAGATTTCACATAAAAGTGAGATCACACAGTATTTATTTCATTTAGCATAATGCTGTCAAGGTCTAGCCATGTTGTCATAAGTGGCCAGATTTCCATCTTTGTAGTTGAATAGTATTATATATATGGATACATAAATATTACATATTACATATAATATAAAATTTATTTATCCATTTATCCTTTGATGGATACTTAGATTGTTTCCATATCAGGTATTGTAAATAATGCTTCAATGCACAGAGGGGTATATATTTCCTTTTGAGTTAGTGTTTTTATTTTCTTCAGCTAAACACCCAGAAGTGGAATTGCTAGGTCATATGATAGCTCTATTTTTAATCCTTTGAAAAACCTTTATATGTTTTCCACAGTGGCTGCACCAATTTACATTCCCATCAACAGTGCACAAGTGTTCCTTATTCTCCACATCCTCACCAATACTTGTTATCGCTTGTCTTTTTGATAGGAGCCATTCTGACAGGTGAGAGATGTTATTTCATTGTGGTTTTGATTTGCATTTCCCTGATGATTGGTGATATTGAGTGCCTTTTTATGTACCAGTAGCCGTCTGTACATCTTCTTTGGAAAAATATTTATTCAGATCTTCCATCCATTTAGAATTCAGATTGTGTGTTTTTATTTGTTTTTCTGTTTTGTGGGTGTTGTTTTTTTTTTTTTTTTTTGCTATTGAGTTGTATGAGTACTTTATACATTTTGAATAATAACCCCTTATCAGAAATGTAATTTGCAAAGATTCCCATTCATTAGATTGCCTTCTCATTTTGTTGATGATTTCTTTCATTGTGCAGAAGCTTTTTAGTATGTCATAGTACCACTTGTTTACTTTTGCTTTTGCTGCTTTTGATTTTAGTGTCAGATCCAAAAAGCATCACCAACACCAATGTCAGGAAGCTTACTGCCTGTGGTCTCTTCTAAGGTTTTATGGTTTTAGGTCTTACAGGCAAGTATTTAATCCATTTTGAGTTGGGTTTTGTATATGGTTGAGACAGAATTCCAGTTTCATAATTTTGCATGTGGCTGTCTAGTTTTCCCGACATTATTTATTGAAGAAACTGTCCTTTCCCCATTGTGTATTCTTGGCTCCTTTTTAAAAGTTAATTGATTATATATATTTGGTTACATTTCTGGCTGTCTGGTCTGTTCCATTAATCTGTGTGTCTGTTTTTATGCCAATACCACACTGTTTTGATTACTATAGCTTTACAACATAGTTTGAAATCAGGAAGTGTGATGCTCCAAATGTATTCTTCATTAGCATTTTGTAATGGACCAAAAACTGTTTCTCAATCTCCTGATGGAGAAACTTTTGTTTCCTTAAGCCTTTCAAGAATCTTTCTAAGTGATTTTTTTTAAAAAGATTTTATTTATTTATTCATGAGACACACATACACACACACACACACACACATACACAGAGAGAGAGAGAGAGGAGAGAGGCAGAGACACAAGCCGAGGGAGAAGCAGGCTCCATGCAGGGAGCCTGATGTGGGACTTGATCCCGGGACTCCAGGATCATGCCCTGGGCCAAAGGCAGGTGCCAAAACACTGAGCCACCCAGGGGATCCCCTCTAAGTGATTTTTAAAGAAAGATTTATTTAGGGACACCTCGGTGGTTCAGTGGTTGAGTGTCTGCCTTTGGCTGAGGGGCTGATCACAGGGTCCCGGGATCGAGTCCCACATCAGGCTCCCCAAGGGAATCCTGCTTCTCCATCTGCCTGTGTCTCTGCCTCTCTCTCTGTGTGTCTCTCATGAATAAATTAAAAAGATCTTATTTATTTTTAAAAAGATTTATTTATTTGAAGGAGAGAGAGAGAGAGAGAGAGAGAGAGTGCGCACACATGAGAGAGTGCAGATGAACAGGGGGAAGAGCCGAAGGGGAAAGAATCTCAAGCATACTCCATGCTGAGCACAGAGCCTGATGCAGGGCTCAGTCTCACAACCCTGAGATCATAACCTGAGCAGAAGCCAAGAGTTGGACACCTAACTGATTGAGCCCACCCAGGTGCCCCTAATCTTTCTAAATGATTTAAAAATGAACAGAAGGTTAAAGCAAAAAAAAAAAAAATTGGAAGGTAAACACTGGAGATATTAGAACATTGGTTTAACTAGTACCAGGTAGAGAGGTAAAATGACACTGAGAAATACATATTACTTCATGTTTTTTTATGGATACATTTATGCACTTGCCATTTAAAAAATAGAGATGATTTAAGAATGTTTTTATGGGAAAAGAGAAACCTTCACTCACTCTTGAATGAAAGTGATCTCTCAGGCAGCCCATGGAAACTACACTGAATGGGTTTGTTGGGGACAGTATAAACAGCTTAAGATTTGGAATTCCATGTATAGCACACATAATCAAGTTCTGGTGGAATCAAGAGAACTTGACCAAATCACCTCACTTTCTGGAACTTCAATTATCTCTTCTTTATATAAATGGCTCTCAAAACTAGATGCATGTTAGAATCATTTGGGAGCTTTTTACAAAGAAAATTCTATCATCACAGATTAGTTTTGCCTTCCTCTGAACTTTATAAAATGAAAGAATACATAATTTACTATTTTGTGCCAGCTTTTTAAGTTTAGCATCATTTCTTTGAAATTATATTTCATTATTATTGCTATAAAATATTCCATAGCATAAATATATCATAAATTATCATTTTCTGTTGATAGACATTTGGGATGTTTCTAGTCGAGGGCTATCATATGTAATAGTGCTATGGTGAATTCTAATCTGTGTCTTAGAGTATACTGGTATTCTCATTTTTGAGGGGTAGATGTGTAGAAGCAGAATTGCTGACACATAGAGATTTTGCATGTTTTTATTTTAACATGTATTTCAGTCAGATTTCCAAAGTGGCTGTTCCAAACAGCAGGTCATAAGAGTTACAGTTCTCTGATATGTGGTATCTTTTTAAATGTTTTAGTCATTCTGGAAGATATGCCATGATATTTCATTGTGGTTATAATTTTCACTTTCCTACCTGTTGATGTTGAATACTTTTTTCAAGTTCTTTTTGGGCATTTGAGTATCATCTTTAATGAAGTGCCTGTTCAAGGTTTTTGCCCATTTAATCACTGGATTGTTTGTCTTTTCCTTATTGGCCTATAGTAGTTCTTTATATGTTTTGGATATGAGTCCCTTGTTGACTTTATGCATTGAAAAAAGTTTTTCCCTCTCTGTGACTTGCTATTTCATTTTTTTGCTGTCTTATGATAAAGGTAATTTCTTAATTTAATGAAATCTAATTTATCATTGTTCTTTATGATTACCCTACTTAAGAAATCTTTGCCTATTCCTTGGCCATTAAATATTCCGTGTTTTCAGGCAGCCCTGGTGGCGCAGCGGTTTAGCGCCGCCTGCGGCCCAGGGTATGATCTTGGAGACCCGGGATCGAGTCCTGTGTCAGGCTCCCTGTGTGGGGCCTGCTTCTCCCTCTGCTTGTGTCTCTGCCTCTCTCTCTCTCTCTCTCTGTGTCTGTATGAATTTAAAAAAAAAAAAGATCTTTAAATATTTCATGTTTTCTTTTCCCAATTTTATTATTCTCAATGCTTTCACATGTAGGTCCACAATGCATTTGGAATTAGTGTGAATTAAGAGTCAAGGTTCATTTTTCCCCCCATATGGATATCCAACCATTTATATAAAAGATTTTCTACATCTATGTTCATGAGATAGATTGAGTGATGATTTACTTTTCCTACAATGTCCTTGTTCAGATTTGGTTATCTGGGTTATGCTGGCATCATAAACAAATCAGGAAACATTTCCTATTTCTCTATACTCTTAAAAAGTTTGTGTGAGATTCGTATTTTCTTTCTTAAATGTTGGAAAGAATTAACCAATGATGCCATCTGGGCAGTTTCCCAAATCAAAGTCCTGCTAGGTTAGTGGTTAGCCTTCTGGTTTTTCTCCAATATGTCAATGCCTTCTTAATTTTTTTCCTTATTTGCTCAGTTATAAAGCCATTGAAAAGCACAAGGAAGAACTTGAATATCATTACAGAAGATTTTTAGAGGATATTCACATTAATGCCCAATAAGGAAATTCTAGTTATGGTTTTAAGAACTAAGAATCGTGTCATTTCTCCAGAAAACACATTTAAGTGGATGAAAACAGGAAAAAAATAGTGTGTAGGTGTGATAAGTGCTTTCCTTTTTGTGCAAAACAAGATAGGAGCACTGTGTCTGTGATCTAAGGGTGCATTTGCTTATTTGTTAGATTTCTAAAAATGTGCCTTCACTAATAGGCCTCTGGATGTTGGTAAAAATAAGCATTGTAATTAAACAAATGAAATGGCATGGCTCTGTTGAACTGTGAGAGTTTTGTTTCAGACTGTAATCCAGTTTAGGGGAGGAGTAGAGAATAAGTAGACAGGTTGTCCAGGTTTGTAACAGGTACCATCACTATCGGCTTACGGGAAGGAGGGAAAAACTGATGCCTCCATTAACTTAGTACTACATTAAGTGACTTGGAAAGTATTAACTGCAGCAGTATTAACTACACAAAATCTCTCTCTGTCCACCTCTTTCTCTCCCCTCTCTCCATCTCCAACAGCTTTGACTTTCTCTATCACATTTCACCTCATCTGACCTCCCTAACTCCCACCCACCCAGCCAATACAGCTTAACCACAAAATGCAAAATAAACCCCTATCTCCCAACAAAATAGAAGGAAAACTAGACAGTGAAACAGTTCAAATGGGAATCCGAAAAGGCACTAAGATGATGCTTCATGTGTTATTGAGGAAAGAGTGCAAACTAGCTGTAGGTCTTGGAGAGGGGCCTCTCTGGGCACAGGGTTGAGGGGGGAACCTGGATGGTGAAAAAAATCATTGGAAAAATTGGAATAAATCTTGGGAGATTTTAGAGAAGATTTTAAAACAGGAAGAAGTGGTTACAGTATGGGTAACTCTAGAGTTTCTGACCCAGGGATATGTAACTGGGGAATAATTGTAAAACCAAAAGAAGTTACCGTTCAAGTGGATTAAAGTGAATGAATATGACCTTGAAACAGAGGTGAATCTGTAAGCTCAAAGAGAAGCAATTTCACTTTCTCATTAATCAAGGAAGCCAAAAGAAATGTTTCTGGTGTGCAAGGAAGATGGAAGTACAAGCAAGTTAGGACGGGGCCTGTGAAATTACTGTAAAATGGCATCGCATATGTCAACTCACATCAGAAGGAATGTATCGCTGCAAAAGCACGTAGATGTAACCCATTTCCCTTATGTGTAGTGAAATGTGTGTTTATTTTGTAGAGCTGAATGAACAACTGCAGAAGAGGATGGTAGGAGAGCTGAAGGAATCATGATTCGAGTGGCAAGTTCTCTTCAGGGGAAACATCTGGTTTTCTGGGAGTTAGAGGCAGAAGGTAACCTGAGTGAAACTGCAAAGAGCTTTTTTTTTTTTTTGGTAACTGTTTGTCCACCTTGTATTGCCCTAACATAGCAACCAAGACAGAGATTGTTTACCAAGCTTCTTGATGAGTCCGATGTGGTTGGCTGTGAGAATTCCCTACAGAACTTCATGTCAGTGTCAGAACCACTAGGGCAAGATTTATAGCACTGCCTTCTTTGTCGCCTTTGCCCTGCTACAGCCCAAACAGAAAAACGCTGGCCCTGATATCACCCTCTGGAATTCCATCAGATCTTAGCATTTCCCAGCTGTTAACAACCATGTGAAATTGCTCGTAACTGCACTTCAGTGGAACTTTAAAGAGTTTCATCAGACCATTAGAGACACTGATACCCTGCCCTGTTCTCTTTGCCAGTCACTGGAAGCAGGCGCTAGCATGCTCTGCCATGGTTCTTCCTCTGATTCCTCATTGGTTGACCTGAATTCACACACAGCTTTCACTTCCTTTCTAGAAGTGAACCAGAAATACTTTGGTCAGCCTTTTAAGGTATATAGTGCCTAATGAAATAGAGGGATATTTCTTGAGCCCAATGTGGCCATTCTAGTGTAAAATTCAATACAAGGACCCCTTTCCAATTCTCTATACATCGCGTTTCTTTCTTCTTTTCCTTCGCCGTCATGCTGGAGAGAAATCTGTTGTCAGGGAGTCATCGTGAAGATCAAACTATGCTGGAAGAATACAGTGACCATTTTTTTAAAGCGAGGGTGGGGTTGGAGGTGTGGGCTGATAACAGCTGATGACTCCGAGGAAGTTATACTTCTTTCATCCTTAAACAGTAATTTTATTTGTTGCTTACACACTGAAAAGTGAAAGCAAATCTAAGAGATCATGTAGGCTAGAAAGGCCAGAGGGTCCTCCAAAAGATGCAGTTCCAAATTAGATTTGTTCCTACCCTGGCTATTGACCATAGATAGTAAAATCTGGAAATTGATATCAACTCTTCCCTGGTTCCTACAGAGTGAAGTCCAGTAAAAGTGCGAGCGCACTCTGAGTTCATTAAAGCCTTGTTGACTGGTTCATTTATTGCTAACCCTGCTGCGTTCATATACTCCCACCCTGATCTTCTGTCTTGAAGGTATAGCAAGTGGTTGTGGTATCATGGAAGGACTGCTCTTTGATCACTCTCTTCTCTCTGGCAATAACAGGAAATTAGTAAACGTAGATTGAAGAGATGAGTGAGGAATTTCTGGACATCATTAGTCAAGGGAGGGTGGGAGAGCAGAATGGCCAAGGAAGGAAAATAGAGCACGGAAGGATGGGCTAGGAGGCAGAGAGGTCTGATGGGAAAGGGGTTTAAGGGATGAAAGTGGATAAGGTTTTGCAAAAGAGGATTGAAGAGTTGTTAAAATAGTTCTCCCTAGGTGTTTAAGGGGACGCTTAATCCCCTTCCTGCATCTTTTTATCCACTATACACACTAGTGATAAGGCACAGGAGATAAATCTAGGGTTTCTGCCTACTTTAGGAGGTGGGTTTGGAGAGTATTCAAGGAGGTAAAGCCCCCTGGCTCCTTTTCCTTTTAGATCCTTTGTGTGTATATGTTAATTTTATTTTCTTAAGGATTCTCATATCCATCCTTTCTTCTCCACCCAGTGGTGTGCCTTAATTCCGGCCCTTGCATCATTTCCTACTGCGGAGATTAGAGTGACCTTCTGATTTATTTTCCAGCTTCTAATAGCACTGGCCCAATGTCCTACCAACATTGCTACCAGAGACATCTTTACAAAACACAAATCTGATTGTATTACTGCCTTATTAAAAGTTTTTCAGTGGTTTCTTTATCTTCCAAACTCCCACAAGACACTTCATGATTGAGACCCTGACTACATCTTCAGTCTACCTTTCGCCAGGTGCTAGCATTACTAAACCTCTTGCAGCCCCAGGAGTTTACATAGTGTCACTGACTACTATGCATTTGTATAAATGGCTTCCTCAGATAGGAATCCTTTGCATTGTTTCCCTTCAGCAACCTTCCACTCCCATCACCTAGTAACTTCTACTTATTCTTTTATACACTTAGCACAAGTATCATCTTACCTGAAAACCTCTCTGACATCATCGTCGTTGGGGTGCTCTTTCTGAGTGCTTCTTTAGCACCCTGTATTATAGCCATTATGACAATACCTAATGGCTGTTGTTAGCTTCCTTTGGCTCCGGTCATGATCCCAGGACACTGGGATCAAGTACCTCATTGGGCTCTCTGCTCAGCAGGGAGTCTGCTTCTCCCTTAGCTCATGCTTACTCTTTCTCTCTCTCAAATAAACACATAAGTAATCATAAAAAATAAAGAAAACCCTGTTGCCTGTAACAGTAATGAGCAGACAGTGGGTATTCAATGACTATTTGAAAAAAAAAATAAAGACTGAAAGCTTGAAGGAGACTATACTAGAATGTTGATCATTGCTTCCCCTGCTCATAGCCTTTCTGCGCCATGTGATCCTATTCCTCATCTCCAATGGATTAAGACTATCAATAGTATGTTTATAAAGATGAGCTGAGCCAATCAAATTCATTTTCTGGGGCTTCCATGTTGGGGAATGAGAAGCTGAATGATTTAGGAAAGGGAAGCAATGCTGAAGGTGTGATGTAGAGTCAAGACACAGATGTGGTGGAAACAGAAATTATAGTAAGGAGAAGACATCAGTTAATGGAGAGATGCAAATAGAGCAGATGCAAAGGAAAAACAGATGTCACAAGAGAGGAATCATATAACCAGAGAGAGAGAGAGAGAAAGAGAGAAATACAGAATGAGAGACAGAGACAGAGAGATTTCTGTGGTTCCTATTATATCCAGAGTCCCAACTAGAGGTGGATTCTCTTTGCCATTAAATCTTTATAGGAACTGATCTGAATAAATCCTGTTCATTGTTAGTAAGAGTCTTAACTGAAACAGAGAGAGGAGAGGGGAGGAGAGAGGAGATGTGACACTGCAACTTATAATAAGAAATACACATTTGGTCTTCTTCCATCCTGTTTCTGGCAAAGCTCCTAAAACCCTTAGAATTTCTCAAGTGATGAGGGTGACAAAGGTGTCTTTTGTTATGTGAATGAGATGACTTTTGGATCTCCTCTAAGGATGGGGGCTAGTTGCCTGGAGAACCAACCACGGGTTTAGAGGAGATGGGAAAGGAACTGCTGGTAGATCAGTCATTAATGGCCAATCATGTCGAAGTAATGAAATTTTCATAAAAACCCAAAAGGGCAGGCAGAGCTGCCCTTTGGTGTCTCTGGGTTGTGGACAGATGGAGATGTGGGGAGAGTGGCTAAAAGCCTTGCACCCTTTCTGCAAACCTTGTCCTGTGCATCTCTTCTGTCTGGTTGTACCTGGACTATATTCTTTTATAATAAACTGGCAATCTAGTAAGTAAAATGTTTCTCTGACTTCTATGAGCCACTCTAGCAAGTTAACCAAACCCAAGAAGGGGCTTTGTTAGAACCTCCGATCTATAGTTGTAGGGTCAGAAGCACAGGTGACAATCTGGATTTGTGATTGGCATCTGAAGTGGCAGAGGTGGGGAGTAATGCAATTTCAGTCTTGTAAGATTTAACCTGTGGGCTCTAATGGTATCCTCAGGTAGGGTGTGTCAGAATTGAGATGAATTGTAGGACACCCAGCTGCTGTCAGAGAATTGCTTAGTGGTGTGGGAAAAACATCCATACATTGGAATTGGTAACCAGAATTATAGAAAGGAAAGAAATGAAAAAACAAAACAAGTAAGACTTGTTTTAGACCTCCAGTTTCCCTCTTCTCCATGCTTCTCTGCTTGCTTCAGGATTTAGTTCATGTTATAAAGAAACAAGGAAATTCTTCCTTTGCCCACTAGCCCAGACCCTTGGGACTAGGTAGCCATCATCTTTTCCCTCCTGAAGGCTCACCTTGCCTGCTGCTCTGTGGCATTGTCACTGTGAGTTATGTGCAAGTGAACAGAGGTCTGAGGAAACAGTATAAATCCCTGATGCTAACATATTTAAATTAATTAAGGAAGTAAAGCATGTTAAATACTCTATTGAACTTCAGTTCAAATAGAGTCAAACTTCAGTAGCAAATGTAAATGCACAATAGTCAAACTTCAGTAGCAAATGTAAATGCACTTAAGAAATATTTTTGGCATTAGCAAGTTGATTACTAAATATTTTTAAGATCTGCAAATATCAAATATTAATACTTTCAGAGAAAAGTTGTAAGACAATAAATGAACGATTTTGTTTCTAATCTGTATCTGAACAATTGTTTTATTGTTGCAATACTGACACTATGACCTATAATATTAAGAAATAGTTCTTATTTACTATTTTATGGATTTATCAAAGAGAATATCTTCAAAGAATGTCTTAAAAGGACTCTCAAAATATTTTCAGATACTAATTGGTAAATAAGAATTAATATAATTATGTGAGACTCCAAAAAACTGACAAGATTGTAATGATTTCCTTGTAGTTGGGAGAATGACCAATATTTTAATAATTTTTTAGGAAATAATAAAAAAATATGAAAAAGTGTTAGATGTTGGCAGAAATTCATTAGCTGTGTGACACGTCATGGAAAGACTTGGGGAAAAAAAATCCCCAAACATATTTGTATGGAAAGGACCAAAATTTCCAAGAAGTGTTTTTGACGGTTAAGTGAGAGGAAGACTCACATTTAACTGTTGAATTATTTCTTTATAAAAAGCAGAAGTTAGAAAATTCCTAAATAGAATGAGAAGGAGTGCCATGTCAAATCTAATGAGTCCTTTGGGGAATTCCATATATTTTTTTCAGCTTATTAAAGTATAGTTGACAAAATTGTAACATACTTGAAGTGTCCATTGTGGTGATTTGATATACATACACATTGTGAAAGGATCCCCACCATCTAATTAATTAACACATCCATCACTTCACATATTTATTTTTTAGGGGTTTTTTGGGTAAGAACATTTAAGCTCAACTCTCTTAGCAACTTTCAATTACATAATAAAGTGCTATTAACTATAGTCATCATGTTTTACATAAGATCCTCAGAGCTTACTGATCTTTGAGTTGACGGTTTGTACCATGTTACCAGTCTTTCCCTATTTCCCCCATCCCCAGCCCCAGGCAACCACTCTTCTACTCTTTGTTTCTATGAGTTTGACTTTTTTTGTTTTCGATGCCACATATAAGTGAGATCATACAGCATTTTTCTTTTTTTTGGTGTCTTTCATTTAGCATAATGCCCTCAATTTCCATTCATGTTATTGCAAATGGCAGGCTGCCCTTCTTTCTAGTGGCTGAATAATATTCCATGATTAGTATTAATAATATTTTACAATTATCAATTAATAATTCAATTAATACATATGGACTTTTTCTTTATCCATTCATCCATTCATAGACACTTAGGTTATTTCCATACCTTGGTTATTTTAAGTAATACTGCAGTGAAATAGGAGTACAGATATCTTTTTGATATCCTGTTTTCATTTCCTTTGAGTATATATCCAGAAGTGGAATACTGAGTCATATAGTAGTTTTATTTTTAATTTTTTGAGGAACTTTCATACTGTTTTTCCATAGTGGCTGCATCAATTTACATCCCCACCAACAGTGCACAAGGGTTCCCTATTCTCCACAACCTTGTCAATATTTGCTATCTCTTGTCTTTTTTGATGATAGCCATTCTATCAGATGTTTTGATATCTCATTGTTTATTTTATTTATATTTCTTTGATGATTAGTGATGTTGAGCACCTTTTTATATAATGTGTTGGTCATTTGTAAGTCTTTTTCAGAAAAATGGCTACTCATTTCCTCTGCCCATTTATTAATCAGTTGGGTTTTTTGTTGTTGTTGTTGTTGTTGTTTTGGGGATTTTTTTGTTTCTATTGAGTTGTGAGTTCTTTATATATTTTGTATATTCACCCCTTATTCAATATAGGATTTCAAATATTCTCTCCCTTACATAGGCCTGGAAATTTGATATATTTTTAAAATAGTTTCTTTTAAACAAATGTTGGTGAAGATGTAGAGAAAAAGGAATCATCATGCACTATTGGTGGGAATGCAAACTGATATAGCCATTTTGGAAAATAGTATGGAGTTTTCTCAAAAAATTAAAAATAGAACTACCCTATGATCCAGTTATCATACTACTGAGTATTTACCCAAAAAAAATATGAAAATGTGAATTTGAAGGGATATATTGACCTCTGTTTATTGCAGGGTTATTTATAATAGCCAAACTATGGAAGTACCCCAAGTGTCCATTGGTAGATGAATGGATAAAGAAAGTGTGTTATCTATATCTATACATAATGGAATATTAGTCAGCCATAAAAAGGAATGAAATCTTGCTGTTTGCAATGACATAGATGGAGCTAGGTGTATTATGCTAAGTGGAATAAGTCAGGCAAAGAAAGGCAAATACCAAATGATATCACTCATATGTGGAATTTAAGAAATGAAATAGATGAACATAGGAGAAATGGAGATGCATACCATAAAACAGATTCTTAACTGTAGAGACAAACGCAGGGGATGATGGAGGTGGGTGGGGGGATGCATTAAATAGGTAATGGGTATTTAGGAGGACACTTGTGATTAGCACCAGGTGTTGTATGTAAGTGACAAATCACTAAATTCTACTCCTGAAACTAATATTACACTATATGTTAACAAACTGGAATTCAAATAAAAAATTGAATTAAAAACTAAGAAATAAAAAGAAGATGTGGTAAATATATATACAATGGGATCTATTCAATCATAAAAAAGAATGAAATCTTGGAATGCCTGGGTGGCTCAGTTGGTTAAGTGTCTGACTCGTTATTTTGGCTCAGGTAGTGATCTCAGGTCTTGGGATTGACCCCCATGTCTGGCTCTGCACTCAGTTGAGAGTCTGCTTGAGGATTCTCTCCTTCTCTCTCTCTGCCCCTCACCCTGCTTGGAACAAAGATTGTCTTTTGAAAAATGGTGCTGAAACAACTGGACATCACATGCAAAAAAAAAAAAAAAAAAAAAAGAGGAGGGGGGAGAGAGGAGAAGAAGAAGAAAAGAAATGAGCAAAAGAAAATGAGCAGAGACTTGGACCTTAACTCCTTCACACACACACACACACACACACACACACACACACACAAAACCTCAAACTAGATCACAGATCTAAATGTAATATGCAAGATTTACAAAACTCCTAGAAGATAACTAGGAGAAAACCTAGACCTGGCATGTGGTCATCTTTCCAGATAATATACTAAAGGCACAGCCATGAAAGAAATCATTGATAAGCTCAAATTCATTAAAATTAAAAACTTCTGTTCTGTGAGAAACAACGTGAGGAGAATGGGAAGACAGTCCATAGATTGGGATAAAGGGGAAGACAGTCCATAGGTTGGGGTAAAATATTTGCAAAAGAAACATCTGATAAAGAACTGTTATCTAAAGCATACAAAAAGTCTTAAAACAACAATAAAAAGATGAACAATCTGACTAAAAAATGATCAAAAGACTTGAACAAACATGTCACCACAAAAGATGTATAGGTGGTAAGCATATGAAAAAATGTTCTACATCATATGTCATTAGAGAATTATAAATTTAAGTAACAAGATACCACAGCACATGTATTACAATGACTAAAATCCAAAATACCGAGAATGTAAATGATGGTGAGGATGTGGAGCAACAGGGATTCTCATTTATTGCTGGTGAGATTATAAAATAATATAGTCATAGTTTGGCAGTTTCTTACAAGACTGAACATGCTCTTACCATAAGATCCAGTAACTTGGTATTTACCTAAATGAATTGAAATCTTATATTCACACAAAAATTTGCACATGCAGCTTTATCCATAATTATCAAAATTTGGAAGCAACCAACATATCCCTTAGTAAGTGAACAAATAAGTAAACTGTGGTACATCCAGACAATAGAATATTGTTCAATTCTAATAATAAATGAGCTACCAAGCTATGAGAAGACATAGAGGAAACAAGTGCATATCACTAAGTGAAGGAGGCAATCTGAAAAGTCTATATGCTGTATGATTTCAACTTGTGACCTTCTGGAAAAGGCAAAACTATGGAGCCAGTAAAAATATTAGTAGTTGCCAAAGGTTGTGGGGGGAGGAGAGGATGAATAGTCAGAGTCCAGAGGATTTCTAGTGAAATTATTCTGTATGATACTATAATAATGATGGATATGTTTCACTATGCATTTATCAAAACCCACAGACTTAATAATATCAAGAATAAACTCTAGTGTAAACTGAGGGCTCTGTGTGATAATAATGTGTCAGTGTAGGTTCATCAAATATAACAAATGTACTACTCTGGTGTGGGATGTTTGCAGTTGGGAGAGGCTGCATATGTGTGTATATGGGGGCAGCAGATAGATGGGAAATTTCTGTATTTTTCACTCAATTTTTCTGTCAACCTAAAACTCTCCTAAAAAAATAAAGTTTGTTACTTAAAAGAATGATGAAAGACCTGTATTCGATAAGCACAAGAAATAGTACATTGTTCTATTATATGTTGTAATATGTGATTCAGAGAGAAATGGTGCTATCGCCAACACCAGATCCTCTTTTTTTTTTTTTTTTTTTGTTCCATTTTCAAGGCTCTAATCTCCAAAACTGTCTATTCCTCCTCTACCTCTAACAGACGGAGTTTGGAGAAAAGTCCTGAGAAATTTTAGATCAGCAATTTTCCCATAGGCACAATAGTTCTACTGATTTTTTTGGTATATTTTTTATTGGAGTTTGATTTACCAACATATAGTATAACACACAGTGCTCACCCTGTCAAGTGCCCCCCTCAGTGCCCATCACCCAGTCACCCTGTCCCCCCACCCACCTCTCCTTCCACTACCCCTTGTTCATTTCCCAGAGTTAGGAGTCTCTCATGTTCTGTCAGCTTCTCTGATTTTTCCCACTCATTTTCTCTCCTTTCCCCTTTAATCCCTTTCACTTTTTTTAATATATAGTTCTGCTGATTTTAATGACAAGAAATTTGCCCTTTAGAGACTCTTAAACTAGAAAACCTCCACAGGACCAGATGGAGTTCAACTATTCAACAAATCAAATCATGACTGAGTGAAGTAGCATTATTGTAGTCTTTGAATCTAGCCAAAATTTATTTTCCCATGACACTGATAGAAGCCTTGAAATATTTTTGATCTAGACCTAAATCATGATATACTCGTTGATTTACATTCCATAAGACCTGCAAATACCTCTAACTTATCAATATTTGAATATTGTTTGTGTAGTCACAGAAACAAAATTGTGTTCGACTACAGTTTCATGAACTGAACAAGAATTTGAAAGTTGGAAAGATGCTTGGCAGTGTCTCATAAAACACCTCACTTTACAGGTTAGGAAACTGAGTGATTGTGAACTTATAGTGACTTGACCAGTATGTCATAGCTAGTTAGCAGCAAACCGGAAACTAGAATCCAGTTCTCTGACTCCATAAAGAGTTCTTAGTTCACAGAATGCAAAGCGTTGGCCTCAAAAAGAAATGTGAGAATATTTGCAGACTTAATTTTTATCAGTTAAAATTGTGAACAATATGAATTATTGATTTGATCAAAAAGAGTTAATGCATCAATTCAAAACTTCTTGGACTTGGTATGGTTTGCTTGCAATTGCAATGCACTGTAACAAAACAAAGAATTTATAGCAAGATGTGACTTCAGTTTGCTTCTCCTTAAATAGAAGCCAACTCTATTTAGAACACAGGTGTGTTATTAGGGAAAACACACTGACTTTGCACTTTGAGTACACTCCAATAGAGTACTCAGTTCCTGACAAAGAGAAGTGAGGACATATGCTGAATATTTAATGATATGCTGTTTTGTGGTTTCTCCCAAACCACAATGTGAAGGCAGTATTTGTTTGCTTTGAGTGATGATTATATTTGGTGCATTATGTTCCATTTGGTATGTAATATATACCATGTCAAAATAGTTAGTGCCGTGAGAGGAGAAAACAAACAAAATTGTAGTTGTTTGTGGTCCCAGACAAGAAAAACAATATTTTTATCAGAACGCAAGTCAATTTTCACATTTAGAATGCATCTCTACCAGAGACCAGCAAATAATAAATTATTCTCTGTATGTGAGCTTTCCAACATGTCCTTTCCCTAAGATGACTCTTTGTCCACATGCCTGACTGTTGCTTTCACATCACTCAATTCATTGATTTACTTCCCACATTGTAATAAAGTGGAAATGAGAGTTTCTGTTAAGAAGTTTTTTTTTTCCTGTGGAAAAGCAAGGATGAAGGCTCCCTACCTTGAACTCTATTTAAATACTTTGAATCTACCTGCGTGATATTTCTTTCTCTTGCTCAGTCCTCAGACAGCTCTTCTAATTTTAACTTTTCTCCTGACAGCTCTTCCATAGAAAGAACTTTGATTTCAGAACCAATACTTACTCACTGTGGAGTAGCACAAGCAAGCAGTGTATTGATTTTCCCCCCACTAATTATTCCTTGCTTCTATTTAAGTTAATATTGGCATTTTGAAATTGTGTTATCACATCTGAAAAATTCAATGCTAAGGCAAACATTTCTTTTGTCATTTATGATGAGTGTTATAGCATTCTTTTTCTGTGGCTCTGTCCCTGATATTGCTGAATTATCAGGCTTTTCCTTGAGCATTTCTTCATTTCTTCACTTAGTTGTAAAGAATTTACACCAGGAATACAAATAACTTCGAAAAACCCGTAGGTGGCAAAAATTGTATATCTATTGGCCATTTCTAAAATTTACCATTTCTCCTTCCATACACTCCTGATTATCCTACCACTCTTCCTTATCACTGCTGGTGAGTGTGGATGCCTCACAAAAGCAGTCACACGGCGATTGTGCGCAGATACTCACACCCAGCAAACCAAACCAGAAAAACCATGGCCATTTCATGAAAAGTGAGATCATTTACGTTAGAGCAATTCGTGTTTGCAGCACAAGATAGTGTTAATGTAAATCCATGATATCAAATTATTATTAGGTGCTGTTGAGCAGGGACACTGGAGTAGAAAGAAGCCAGGGACACTTATTTCTAGACTCCATCCTGCCATTTACCACTTATAGAACTTATAGCAATTTTGAGTGAGTGATGGAGAATTCAAATTCATATCTATTTGAAGATTAGTGTAACACCAATCCTATCCTGTTTTTATTATTTACTACATTATTTGCCTATGTATCTTTCTCACCTATTAATATTTTGTTCTTTAAAAAATTGCATGAATTCTCCATCACTCACGCAGAGCCCTATTACTGATATGAAAAAAAATGCTAAGAGAACTTCAGCTGATGAGTATATTTAACTCATGCATCCTTCTCAGATCTTATGGGTTGAGCCTAAATCTCATGAGGCCTGTCTTGACTTGTTTAAGGCTCTGGTGCCTGTTTTTTCACATCTGACTTAAAATAAGCTTTGTGTCAGGAAGTGAGATGGAAGATATAAAGTGCAGGGGATCATTTTGCAGATAAAACCTCTGCAGAAGATCAGTTGCAGTCTTATCCAAGGGAGGCATTGGACATGATTGGTGTCAAAGTTTAAACCTATGCACACAAATCTCCCCCTGAAACAGGACTTCTGCTCCTCACAGCCTGCCAAATAGAGCCTCGCCTCCCACAACATAGAAGCCACCACAAAATCCCTCTGAGGACTATTTGCTTAATGCGTTTTTAGGGTGTGCTCTCGAGTGAGCCCTATTTCTCGCTGTTCCTGCCTGGAGATTGTAGGTTTCCTCTGGGTCAAATGACAGTGGCTGGATGAAGTGCTATGTTTAAGATTGTGTCAGAATGATTCAGAGCCTATCTCAGAGGTCGGTAGTAGAGTGTGTCCTTAGGCTGTGGCAGTACACATGCCATTGGTTTACCCTCTCTGCTGAGTATTTTTGATACTAATAATGCCTGTTGCTTATTACGCTTGCCCTTCCAGGCACTTCTGTAACGCACTGTAAGACTCTCCATTTAATTCTTTAAATAATCCTGTGAGATATGTACAATTATTATTGCCACTTTTACAATGAGGAAATTGATGCATAGAGTTAAGGAACTTGTTCAGGACCGCATAGCTATTCAGCAGCTGGTCTGTGATTAAAACATAGGCGGTCATTTTCCCATACTTGGATGCTTACCACTACACATACTGGCTAGGTATATTCAACGAGAAGTATCTTATCTGACCTGGATGGCTCAGTGGTTGAGCACCTGCATTCAGCTCAGGGGGTAATCCCGGGGTCTTGGGATCAGGTCCTGCATCAGTCTCCCCGAAGGGAGCCTGCTTCTCCTTCTGCTTCGTCTCTGCTTCTCTCTCTGAATCTCTCATGAATAAATAAAGAAAATCCTTAAAAAAATAAAATGCATATATTTGGAATTGTAAGGAGACTGTGGGCTTATTGGGCTTATTGAGTTCATTGCTACTTCTCACTTTTTCCCCAGCAAAGACTTTGGATATGACATTTTCTGACAAATGATTTTGCTTTGAATATACCTCCTTTTTTGTAAAAGGCTCAACAAGAGCCTATGTCTCTTTAACCTGATAACAGAACATCAGCACATCCTAAGGACTCATGAGAGGGTGCATAAATGGACTTCACTTACCAGGAAGTGGAAAGCAACACTTTGTTTGGAAAGCAACAGAATATCCTCTGATTTCCCTCTAAATTAGCCCCACATTGCACTGAAACAGCTAAACTGTCTTGTGACAAAGGACATTAATAAAATATAAACAAACCTTGTGTTTGATAAATAGGTATGTTACTGAAAGGAAGAAGATGCTCATTAGTTGGCAAAGTTACTTTTCTATGGTAAAATTTGGGAAAGATATTCATGGTTAATTTTGTATTAATGTAGGCATGCTTCACAAGTAGAGGATAGATGAATGATCTCTACAGAAGGATATAATTTTCCCAGGCTACACCTCCAAATCACATGTCTTTTAAAGTTATAAATGGGTACCTACTTTAAGCCCAAGGTTCTGATCATGGAATGTAGGAGAAAAGTCTTTAAAGATTGGGATCATGAGATATCTTAATGCCCATATATCCTCATATGACTTACTATGGTTACTCGGATTAAACCTTGACAGAGCCTTCCTCATGTATTTGTGCGAAAGGTAAACTTACAAACCTATTATATTCAATAAACACTTTTGAGCTTTACTGTGTGCTAGCATCTGTGGCAGAGAACATTAACTACAAAACAGACTGAGCAGAGAAAAGAGTTGATCTGTGAAACCCAATTGTTTGATAACATTAATCAGTATGCTAAAGTATGTCTAACAAAAATGACAGTTTGGGCATGGCTGTAATTAGTATTTAGATTTTTAGAAAAATAACACTATTCTTTTGAGGCCATTTCTTGTGCTGGAAGAAGTAGTCATAAAATCAGCATATAGGATATTTATCATCATGGCTAGGGTTATGGCTAGGGTCACCTGGTTTTCCTGAACAGTTCATGTTGATTCCTGATGCTGTGGTATAGGTATAAATAAGGCTCTATTGTACCTTCAAAATTGCCCCAGCTTGGAAGACAAATTATATGATTATCTTAGTATTGCCACATGTCCTAATCCAGACAAGTTCAGATCTGACACATATAGTCAAGAAGAAAATCTCAACGGAATGACAATGGAAAGGAGAGTAGAGAATCTCAAGAAACTATATCACATAAAGGCCCCAGAAGGTGTATTTTGGTTCCAGAGAAGATGTTACACAAAATTCAGTCTGGTAGATGGGACCAGCAACAGGCAATTCTCAAAAACCAAGCATATGGTCCAGTTCTGCTTAGAACAAGACTCCTTGGAACAGTTGGCTTTGGTAGTGTTGGTGGAGACATATCAATAGGAGCTGGGTTAGTTAAAGCTTTCCAGAAGGGACTGGCTTAAGTTAGAGAACAGCCCAGCCTAGGAGGGAGACTTGGTTGCTAGTGGAGAAAAATGAGTTATAGATTTTATTGTAGAGATTTTTCAATACAATGGGAAGTAAGAGAGAGTTGCAATGTGGTGGATTCTTTCCAGGTACATTAGATGTTTGGTCCACACCAGAAAAACCAATCACAGATTCAATCCACCATTACTGCTACGTCTCTTATTGTCAGTGCTGGCTCTAGAGCTAGGTGTGACTGAATGTCAGGTGGAAGCCATCATTGTAAGAATAGATGGAAAGGGCTGGGAAAAGGTTGTCTAAGTCTCTTTTGAGGGAATAAGAAACAAGTTTGAGAATTTGATCTCAAGGCAGGAAGCTTGACACAGATCAGTTGATTTGCAAAGATTTGTTGAGTGAATGAGTACTCAGATGGTATGGGTTTTACTATTGAGAACCCCCAACTAAAGAGAGCTATTAGTACAAATGCCCACCAGTCTTTGAAAGGGAGTCAAAGGGTCTACCAGAAAGTCACAAGTCTCAAGATCAGGAGTACAATCACACACAGCTGATGGAGGCAAGGAGCAGACACCAGACTGGGTCAAAGGAGGAGCATATGGGAACAAAGAAGGAAGGCCCAGGCCAATGAGCATGTCCACTATTGGATGACAGTCACTAACCTGTGTGGATAGACAGATGTGTGGAGCAGAGGTGCGTCTGTTACAGATACAGATTCCAGTGCGGTTGTTGGTAAAACTGATCCATGGGAAATAAGTGGGCCTGAAACTGACACAATTGAGAAGCACACTGAAAGCCAAATAAGAAAGGCTGGGGTAGCATCCTGTTTTATGCCAATTTAAAAAACATAAATGCCTAAAAAGGCTTCTCTGCCTACATTGATTCATGTGGTGGGATCATAATAAAGATTCTGAGAGAGCTTTAAAACTTTAAATCAATACTGCAATTGTAACATTTTCTCTTATGTATGACTCCTGTTCATGAAGGACAAAGGACAGTACATTAAATACTTCCAAAAATAAACTCAAACATCTTTCACACAAAATATCCTTAGTTGAAACACTATAATAATAGTCAATGGTACAGTGAACTTAAAACCCGATGACTACTCCTGCAGGATATTGGATTGACAAAACCGTATCTCAATTTATTGGAGAAAAAAGTAGCATTTTAGGAGAAATTACCCATTGAAAGATTTGTAATTTAGAGAAACTGAGTTTCCCCTTTTGTAGATAAGCTGTAGAATGTTTTCATCTGTTTTGTGGGTACTTATATTCAAAGTCTTATTCCAGATTGGATAATTACATATAAACATACACATATCTCCAATTCTCCTAAGGTGGTACTCATCCTTTTATAGATGAGGAGATGGGATAACTCATCCAAGTCTAAGAGCAAGACACTGGTAAGGGGTTTTAAGTCCAGGCTCACATGACTTCAAAGTCCATTCTCTTTCTCCCTATGCCATTTTACCTTGATTATTTTATGTCCTAGCCTGGTGCTCTGTATGTGCTATGAACTCAATAGACAGCACTTACTTATTAAATTGTATAAATGAGCACAGTAAATACTATCAAAAGTTCCATCTGTGATTATAATCTATAAACTCCTAAGATTATTGTTTTTTAAAAGATTTTATTTATTCATTTATTTGTTTATTTATTTGACATAGAGAGAGCACAAGCAGGGGGAGTGGCAGGCAGAAGGAGAAGAAGCAGCAGGTTCCCTGCTGAGCAGGGATCCCGATTCGATGTGGGGCTCCATCCTAGGACCCTGGGACCATGACCTGAGCCAAAGGCAGATGCTTAACCGACTGAACCACCCAGGAGCCCCAGCTCCTAAGATTATAAGTTCCTGTTCACTGATGTACCCTGTGCAGCTGGCATATAGTAAGCATTCAAAACACATTTGATAAAGGAAGGGCAAAAGAGAAAGAAGAGGGAGGAGGGACGGGGGAAGAAAGAATATTATAGCCTGGGATAATCATGGATGATGATCTATATGATCATGGAGAATGAAGAGCAGGTATTTGAAATATCAGCACTAGAAGGTAAAGATGATTCTATAATTATCACCCAATATGACGCGAGGCCAAAATAAATGATAGAAGGGCATGACTGGCTCAGATGAAGCAGATGGGCCTTAAGAGGTATTTATAAATATGTGGAAATCTGTGATTTTGAAGGGTGAGAGTTTGGAAGGCATTGAGGTGAAAAGAGAAGGAGAAAGGAAAAGGAAGAAAACGGAAGTGGAGTGGTTAAGTTTCTCGCGCTATGTCCAGTTAGATGGAGAAGATGAAAGGCTGATGATGACATGCACACAGGGGCAGCTGTGATGGTAACAGGGTCCACAACTGGCTAGCCATCTATAGAAAACCTCTTGAAAGTAAATGAAGAGCATTAGCTAAATCTGTTATTATTCACAATATAGTATCACAATATAGTATCACAAAGACTGAGAAAGCAACAGGAGCAACTTCTAATATACATTTATCATGAAACTGCAACAAAACTTTCAGCTAAATGAAAATGATACACACCTTGGAGAACATTATAATACAACTTATAATATCCAAGAGGAGAACTCTGGGACCCTCCAGGGCGGATCCTTTTGTGTTTCTTGCCATTTCCTTTACCCAGGGTGCATTTCAATTAACAGATGAAAGGGATCTAAAATTTCAAGAATCAATACGTGAGAGCAACACAAATCTAGGAGAATAATATCAGAAAAGCTCAAGTGCAAGATACGCTGAATTTTGTGGAAATGTTAACAATATTTTAAAAGGTTTTCCAGTGATCTTTTTCTTAAGCTAAGCTCAAAGCAAGAACAATAAAAAAGAGACATGGCTGGGGATCCCTGGGTGGCTCAGCAGTTTAGCGCCTGCCTTTGGCCCCGGGGCGCGATCCTGGAGACCCTGGATTGAGTGAATGCTAATAAGGGGATCCCTGGGTGGCTCAGCAGGTTTAGCACCTGCCTTTGGCCCAGGGCGCGATCCTGGAGTCCCAGGATCGAGTCCCACATCAGGCTCCTGGCATGGAGCCTGCTTCTCCCTCCTCCTGTGTCTCTGCCTCTCTCTCTCTGTCTCTGTCTATCATAAATAAATAAATCTTTTTTAAAAAAGAGACATGGCCAAGATTTGGGGCAGATGGTATGATATCAACAGACAAAAGAGAAAAGACAGAACCTTAGAACTCTCTATTTCTCTGTGATGCACATGGTATTCAAACCGGGATTCATAAAGTCAACATAGTTAGGAGGGGTCAAAAGGCCAGCTTCAGAGAGGCAATCATTGAAAATCACTTGCTTCCTTGAATGTGTTTGAAACTATAGGCATACACAAATCATATGCAAGATTTTCCCCCTCAAGATTTATTGAGAGATAATGAACTGTATATCATTATTATATATGCCCAAGATTCTTAGAGGTCTAATCACAGGGTTTCCTTAGGTAAGCTTGAAGGTTCCTAGAGTAAAGTTCAGGTGCCTGAAATAGGAAAAGATTGCCACCAGTTTTAAAAAGTCAGATTCTGAAGGGTGGATCTTGGAAATACAGATCAATGAACTTGAGGTCAATACCTGGCAAAATTCTAGCATAGATTATTAAATAGATGGGCATCGAGCCCTTAAGAAAGTCCACCACCAAGCCACTGCAAGGGCGAATATGCACAGTGGAAGGAGGAAGGAGAGCAAGGTAGACTATGGGATCTGAGGAGCTTAACAGGCCTGAAACAAAGAAGTCAAACTTAGAATTAGAAAATCATTCTGATAAGGGCAAGAATGGAAAATATGATACCAACCAAATGCAGAGGAATGAAGGGATTGTTGATAGGGCTGAAGACAGAGACAGCAAGAGACAGAAGTAGGGCTGGGAAGATATTTGAGTGAGTCAAGTAGCCATGAATCAAGCTAGATCTGGCAAATGGAAGCTGGGTGTGCCAGGGCTAAACTGTTTCCTCACTGATTTGGTGCCTTCTGGGAGCTTCTGACTCAGCTGCACCCAGGCTGCTCAATACCATATGCTCTTTAAAGGGCCAGACACCAGGGAACTAGGTCTCCCGACTGCCTCCGAGAGCACCTTCCAGATGCTTTCATTTCTTTGTGTCAAAAAAAAAAAAAAAAATCACATTTTGAAAAGAGAGAGAATTTAATTTTATTATACTGTGGATTGTTTAAGATGTTGCCTCAGGGAAGCCCTGGGCTTGCTTAGTCACCAAGTACTGAGCACTCACAGAGGAAAGGCACTTTTTTTCTTAGACATCACTGGAGGCAGAAAATCAGTGTTGCAGAACAAGTCATGCTTAACTAAATGTTTTTTCCCCCCGTAACTTAAATAAAAGATGTTAGGAAAAAAACCAGAATACATGCTTTCCTTAATTAATCGCAGTGAGTGTTGCTTATCATTTTCAGCATCATTTTTTAGTATGATAACTTACCCCAAATTAACTAACTCTGGCTTGGGATGCCTGGGTGGCTCAGGGGTTAAGCATCTGCCTTCGGCTAGGTCATGATCCCAGGGTCCTGGGATTGAGTCCCTGCATCTGACTCCCCAGGGGGAGCCTGCCTCTCCCTCTGCCTATGTCTCTGCCCCTCTTTATGTGTCTCTCATGAATTAATAAAATCTTTAAAAAAACAAACAAAAACACTAACTCTGAGCAAGACAGTATCAACTGCTATAGCTCATATTTCTTATACTGGGGCAGTTCTTTATTAGAAGCTAAGTAATAATAGCAGAATGAATATATACATGATATATATATATATATATATATATATATATATATATATATATGTGAATAATTTTTTTCCCTTCTGACAATTATATAATTATATCATCCATTCTCTTCTTAGGCAACCTTTCCTTAGATTAAATTTCCCATCTGCTGTCATGTATATTTCTCATCCTTAAATGGGTTCAGAGTTAGGAATAAAACAGATTTCTTTATGGGATATATCTCTTGAATTATAAAATACTTTATTTGATATTATCTGTCATTTAATAACTTCTTGACTATGTGATGAATAATTTATAAGAAAACATATAGTATTGATGATTGGAAGATGTTTATTTTTAAGAAGTTAAACGACTGTTTTTCATGAACTCAAATTCTCTTTTCCCTCACTGTGCTCTTTCTTCCTCCCTAACCCCCATCTCTAATTTTGACACGATTTATTAAAAACGTTTTCAGTGGAAAATAATAAAAAACACCCCTTCAGTGGCTTAAGCAGGTAAGGTTTATTTTTTTCACATCTCAAGAAGTCTGGAGGTTGGTAGTCCAGGATGTCTGGTAGCCCAGTGATCCCGTCAAGGATGCAAGGTCTTCCTGTCACACACACACACCACTGTATTAAGTATGTTGGCTTCTACTGTCATGATAGTTACCTTATGACTGGTCTACTCTGGGCAGATATTTGTCTACAATCAATAATTGTAGTCCTACCCCCTTGCCTCTTTGAGCAGAGAGACCAGGAGTTTAAAACTCTTTAAGGAAAGAACGCTAAGTCTGGGACCCAGGGTCTGGGTTTGCATCTCCTCTTAACACTTACTAGCTATGTGACCTTGGGCTGCTAAATGTTTAGTGCTTGGTTGCTTGAGTATAACTCTGACATGAATGCTGGCTGATACTTTCATTTATGTTACTGAATAGGACAAAAATGAGGCAATGAAGATGTATTTTGGAATGTCAATGATGTGACTTCTTTATTAAATTGGATAGTAGGATTTAAATACTGGAAAAATATTTCCTCAAATGTTTGTGCTATTCACAATGTAACAGCCATAGACATAACACATTTTTTTGACATAACACATTTTTATTAATTAATTTATCTGTTTGAGGGAGATAGCATGAATGAGGGGAGGAGAAGGAGAGGGAAGGGGAAAGAATCTCAAGCAGACTCTGCAATGAGTGTGGAGCCCAACATGGATGGGGCTCTATTTCATGATCCTGAGATCATGACCTGAGCTGGAACCAAGAGTCAGATACTTAACCAACTGAGCCACCCAGGCATCCCGACATAACACAGTTTTAAATTTAATATCCTTTATTAACATTTTCCTCATCACTTTTTAAAATTAGGCAATCAACATAGTAATAAATAAATATTGATTTTTATGCCATAAATACTTTCACCATAGCCAATTTCAATCTACCAACATAATATTGCTGACTGCAGAGTTGGAAAGACGTGCAGTGAGTAGCACATCATTGTATGATATTTCCATTATGCGGATACAAGAAATGTAAATAGCCTTAATATAATGGTAAAATAATTAAAGTGATGTGTTTGCATGTCTATTATTTTTATTTTTAATATAATTTAATTGTAGGTAAAATTTAATTTTTAATCATGACTGTGTTTAACAATTGACTCCCAAGACCCCTAAAAACAACAATTGGCTCTCAGGAGCCTATTCAAGTTAGCTCAAGTACTGAACTTGACCTATTTGAGTTACTGTCCCCTTATTACTGAATGGAAATTAAAATGCTTCTTTTGTCTACCTCAGTGATTGCTGTGAATATTACATAAAGTGACCCATTTGGTAGAAGAACTTCATAATGCCCAAGTGCTATGTAAATATATCTCAAGACCAAAAAAAAAGGATAAACATAGGAAGAGAGAGCAAAAAGTATGTTCTGGAAAATGTGCATGGTTCAAAGCAATAAATTTAAACTAACCCATCAGTTTGATAAGAAGACACCTTGCTAGAGTATAAGAAAAGGAAGGGAAATGAATTGAGAGCTTTGATGGAGTATAAAAGTGGCCACAATCCTTCCACCGTCCTCCCATCAAGAGGTAAAATGTGGGCTGACTTGTGACTTGCTTTGGCCCATTGAATGTGGTAGAATCATGTGAGTTCTGAGCCCAACCTTGAGAGGCTTGGCAAGCTTCCAGTCGGGGTCTTCGGGGTCTTGGAAGGCTATGACTGCTATGGGACTTGGAACCAGCTGCAGATACAAGGTGGATCCCAGTAGAGATTAGTCAAGACTGCCCAGATCAATATAAGGCATAGTTGAGCTCAGTCCCAATGACTAACCTTCACTGTTATGAGCTAAATAATTGGTGATTGTTCAAAGTCACTAAGAGTTGAGGCAGTTCCAATTAAAAAATGGGTAGAAGACATGAATAGACTTTTTTCAAAGAAGACATACAGATGGCTTACACACAAATGAAAAGATGCTCATCATCACTTATCGTCAGGGAAATGCAAATAAAAACTACAATGAGATGTCACCTTATACCTGCTGGAATGACTAAAATCAACAACACAGGAAACAGCAGGTGTTGGTGAGGATGTGGAGAAAGGGGAGCCCTCTTGCACTCTACGTGGGAATGCAAACTGGTGTGCCCACTGTGGAAAACAGTATGGAGGTTCCTCAAAGGTTGAAAATAAAACTACCCTACAATCTAGCAATCACACTACTAGGTATTTACCCAAAGAATACAAAATACTAATTCAAAGGGGTACATGCACCCCAGTGCTTATAGCAGCATTATCTATAGTAGCCAAATTATGGAAACAGCCTAGGTGTCCATCAAATGATGAATAAATAAAGAAGATTTATATACAATGGAATATTACTTAGCCATAAAAAAGAGTCTTTGCCATATGCAAGGATGTAAAACTAGAGAGTATTATGCTAACTGAAATAAGTCAGTCAGAGAAAGACAAATATCATATGATACCATATGATATGTAGAATTGAAGAAACAAAATAAATGAGCAAAGGAGAAAAAAAGAGAGAGAGGCAAACCAAGAAACAGACTCTTCCTATAGAGAACAAATTGATGGTTACCAGAGAAGAGGTGGGGGGGGGGTGCAGGGAAGGATTGGGTGAAATAGGTGAAGGGTATTAAGGAGTGCACTCGTGATGAGCACCGAGTGTTGTATGGAAGTGTTGAATCACAGTATTGTATACCTGAAACTAATATGACACTGTATGTTAACTAACTGGAATTTAAATAAAAACTTAAAAAAAAAGAGTTGAGATAGTTCTTTACAGAGCAAAACACAACATTGCCATATTCAAAGGTTCACGAGTTTATACTAAGTTCTTAGTTCAAGGGTTTGTATTAGATTCTTTCTATTATCTAATCTCAATCTTTATAAGAGTTTAATTTATTTAATTAAATTTATTTAAGTTCAAATTATTTCTTTAAATTTAATTAATTAAATTCTTAAGGTACATGACAACTTTGTTTAGAGGGATGAGATAACTATTGAGTTGAAGAGTGTATACAAGGGCCTATGTGATTTATGGGAAGAATATTTACAGGTGTGTTAGAGTTTAAAATCCTATGTGGAAAAGAACTTTGAGAAATGAGACCAGAAATCTATTGTTGAGTAACTAAATAATGTATACTTTAGTGTGTTTAAAATTTGGGTCATTTAAACACTGTGGAAAATACACTTTCTATACTTAGATTTTTAAATAAAGATAAGAATTTGAGGAATCAGTTTTCTTCACAAAAGTCCAAGATTGTGTCTGATAGTTACTACTAGTGATTCTGTAAGGAAAGTAATGTTTCCTAAATACCCTTGAAGAATTTCTACTTGGCCCCAAATAAACCTCAATGCTTTTTACAGTTGGATGTTCTTTATGAATTTCATAATGATATTTTGCCTTCAAGGCATAATAGTCATTATGCCCAGTCATTATGCTGGGCATAATGACTATTAATATTTATTGCATTTAACAAAGATATGCTGTAATTTCTTAACTTGAAGTAACAAATTCACAGAGAAACTTAAGTCACTCTGAAGTTATACACAAACATGTAAACAGGTAATTATTGATATATATTTATTTAATCTTGAAATAAAAAAAGAAGAAAAAAACATGCTGTGCCTTTACTCCCACAAACCTTGGTTCTTTCCTAAGAAGGTAAATATGAAAATGCTGAATTTCAGTATTTTCTCCAATTCTCCATTTTTCTTTCCTTAAAATATCCCACTCTTAAGTCTTAGCTTTTATATATATACATAAATGTGTATCTTCCTGCATGGGTTATGAAATAGGAAATTCTGGTAATACTATCTGCATACAGCAAGAAATTGTTCACTGCTTGCTTACTATCATCTGTTTTACTTTCTTGTGAAGGAAAATTATTTTGAGATCCGTTGTTCAAAGCCACAGGGGAAAAAATGGAATTATTTGCACACTTCTTTTTCAAAAGAAATTGCAGGAAATATAAAGTTCATTCTGAAGGTACAGAATTGATCACAGGCAAATCATGAAAAATAGTCACATTTGTTTTTGGGGCTCTCATCTCTAACACTGGGCTCATTTCTTTTCTCCTCTGCATCTTTCACAGCATCCTCATGCTCCCTTCCCACTACCCATGGTGGATAGTGCTTCATCATACAACTCATTTTAGGAAGTATTTGAACTTTATAAAAATCAAATCCTTAAACTAAATGGATAAAATTTACAGCAAGAAATTCTCAAGTTAGTTTGATTGGGGGTAGTGTGCATGTGCAGAAAAGGAGGAGTATGTGGATCAATGACATCACATCATAATACCAATGACCTGTTTCATGAATGCAGATTTGGATCTCCAAGGCTCTTAAATGCTGAAATAATATTGCTCTCCCAAATAAAAATATTAAACTGTAAAACAAATGCAAGGAGTTCAACAAAGTTTTGGCTTTTCTAATAGTTTCTATTTGAATTGGTTTTAAAATCAATATTAAATACTTTCAAATATATGGTTTGGTCATTATCTTTGGGTCTTTGCTTATCTCTGGAGCCATAACCCAGATGCTGAGTGGTGCCCTTTGGTGATTCAGCAGAGCACATGTGGCTAAGATGACAAGCTTGCTTTCTAGAGACAGTTATACAGTAAGACAGCCTCTTAAAAGGCCATTCAACATGGGGGCAAAAAGCTTACCTCTTTTTAGTCACTTTTGAGTTGCTAAGAATTTGGAAAGATGTTTGAAGATAATTTTAGCCTAAAAAATCTTTACATAAATTCATACAAAGAAACGATGGTAGCCGTGATACTTCTGTGGTATCATTGAAGAGGGGTGGGAGTGGACCAGGTTGGAATGGCACCAAAAGAGGACTTTAAACTTTAATAATTTAGAATTATTACAAAAATATATTTATATGTTACTTGGTACATAAGCTTAATTTCAAATGAATTAATATGGCTCGATAAGTATCATTTAAAAGTCTATGATTTTGGTACACTTTAATTTTTCTTGGAGTCCCAGTGTGGGTTCCCTGTGCATTATCAAAGCCTCTTTCTGGCATTGCTCTTTCCCCTCTCCCAGCTCCTGAGCCAATACTAGCTGCCTCATTTCTCCTGGTGAGACTTTGTGCTAAATTCCTAAGCTCTTGTCCTCGTTTTAGAGTTGCAACTTGCCTCTAGTAGTATCTGCATTCTGAGAGTGAGGGTCCTGAACTTGAGCTCACCTGTAGCTCAAGGTCTAAGCATCTGTGCCCATTCAGAGACCTTCATCCATTAAGCTGCTTAGTTCGTCAGCCCCATGATATGAGTACCAGGGCTCTTCCCTTCTCTCATTTGACCCTTGCCTCAAGATTGGAGATTGTCCTGTAAACCTGACCCAGTGGCTGGGCCTTGATCCTGTAGGCTCATCTCCCTAGGAGCCTCTACCCACCCATGTAGCTTCCTGGTATTCCACACCAGCACTTCCTCATCACCATGGCAGCACCAGCAGCCTTCTGGGAAATCTCATTATTGCTGAAACTTCCACTAACTTGTGCTATTTGCTTGAGTCCTGCGGTGAGCTGTTGAAACAGGTCAGCTAGGCCAGGAGCTCCATCCCTTCAATCCTTTGCCATATGAAAGAGCCCTCTGGAAATCTTCAGAAAGAGCAGAATATCAGTTGCAACATCTGGTTAGAATACATGCCAGCCAACCAGAAACACCCAAGTCTTTACCTGAGAGATGGCAGTGTCAAGGCCAGATGGAGGTTATCTAAGGAAGGAAGGAACTGAATAGGCAAAGTGTTAGTTAGGGGGTGGGGGACAAGACAAATCAGGCTGAAGTGGGGAGACGCCTGTATGCACAGCAGATTCGGCACAAAGCATAAACCTGATTAAAGACTCAGGCCAGGGATCCCTGGGTGGCGCAGCGGTTTGGCGCCTGCCTTTGGCCCAGGGCGCGATCCTGGAGACCCGGGATCGAATCCCACGTCAGGCTCCCGGTGCATGGAGCCTGCTTCTCCCTCTGCCTGTGTCTCTGCCTCCCTCTCTCTCTCTATGTGACTATCATAAATAAAAAAAAAAAATTTAAAAAAAAAAAAAAAAAAAAAAAAAAAAAAAAAAAAAAAAGACTCAGGCCATAGGAGTCCTCTAAACAATTCAGGTTCTTCTTGAGGATCTGGGTAGGGTGAGGAAAGAGCCCAAAGTGATGAGCTCCACCAGCCAAATGCCTCCCTGCTCCTTCTGCCCTATTTCACTCTGAGTCAACTGCCATGACTCACTAAAAAGAAAAAAAAAATCCAAATACAGCAGTCACATCCAATGGTATCCTTCTGAGTCACCAATTCTGACATCCTGAACCATGCCAGGGACATTTATATGATAATGTGTTGTTTTATTTTTAAATAAATTTCATATTATTTTATTATTTCCATGTAATTGCAGAAAATTAAGAAGATGCAAACACGTAAAATGAAGAAATAAGAATCAGCTTCACATATGCCACTTTTATATATGTATTGTTAATATAAAATAATTTTGGTGCATTTTTTATACTTTAAACTGTGTATATGTATGATCTTTCTACCTCTTTTTAAATGAGATCAGACTGTACATACTGTTGGCAGTTTGCTTTTTTCATGCGACAATATGTCATAGATATCTTTAATAGAACCACTTTCAAGTAGTTCTTTTCTTTTGCCCTACTCCTTTCATAGAATCATCTGACAGCTCTTTACTTTTGTACATTCAGTTATTTTGAATTATCTGATATAGTTTTTAAAAAATGTGTTTTGAACAGCCTCACACTAAGTTCCTTTGGTTTATAAAGAATTGTCAAGGCGGGCAAAGAAAGCAAAAGCAAAATGACTGGAGAAGTGTGAGCCTGAAACAAAATAATTAATATAATTTGAAGTTTTTTCTGATTTTTCAATAAAATTAAGCCCCTCCAGCTATCAAGTTGTCCTCTAGCTTTTGCAACTTGTATTTTGATTCAACTTCAATTATTCATAAATTGCTATTGCAATTGTCTTTCTATGGGTGAAATATGCAGGAAATACCTAGAAGGCATGCATTCTATGAAGATACAGGCCCAAGTAAAGCAACCCAGAGTGATTCCCCAAATCACTCTGTGATTCTAAATTTCATGTTGTTGTTTTTTTTCTCTAAGGCAGTGAAGCCAAATGAATGTGGTCAGTCCCATTCTGTTGGATGTACTACCGTAAGATTTTTCTGCACAAAAGGCCTCTTGAACTGTATTTTGTTTCCCACCCAAACCCTTACCTGGAGGAGTTTATCCTGGGACCTCCCACCTTCTGGTGTGGAGCACAAAGCTCAGGCAGGTGTCTATAGCCTCTTAGTCAATTCTGTTAGCACCTTCCTAAATATTGTGGGAACGCTTAAATTCTTGTCTATGTTTTTCCTACCAGGTACTGTTTTCTTCTCATATTACAATCTTGGTTTTAATATTTCCAGATTCTTCTGCCCAGTTTACTATGTTCAACATCTGTGATGTATTACTCGGCTACACTGATTATTTATTTCTTACATATTACTGACCTAAAGCCCCTTGCAGTGAAAAACTATATTCTGTTTTAAAATAAACACAAAAGTCTGATGATTAGTCATTACTTCTGGGCGTGTGAATTCTGTGGTTCAGCCATTCAAAGATAATTTTTAAAATAAGAATTCACTTAATACTTGTTTGTGAGTACTTGTTTGGCTGCTGTGCTCACAAACTTCCTCTTGAGTGGCCTATGCTTATGATGTTCATCCTTCCAATTTCTCTAATTTTCTTGGTAGATTCTTGTTATTTTTTTCAGCACATGGTATATTTAGCTGCAGCCATTCTCTTTACTGCTTCTTTGGATTATGTGGCCAGAGAGGCTTTTCTCCCAATACCCCTTTATTTCCTCCTGAGCCTTAACCACACTGTGCCTCTTCCTGAGGAGTAACCTGAGTGTATGATTTGCCTCCTGAGTGGGATTTCAGTGATTTGGGAGAGATGTGAACTGTGTAAAGACCTCTTGGGTTGGGATTTGTAGCAGCCATCTTTTTCTCATATTAGAAGTTCAAATGTCAAATGTCTCTCTCCTTTTTTTTCTGCTATGACATGTTTCCCAATATCAGTTTTTTGTTGTTGTCATTATTACCAGTTAGAATGACAACAGCTTTCTAAGAGCCAGAGGATGACATTGTGTTTCTAGGGTCCTCCTGGCATCTGCTCCTCCTGAGCTGTGCCCATGATTCACAATCCTGGCAGTGTCTACCCAGTTGGGCTTCTCATTTTCCCTCCCTCCCTTTTCCGCCAAGGGCTCTGGGAGCATTTATCTTCTCATTAAAGCCCATCTATATCCATAAACCAAGTTTTAATGCTGAGTTCCTGTACACGCTCTAGTCTTCCATGATTTTTGTTGTAAGGCTCAGGTTTCCTGGAGCTCGCTTTTGTTTTCTCTCTGTCCTGATGTAATATTTCTCTCCTCGCTATTTTATCAGAACATAAAAGAGATGCCCATCAAACTCTTAGTGTGAAATTCTGTGGTATGCCACATCCAAGAAAGTAGTCTGTGCAATTGGATATTATTGACACAAAAATGTTAAAATGATTTTTACCTTTGAAAAATGTAACATTAGCATTCCTTGGAGCTGACTCACATGGTGTAGAGAGTTATAAATTCATTAAACAGAAATTCTGTAGTCTTGTTCTCAATAATTTTCCAAGCCACTGTTTGTCAATTCGCATAGTTGTTTAAATGTTCTGAAATTATTCCTTGATGATTAGAATTATAATTCCATTCTGAGACTTTAAAAACATGTTCAATTAGCTTTTTGGATCATATGGTGCACTCTAGTGGGGTCTACTTGAATTACAAATGGTCTTGTTTCCTACTCGTTCCCACCATTTTTGAGTGGGTGGGGCATGACTTGGAGAGGCAGAAAGAAGCTAAAAAAAAACTATGACAGTATTCATGATGAAGAAAGCTGAAGAACTTTTTGAGTAAGAGAAGCATATCTCTGGAAAGGACACAGAGACATGCAGTTCATTCCATTGCCTCTAATTAGCACTTCACCCAAGATAATACAGAAGATAGAGTTCTACCCTAAGCATATGTTTGAAGGAGGGAAGATGTGAACTGTGCCACATAATCATGTTATGTTCATTTTGAGAATGTTTCACATAGATGTTAAACGTCATTATCACCAAATATTTATAGAGCATGGCTTGTGTACATGAAATTGTACTAGATGTTATGATTAGTTTTTCCTGGGCCACTGCACACATCATAACTTCTAACAAGCCACTTACACATAACTATGGCTCCACAGGTCAAATAATTTAATAGAAAGCCAAAATGGAACTCTTCTAGGATGAAGCATTAGAAGTTCAAATGTCAAATGTCTCTCTCCTTTTTTTCTGCTATGACATGTTTCTCAATATCAGTTTTTTGTTGTTGTTGTTGTCATTATCACCAGTTAGAATGACACTATAGGAGGTTGAAAAATCAAATAACATAGAGTACATAATTTACCCTACAGATGACACACACATTTCCATTCTGGTTTGCTTTTGCCTTACCATGCTACCCCCTAGGTGCAGTTAAATCATAACTTTACCCTTTAGTCATTATTTAAATAATAGCTGTTAGTACTTACAAGGCTCTGGGCAATATGTAAACACTAGGGTCATAGTCCAGTGATTCCTTAGTTCTTTTTTGATTTTATTTATGTCTCTAACTTCACAAAATGAGTTCGGTGGTTAAATACTTCATACTAAGCGAAATAGTTGATTTAGTCAATATAGTGCCTGACAACATGCAATCAAATTTTAAATACAATTCAATTTTTTAAAAAGTCAGTTAAGAAAAAAGAAAACAATGCTATCAAAATCATATGCATTTACATGAAACCAAGTATGTTGCTGTAGTGTCACATAATTTTTACTAGTTTCTCATATACACAGAAAGCAAATGTTTAAAAATCATAAAAAATATTGCAATATTGCTTACCTTAGATTGGTAAAGTGCCTGTCCTGGTGGTAATAAAATGTATAAGCTATGTAACATTCAGCTTACTATAAAAGCTTTAATCATCTGCATGGCAGTTCTATATTAAGGCACATGCCAAGAGCAATTGAAGAATTTGCCATATAGACACCCAGATCAAGTTTCTACATTTAATTAGCTACAGACAAACTCTATATTTAGATCACTTCTCAGAGCAGTACTTTAGTTATTATCTCTAACTTGTAAAAAAAAATAATGGTGGAAATTAGTCACTTTAAAGCTGATAAGCTTTTAAAAATACCCTAATTGACAAATTCATGCTAAAAGTGGATACTATATAGATTAGCACAGGAAACAAAATACTGTATGATGATTCAATTGCCCAGAAATTCACAGGTACTCCATCTCAGGGGAGGAGTTGGTCTTAATCTGATAACAATTACCTCCTCTAAAGTTCTTGCCTATCATAGATCATTTCCTATCAGGAAGGTATTCAGACTTTAGAAATAAAAGCATGGTTAGAGCTGTCACACTATGGCATCCTGGGTGACATTTGACTTGGTTAACCCAATAAAATTTAAGCACAGATTTTTAAGCTGTCTTTTCTATAAATGCTAAACTATCCCAAAAGCTAATTACCTCCACTGTCATGAAATATTCTAATATTAAATGTATGAACTACTAACAGCAGCATTGTAGAAGCGGAAGCATTTAATTATAATGGAAGACCTTGGAGGGAATATATTATCCAAAACAGAAATTCTCATTTGTAAAGTGCATGCATTTGCTTGAGCTGTTTTCTTCCTGTTACATAAGGACCTGGGAGTCAGCCAGTGGACATCTTGCCACAGAGAATTGACAGATGCCTACTGAGTAAAAGTGGAAACAAGCCAGGGAGTCCAAATTAGTGCACTTCATATTGACTATGGACAAAATATTTGCTTTATGAAAGATATGCAACCAGTTTTCCAGTTTTGACATAATTCTTAAAACTGTGTTAGTACATTTATTGCCTCCTTTTCTGAGGTTTCTTAATAGCAATTCATACCTTCACTTTTATCAAATGCAACGGTGTTATATTTCCCTACAGACCCGAAAATAAACTGCAATATGGTGTGTGGCCAGAAATATTGAATGTTTCAACATTACAGGCATGTGCTGTTGCTTTTGAGGTGGCGTTAGGAACCTGTATATTTGCAAGGGAATTATCAGTTAGTAAAAGAAGTAGGAAAAAAATCTCAAAAGTTTTTCTACAAATAGCCATTACCCCACAACTCTACATTTTATTGGTATACTTTGTGTTTAAAATCCCAATCTCATTCTCATCCACATTTCCAGTTTACCATGTAGTATAATAGGAAAGCCTTGGGCTCTGAAACCTAGTTCTACTACTTCCTAGCAGAATGACCTCAGAGACTGAGCCTCGCCTCTATCATTTAGACAGTAGAAATGGAACTATTTCATTTGGATGGTTGTGAGGAGGATGAAATCAGGAAATGCGCTGCTGTGAGTAGAAATGCGCTTAGTGAGTAGATGTGCAAACTGCTGTTGTTTTGCCTCAAATTCCCTCAAAACAATAAAACAATAAAACCTGGGCACATCCTGAGTGTATTGTGGTTTTAGGTCGTGTGAGACTTAAGAATACAAAATTAGTTTTAAAAGTAAATGTAAAATAAATAAATAAATAAATAAATAAATAAATAAATAAATAAATAAATAAAATGTCTATTTAAAAGGAGAAAAATAAATCATAACATATTTCAAATTTCTAAAAAGCTGATCTAGGGACGCCCTGGTGGCTCAGCCATTAAGAGTCTGCCTTTGGCTCAGGGCATGATCCTAGAGTCCCAGGATTGAGTCTCACATCGGGCTCCCTGCATGGAGCCTGCTTCTTCCTCTGCCTGTGTCTCTGCCTCTCTCTATCTCTCTGTGTCTCTCATAAATAAAAAATAAAAGTCTTAAAAAAAAAAAGCTGATCTAAAAATCCAGATCAAACATCATACTCTTTGATTGCTTCCTTATATGACCATAATTTTGTAATAGCATTTTTGTATATTGAGGGAAGAAAAATAATTCGTTTGTTTTTTTTTTTAGCATTGTTGATAGACCTTTGTTTTTTTATATTCTATTTAGTCTATGGAAGTTTTTTTGAGACCATACTCATTATTGACAATGGCATGGTAAATTTTAGAATTATTGTCAATTTTAGGAAAATTTTCATCAAGATTCTTTCATATATAAGTTGCAAGATTTGGGGGGATTTCAATTTTTCTCTGTGACAAATTTTAAATACCCTTTAAACTGGCAACATTTGACCAATTTTTTACTGATCGTCATCATGTTGTGATGTTTGGTAGAGTGGACAGAAGCTATTTATGGAAGCTATTCTTAAACCTAGTTGACTGGCAACAATTTAACTGTACCCAGATGTGACTTCGTACCCTGTGATTTCAACAAATCTAAACTAAATGTATCTCCAATTCAACTTCCCCTCAATTGCATCTCATACTGTGGAGGTGAAATTAAAGTGGAAAGGAAATGGTCATCTAGCCACTTGCAGTCAAAACATCTTACTCTTGCAAAATTTATAAAACAAATGATCATAGGGGCGCATTGCTAAGACTCCTCCCAGGGCCTTAGAAGGAGCCCATGAAGGTGAGGGGTCCTGAAGCTTAAACTTCATTACCTTCACCTAAAATTCAACTCTACTTTTCATCTATTTTCTTCTTTTTCTCTCCCTTTCCTGCTCATGCTCTGGTCACCTCTGTCTTTGTCTCCTTCATTGCTTCATCTTCCTATGATCTGACACAGAGAGTTCTATCCCTACATCGAAATTGCTCTCTTGAATGTGACAATATTCCATAGCTTTTCCCTTATTCTCTTCTGACTTGCTCTTGTAACATTTTAGGCTATCAATCACATGTTCCTTGAAATACCCCCTTCCTTTGTATTTTTGGTGACTCCTCCCTTCCCTGTTTATTCAGCCATTCAGTCTTTGTTTCCTGCACTGTTCTGGCTTGTCTTCTCTCACCCTCCACATTATATGGATCCCTAGAGTCCAGCTATCTGCCTTCGATACTCATCTCTATGTAAACTCCGGAGAAAACCCTCTTGGCTCTCCTGACTCCAGCTGGAACCTCTACAAGAGTGATTTCTAAATCTCTAAGTCCCATCTTACCTTTTTGGTATGTTACAGTTTCACTTTTTCCACCCACCCCAAGGATAGGTCTTTTCAAAGTTACATAGAGACATTGAAATTAAATATTCAAAACCCATCTCAACCTCACCCTTCCTAAACTGACGCCATATTGGTCTCAAGGATATAAATTTTGGAGTAATTTTTGACAAGACTTTTTTTTGCCACATTTTACATATCAGGCTATCTCTAAAATGATTCACTGAAAATATCCTCTTATCTATCTCTCAGTATAAATCCTCACTGCCCTCCATCTATAAACTTTGAACCTAACCCCCAATAGTATACTCTGAATAGCCAAATGTTATCTATCTTTCAGAGAGGAGCTCATGACCCACATCTTCCACAAAGTCTTCCCTGAACTTTCCCATTAACACAGATCATCCACATGGCAAAATATTTCTCTGAACTGGGTCTGATTTTGGTTCTTAAAAAAACAAAAGATTTTATTTATTCATTTGAGAGAAAGAGCAGGAGGGAGAGGGAGAAAGAATCTGAAGCAGACTCTGCACTGAGTGCAGAGCCTGATGTTGGGCTTGATCCCACAATGGTTCATTAGACCATGACCTGAGCAGAAACTATGTCAGACACTTAACTGACTGAGCCACCCAGGTGCCCCTAATTTTGGTTCTTCTAAGTTAAACAATGAGACAGTTTAAGGACTCCTAAGAGAGCTTCAGGTTAGTCAATTTCTCTGCCATCCCTTTATTTATTCTCTACTGAGAACAATATTTATATGGCATTTTGATGTTACCAATACAAGTTTGGGTACTCTGTTGGTGAGCTTTTCCCCCAAATGCCCAAGCATATTTGACCTCTATTTTTGGGGGTGAGTAAATAAAGTTATATGCACATCCAGGTTATTGCTTCATAAGAAGTGGTATTCTCGCTATCTTTCCTACCTCTTAGGTGACAAAATGATAGGCCACTGTGCTACAAACATAATTCCATGTCCTCATATGAGGAAGGTTCACTGGGTAGGCCCCTCTCTTCTTTGAAAGTGATAATAAAACAGCCAAGAGAAGCTGCTTTTCCATTTGTTATAGTTTGTGAAATTTATCTTCCTGGAAAGAGCCTCAGATTTCCCTGCAATAAAGAACCATTACAATCAACTAATTCCATTCCTTTCCCAGTGGTGAGGAAAAATAGTCTGTGGTTAGGGACATGTGAGAGAAATTGACCAAAGATCTTCTAGAACTCAACTATATCACTCTTCTCTGAATTTCTACTCCACTTCTAATCTGTATTTTTGGAAAAGTGTGAAGGTAATGTGGGAGAAACAATGTACTTCTGACACACCCTAGGGATTCAGTGCCAGAAACAGAGTTTTTATTTTCATTTTTTAATTTTTTTTAAGATTTTATTTATTTTTTATTATTTATTCATGAGAGAGAGAGAGAGAGGCAGAGACACAGGCAGAGAGAGAAGCCGGCTCCATGCTGGGAGCCCAATGTGGGACTCGATGCCGGGACCCCAGGATCATGCCCTGGGCCAAAGGCAGGTGCTAAACTGCTGAGCCACCCAGGGATCCCCAGAAACAGAGTTTTTAGAAATTATTTCTTTATGGAGGTCTCACACATCAACCTACAAGCTGAGGGAAGGTAAGAAACCCTTTAATATTTGAATTCAAGCCTCAGTGGGGGAAAGGATTTAGTTAATGTAGGATGCCTATACCTAAATTACTTACTTATTTATTTAATTATTACTTAGTTAAGTATTAATAATTACTTAATTATTAATTATTATATATTGACCAGTGGGGGAAAGGATTTAGTTAATGTAGGATGCCTATACCTAAATTACTTATTTATTTAATTATTATTACTTAGTTAAGTATTAATAATTACTTAATTATTAATTATTATATATATTGACCTCTATCATGTGTTATCTCCCAGAAGATCAAATGCTTACAAAGGGCTAGAAATGTTTGCCCTTCCTCCTTCCTTTTTGAATTCCCAGACAGTGATTATTAAATAATGTATACTCAGGGGGCAGTTGGGTGGCTCAGTTGGTCAAGCATCCACCTTCAGCTCCAGTCATGATCTCAGGGTCCTGGGATTGAGCCCCTTGTTGGGCTCCCTGCTCAATAGGGAGTCTGCTTCTCTCTCTGCCCCTCTCTGCCTCTCTCTCTGTGATCTCTCTTGCTTTCTCTCAAATAAATAAATAAATCTTTAAAAAATGGTTAGTCAGTAAATATGTGTAGATTAAATAATTAAAGGAATTTTTAAACATTGAGAAAATCCTATACATCTGCAAGGGAATAGATTATGTTCAACCTTGTTTGCCTAAATAGACTTTATAAGCATAATACCTATTACATTTCCAGGAATCCTTGAAACATGGGGAAAAACCACTAAGATTTATGAATATGTTGACACATGCACAGTACTCCAATTGTTTGGTCCTTCATTAAGATGAGAAAATCTGTCAAACACTACCATCTGCCATCCAAAGAATCAGAAGATTAAAAAATTACACAAATGAAGTCAATTGATGACTCACAAAAGGGATACAACTTGAAAAAGCAACACATTATATAATGACTAATAAAGTCTGAAACAATGGCAAAGCTGCAAGGGTAGAGGAGGAGGGGGAGGCCGGGGGAGGTCTGATGGTGATTATCCAGTTGCCATGTCACTGCCAAACTACAAGACAAGAAGATGTAGGGGGAAGATGACTAAATTAACTATTCTCTTCCCTCATCATTACCAACCTCCTGTTGTGGAGACACAGTGTCTCGTTTCAGGAAGACTGCTTGTTGTGTTTCAATAGTATGATTGTCTTTCATTGCTTGGTTAAATCTGTAATCAATGGTGGGCAAAAAGTGAAAGGATTGAAACGCTCCGATTTACCCACAGAAAATAGTCACACCCTAACAGACGCATAATGGTCTGTGGTTGTTCATATTTTCTCAGGGGATAACCCAGCTTGAGCAAGAAAAATGCTCCTGAAAAAAACTGGAGGCTGACATCTCATAACCCAGACCCATATCCTGATATCTCAGATAAGGAAACTAAGGCATAGAAAGGTTAAGTAATTTTCCCAAGATTATACTTGTTTCATGTCTTAATGAAAAGAATCTCTTTATTATTATCATATGCTGTTATACTACAGCACATTTTAATGTATGTCACGCCATTGTTATAATAAAAACAGAATAATATGAATTATAGTTGTATTATTAAAACACCAGTAAAACTTAAAATTCAGTAAAAGTGAACCATTATGGGTTACTTGGAGGATCAGATGGTTGAATAACCTACTCTTGATTTTGGCTCAGATCATGATCTCAGGGTTGTGAAATTGAGCCCTGCATTGGGCTCAGCATGGAGTCTCCTTGAGATTCTCTCCCTCTTCCCCACTCCCTGCTTGGATGCACACTCTTTCTCTGTCTCTAAAAATAAATAAATAAATAAATAAAGTCTGGATATTCTTTAAAAGAAAGCAAGCCATTATAATTACTTTAGGTATTTTTTAAGATTTATTTATTTATTTGAGAGAGAGCATTTCATGTGCGAGTGAGTTGGGGGAGGGGTAGAGTGAGAGAGAGAGAGAGAGAATCCTTAAGCAGACTCCCTGCTAAGCACGAAGCTTGGCACTGCTGATCCCAGGACCCTGAAATCATGACCTGAGCCAATAAAGAGTTGCCCACTTAACTGACTGAGCCACCCACCCAGGTGTCCCTAATTATTTCAGTTTTAATAAGAGAAACTGATGCATAAATAAACTATAACTGAGAGTCAATGTAAAATAATATCCTAAAATATACAGCAGTTCCCCCTTATTTGTGGTACTTATGTTCTAAGACCCCAACTGGATGCCTGAAATTGTGGTTAGTACTGAATCCTATATATGCTATGTTTTTTCCTATACATATATGCCTTTAATTCATAAGTCAGGCACAGTAAGGGATTAACAATAATAACTAGTAATAAATAGAATAGTTATAACAATATACTGTAATAAAAGTTATGTAAATGAGGTCTCTCTCTCAAAATATCTTATTGTACTGTAGTCACGCTTCTTGTGATGATGTGACATGATAAAATACCCAAGTGATGAGGTGGAGGTAGGCGAGTGACGCATGGGTTATGACATAGTGTTAGGCTACTATTGGCCTTCTGATGATGAGTCAGGGAGATTATCTTTTTCCAGATGGCGATTGACCTTGGGTATCTGAAACCACGAGTAAGGCAGTACTATTGTATCCTGCTTTTTGTCTCTCAAATGGTCTCAGATTGTATACACTTTTATAATCAAGTTAAAAACCTTAATATAATTATAGATTTATCCATGTTTAAATTTAACTCATTTAAAAGAAAAAAGGGAAGGCAGTAGCTACACTTGTAGTGAGCACAGCATAATGTATAGAGTTGTGTAATCACTATGTTGTACACCTGAAACTAAGGTAACATTTGTGTCAACTATTAAAAAACAAAACAAAAAAAAAAGAAATAAAGCATTTGAAACATCTATATCCTACTATTGCCAGAAATTCAAGTATAGAAATTTCATTTAGCATCTCAATTCAGAAAGTTTTGAAAGGCTTTATAAGCTTCCTATCTGTAAAGTGCTTAGGAACATCTGACACAAGTTATCTTTAAAAGATTTACTTTTAGGGATGCCTGCGTGGCTCAGCGGTTGAGCGTCTGACTTTGGCTCAGGGTGTGATCCCGGAGTCCTGGGATCGAGTTCCACATCAGGCTCCCTGCATGGAGCCTGATTCTCCCTCTGCCTATGTCTCTGCTTTTCTATCTGTGTGTCTCTCAAGAATAAATAAATAAAATCTTTTAAAAATTTGCTTTTAAATAAAACTAGTATATTATAAGCCAAATTTACAATAACCTCCAAATCTCAGTTTGGCCTCCCACAGGAGCAGATCATAAGATAAGAATTTAAGTGCAAATAGTTGGGGAGGAGAAAGTCATGACCAGAGAAGAGTTGGGAAGTGAGACAGGGAAGGAAGCAGCCAATGCAGGAGGCAACCATTACTAGGTATGAATGGAACCTAATCCCACCAGGGAAATCCTGACCATGCATCCCAGAAGGATGAAGGAGCTGGGACATTTACATACCAACTTCCATCAGTCATTGAATGAGCACTGCTCTGATGAAGGACAACATCTCTGCCCTTTGTTAGGCCCGCTTACATGAGGCAGAGTGGTCTCCTATAGCAAGTCCTTGGTGCAGGTGTTGGCCACTGGAAGTCTAGCCAGTGTGCAGCACTAGCACCTGTGCCACCTTTCCTCCATTCTGCTTTTCACTCTAAAGGACATTAGTTTGTCTATAAATCTTTATATCTACATAGCACTTACTTTTTGAAATAACAAAATAAAAGATCAACTTACCCTACAGACCCCATCATGTTGGTTTGTGTAAGGGCTCCATTGAAGCAAATGCCCAGTGAGAAGATCCAAGCTCCCTATGTCAAGCTGCTCTGATGATCAAACACACAATGTCTTGCATGAAATCATAGAGTATGAGTTAGTGGGAAAGAAGACATGTGCAAGAAGCCAAATCTACCGAGTGTATATGACGGATCTTGGGTATCGAGCTGTCCTCTAGCAAGACTTTCTCCCTCCCAGTACCAGGAGTAAAATGATAGTTACTGCTGGGCCTTATGGTCACCCTTCTTACTTCTTCTATTCATGAAACCCTAACATTCTGTGTGCCTCCAGAACTTCAATTTTTGAGGCAAGGAGGTTTGTAGTCCAGAGGGAGATCAAGTGGCTTATCCTTGGTCAGAAACTGAGTTCATGGTTCATCTAGAGCCAGAACTGATTCCCCACGGTCAAGGAGGTGGCAGGATTCTGAGTAGGAAATCTGCTCCAGCTCAACCACTCTCCTCTAAAGTGTACATATTTTTCCATTCTCACCCACCCTCTAATTTGTCTGATTCTTTCCTTTCTGTCACATAAAGCTTCCCAAATTGGCCAAATGGCCAAATGACCAGATAGATGTTTTTTCTTCTTGGTAGTGTCACTTCATGCAGGCTATAAGTTATGACTTGTAGCCTCTTTTTTAGGAATGAAAGACATGAAGAAATGAGATAAACTCATGGGATTAGAAGATGCAAAGAACATTCCTACCTGCCTTGTACCATTTTTGTTCATCTGTTTCTTGGTTGTATGCCCATGTAAATACAAAAATGGATTTATTTGTGTGTCTTACAGTTTGCCCCAGTTCTTCCCATATTCAACTTTTCCTTAGAATATACTCTGATGTTTTGCCCTGAAACATCCTCATTCATTATCCAAACACTAATAATCAAAACTATTTAACTTTGAAAAATTAATTAAAAGCATTTTCCAGGTTGGGAAAAAAACATTCAAGAAAGAAATGTCATGTTTTAACAAGAAAAGGTAATAAAAGTGGGAAAACACGTGCTCAAGTAAAGTGTGATTTTCACCCTCTTGTCGGATGCCTGACAGGATCGCTTAAAAGAGAAAAAAAAAGGATCAACTATGTGATTTATATTTTCACATTGAAATTTGTCCCTAGCCTGAAATCAGATTTCTGTGTTTACTCAGCCATACAATGAAATCACATTACTCTTCTGACTCATGACTCACAGGAAATACTGGGTGATTTTTAAACAGAAAAGTGAGCATGAAACTCCTTTTTGAGCATCCTGAGATATAAGGAGATAAAAGAAGGCTGGAAAATGTCTTCCCATAGCCACCGCTTGATAATACTCATCGAGTTCTGAAAATAGCAGAAATATTGACACTTTTTTCTGGTTTATGCAGTGTGAAGTATGAAAGATGCTGTTATATAGTAAGTGAATTTGTTAGGAGGTTTTCTTCTCAACTATAACTCCAGGGTGTGTGTGTGTGTGTGTGTGTGTGTGTGTGTGTGTGTGTATGCATTTTTCCTTTATATCTTCGGAGAGAAACATCATAAAGGTCTATAGTATATAAACATATGATTATGATTACAATGGAAAAATAAAATACAACAGAATGATCAAAATTGCATATTTAAAAGTTTGCATAATCCAAATATTACACTAAGTCATCTTTGGTAGAAAACCATACATTTCTAAAAAATATATATATATTATGTAGAGTACAGCGTATGCATAATACTGTGTTTTAATTGCATCAGGAATACTGATACTCAGCAAACATTGATTGGATTTAGGATTGCCAAGAAAATCCTGCCAATTTAGGGTTTATTTATTTACTGTGTTTGGTTATTTAGTTGACACTGTTTCAATTATTCATTTAATACTCTTGCTAATTTGATCTATACACAAGTCTCTTCATCTCTAGTTTGATAGACAATGGCTCTAAGGTATGTACTTACAAAAGAGATTGTATTTCATTTATTTATACTCAAGCATGCTATTCCTATAAAATGCTTTGACATTCAATTCAGAGAAAACGTTGAGGACCAAATCTTGATTTCATAGTGAACACTCCTTCTTTTATACTAAAGTGGAACTTGTGACTCAAGGAGTACATAGGGAATTCAGATCCTTAAATATGAATAAAAAATTATTAAAAGATAATATCAACTTTATAGACATTCACAATTACCAGAAACATCTGGGAATAGTGGCAAATTACCTTAACCATTTCTAATAATAAGCCACTTAGGTGGAAATCTTAATTAATGCCAGGAGAAAAAGAACAACAGTATGAGGTTATTCTGGCATTATGTAGATCTGCAGGTAGAAAATGTAGCATGTTTTTATCCTATAAAAATATAATCTCCTGAATCTACAGAACAGAACCATCAATAGAATTATTTGTGGTGGTAGAAATGTTCTGTATCTGCTTTGTACATTGCAGAAGCTGCTGCGTACATGTAGCACTAGGAATGTAGCTAGTGCAATGTATTCACTCTGTCTGCTCTTTCTACAGGCCAAGTTGGAGGCCCAGGGTCCTGAGAGCTAACGTAGATTGGGCATGGGAATGAGAAGGGGGTTAGCCATGACTGTGTGATCAAAGCACAGAGCACTTGTGGTTCAAGTTCCATGAATCAATGAGAGGTCAAGGTGGCAAGTCAATGGAGAGGACTGAGAACAGCAATGAGAAACACAGGGAAGGTGTTGTTGTGTAGAACCTGCAAGATGTAAGCAGGTTTGAGAGACAAAGTCCAGAAGGAGTTCTAGAAGCAACTGGAAAAAACAATTAAAAAAAAATAGAAGCAACTGGAAATAAGGCAAAGGACCCTTTATAAACTGCGATTAATGAATTCAGGGACAGGAAGGGAATTGCTGAGATAAGCGAGCCTACTAGACTGGCTTCTTTCTTTTCTCTGATACACCACCCTAATCTAAGCCCTAATACCCATATTATTATTTAATTACTTTATTACTGTTTTGTCTTACTTGTGTTATCTTTGGCAAGTTGGAAAACTCTCAGTGCCTCAGATCTACATCTGTAAAAGTATTCATACCTATCTCATAGAGTCATTTGAAGATTGAATGTAGAACACTCAGAACAGAGTTGGCACATAATAGATGCTAAATAATCGGCTATTGTTATTATAGTGTTATATTAATATTAGTATTTCATAACAGGTTTTTGATTGATCCATGTATCTTCAGACTATCACTTCCATTCCAACCTGCATTTGGTTTTGTAATCATTTTCTTCATGGTACTTCCTATGGCCTTCCGTGTTTCCCAAATCACCTGATGATCACGCCCGAACTCTTCTATCATGACCTTCAATAATCCAGCCCCTTCTACTCAACCTGATGTCTCTTTGTACCCAATGCTCTACCTCTCCTTCTTCCAGCATGACCCACTTACTTTCTTCTATGGAAGTCATAACCTTTCATACCACCTCACCTTTGTTTATGCTGCTCTCCCTTTCTAGAAGGATCTCCTTACCTTCTACCTGTCTCAATTCTAACCACTTTCAGAGCCTAGCTCAAGTTCTACCTCCTTCACTATGGCATAAGTAGTTTCTGTTGTGCTTTTCCAAAGTATATGTCAAATAACATCAAGCAGAATGCCTGACACAACAGGAAAATTTCAATAAATATTTCTGTCTTGTTTATCCTTGTGCTAGTCCTCCAAATCATAGATTTTAGAACTTACTATTTTTTTATTGATAGTTTATGAATATATATTGCATCAGTTTAGAAAGCCTTCGGTTATGTGTCATGGAAGACCTTGTTAATGGAAGGTTGAACTCTAGAGATATTTATTGTGTGCTTCCAAAGTTTCATCAACAAGTCAAAAAACCCTTTGGTTTCATTATCCTCAGACTATTGGATTTCCATCTATATACTTTTTGCTTCACTATTACAAAATGGCTGCTGTAGCTCCAGGCATTTCATCTCTTCATGAGTGAAAGGTAGAAGAAAGTACCAATGGAAAGTGTGTCATCCCTAGGTAGAGAATTAGCCAAAAAAAAAAAAAAAAGAAAGAAGAAAGAAAGAAAGAAAGAAAGAAAGAAAGAAAGAAAGAAGAAAAGAAAAAAGAAAAAAAAGTGTTCTGGGAAAGGAGAAAAGGGATGCCATAATTGGCTTAAATAATTCATCACTTGGGGCAGGGCAAACTGCTGGAGTTCTGCTGGGAAAAAAGAAAGAAATGCCTCATGAGTAGGCATCTTGGTTAGTGTCTGCCCCTATTTTGTATTTTTATTCTCTACTATAGTCTCCTATAGAAATAATGTCTTTATTCCCCAGGGTACACAGTACAGTCTTGAAAACATAGCAGCCACACAGCAGGTTAATTGTTTGATTGTAGACTTCTTAACTGCTGTTCAGGGCATTCCCTAAGCCTTCACCTTCTGCCTTTGTTTTGATCCATTTCAGAGTCCTAAGCAGACACCTATTTTGAAAGTAAGAAAGGTTTAACAAGCACAGTGTGAGCTACTAGACACATAAATTTAACACACTTTATATGGATTCCTGCAGAAGCTCAGAAGCCAAAATACAAATTTTGAGAAGTTTTTTTGTTGCTCTCTGCCTGATATAAACATTATGTGCTTAGCTGAGCTGGTAGTCCTTTAATTATCTTTTCAGGAAGCCTTGTTGAGAGTGTAGATCCTAAAGCAACCAACCAGAGCAGCCTCCTGACAACAGCCCATGCTCTAAAAAAGTAGTCAACTCCAAATAATAGTCCCTTTCCTGAGCATTATAGTATTTATCTGAGCACAAAGTAATTAACATCTCCAGCAAGTAAAATCTCTGATTGCTTCATATGGTCTCAGCAACTTTCAGGTCACCACCCATCTGGTTGCATTGATTTTGCCATTTGCCAGCATGTGGGTCTGTGTGTGTGGTGAGGGGGTTGTGGTGGGGGGGGAGTAGTGGAGGACCATCAGGTGTTTGGAGTAACACGTTACCACATGTGCATGGTTAGGTTTGTAATGTGGACCCAGTCGCTCCATCCCTCTGCTCAAGTAAGAAAGGGACAGATGCTCCTGGTTACATCACTCTTGGATTTAAACTATGATACAGTCCTTGCTTGTTGCCTCTGAAGAGTAACACAGCTTGGAAGAGATAAACCTTTTACGATTAATTGGATGAAAAGCTATAGTCTAGCAAATTCTTCAGCTATGAAAGAAAAATTCTATAGATCAGGAAAATAATGGCTGTACTGATTTTAAGCCATTGGAGAGAATGAAACATAGACAAAGAAAAAGATATTGCTAACTAGACTCCATCTATGTATGTATTCCCAAATGATGCATATGTAGAATAATTTGTACACATGGCCTCAATAGAGCAGTGGAAAGTGAAACATTCCAAATGTCACCAGATTGTTTGGTTTTTTGATGGTCTACTCAAAACTTTGGATCTCAAGTCTTCTTTTTAGCTGCTTTGAAAGTATATAAATGTGATAAATTTGCATAGGTGTAAGGAGAAGTGGCCCAATTTATACAAAAGTGAGTGCAGAAGCTAGGAAATACTCAACTCAGATTTCGCATTGTCTGAAGTTGCTGATCCTAAAGCGATCTTAAATCATTGAGTAAATATAGATGATGGAGTGGCTATGTTACTGTAACTCACGAAAGGTCATTCTGTAGACATGTCAAAACACAATAAAAGAAATAAAACAAGCTATCGATATTCCACACAAGCTAAACATAGTACTTGCAACAAATATTACCTAATAATTAATAAGTGTTGTAAATTTTATCCATTATTTCAATATGTCTTTGGGGGGTTTTTTGTTTAGTTTTGTTTTCCACACACACAAAAACACCAACTTAAACTGGAATGAGCACTTGATATGCTTTCATAGGGGCTCCCATGATCTTGCTTTGATAATAGCAATTAAAGCCCCCAGGCTTAACGTGAGAAGCTGGGGTGAGTGGGAGGGGCGGAGAGGGAAATTATCAAACTGTCTCTACACCCCACAGTGTTCATGATTGCTCTTTGCTGTTGTTGGCTCTGACTCATTTTCTTAGATTTAATTAGCCCACGCTGATGTTTCCACAGCGTGGAAAACATCACAGAGAGTGACAGAGGGTGTTTGAACAGGGAAGTGTAATGGTTAGAGTGGAGATTTGGGATGCATTGAAAGCTGGCTGCCCTAGGCTATGACTTGGGGGAGTTGCTTATCCTTTAGAAGTTTCAATTTCCTTTTTTCTCTGAATTGGGGTAATAATAGTAACTCTCATAGGATTAAGGGCATGAGTATTTATATGAGTAAAATAATCATATAAATTGTTTCGCCTGTTATAAGCCATATAAATGTTAATTATTATTATTATTATTTAAGTTATAACTCATGATAAAAGAAGAGGAAGAAAAGGGCCTTTTAAAATCTATTCCAGACATCATTTTTCACTCATTTCTTCATTTAAAAGAAAAGTACCTTGATTGTCATTTTGAATGCCTATTGTATTGGGATAGACATAATGGCTTTGGGTACAACACAAGAGCTTGGTAAAATCTCACCTAGTTGAAATTTGCCTTTCAAATTTCTCACCTCCATTTCAGCAGTCCTCCTCCAGAGTATTATTGTCTCCCACTGACCTGGTGATTCAGAGCCAATCACTGAAGTTTACCTTAACAGGCAAAGCTGTCACCTCAGTAGTCAGCCCCCACCAAATCTCCTGTGCAAAGTCCGATTTCTTCAGATTCTTTTTTGGTGACTGGCTTATTTTCATGCTGAGGTGTTAAATTTTCTGATCTGTATTAACTCTTCCAGTTTATTATTCCAATGGTAGAAATATAGTGCCTTACACAAAGGAGTCTTTCTTATATGGAATTTCACAGTTCACAGTAGGCTGGGGTAAAAATGTAGGGACAGATAAGATTTTCAGTGTCTCTGAAATCAATTCTTACAGGAAGTTCTGTCTGTATGCAGGAATATCTTGGTAGAAGGTAATGAGGTCCTGTCCTGATATGATGGAGCATGTAGTTTAGTTGAAGATTAAAATTATAACAATTAGATAATGATGCTACTAATAGAAAACACAATGCACAATATTGTTAGATAATAATTATCAGGTAATATTGTTCTGAGAATACATAAAAATGCCAAAATTATTTAGTAATAGCTGAATCATTATCAAAATATTTTATTGTAGCAAAATACCACATGTAACATAAAATTTACCATCAGTGACATTTAGTATATTCATATATTCATAGTGTTATGCAATCATCACCACTATCTAGTTCTAGAACATTTTAAACATCTCAAAAGAAAAAAAAATCTCAAAAGGAAACCCTATACCCATGACACTCCCCATTCTTCCCTCCTATCAATCCCTGGCAACTATTAATCTGCTTTTTATCTCTATGGATTTGCCTATTCTGGATACTTCATATAAATTGATTCATATAATTTATTGCTTGTTGGATCCACTTTGTTTTATTTTGCATAATATTTTCAAGGTTTCATCCATGGGGTAGCATGTATCTGTACTTTACTCCTCTTTATGGCTTACTAATTTCCCATTTTATGGATATACCACATTTTGTCTGTCCATTTATCAGTTGATTGACATTTGGATTGTTTCTGTGTTTTAGTTATTGGGAATAGTGCTTCTCTAAATATTTATGTTCAAGTTTTTTGAGGGGCATCTGTTTTCAATTCTTTTGGGTATATACCCAGGAGTGGCATTACTGGGTCATATGATTTAACTATACTTGACTTGCTGAGGAACTGCTACACTATTTGTCACAGTTTCCATTTTATATTGTCACCAGAAAGGTATGAGGGTTCTAATTTCTCCCCATCCTCACCAACATTTGTTATTTTCAATTTTTTTTTTTTTGGTTCCAGCCTTTGTAGGTGGTATGAGGTATTATCTCTCTGTGGTTTTGATTTGTATCTGCCTACTGCCTAATAATGTTGAGCATCTTTTCATGTGCTTGTTGGTTTTTGTGATAGCATTTTAAATATCTTATCTAGGGGTGCCTGGGTGGCTCAGTCGGCTGAGTGTCTGACTCTTGGTTTTGGCTTGGGTCATGATATCAAGGCCCACCTCAGGCTTTGCACTCCACATGGCATCTGCTTAAGATTCTCTCTCTGCCTCTCTCTCTGCCCTTCCCCCTCTGCTCTCTCTCTCTCTCTAAAATAAATAAACAAGATCTTTAAAACAAATAAATAAATATCGTATCTTGTTTAACTCTTAACAGAGATCTGACAGGTGTTTTACAGATGAGTAAACTGAGGCTTTAAAATTAAGATGAAATATATTGTCCAAAGTCATGAGAGAATCAAGTTCAATTAGATTTTCACCCTTTGGATATAAGGGAAATAAGCCTGAAAAATGATGGGCTTGGGCTACCCATCAGAGTATCTGGACCTCCTGCGTTACAAAAACCTTCAACAGACAGCACAATTTCCATCAAGGCATGTTGGAAGCGACTCACCCCTATGGCAGGTGGGTTGCAGAGGACAAGGCACACACAACTGGGTTGCTGAGCCGGTTGTTAAATGTGTTGCTCAAGGCAGTGAGCTTCCACAAAGGAGATTTTGGGGAGCCTCTGTAGGCTATTGGCAGTTTTCATTTCCATTTTGTTTCTCATTATTAAAAAAAGAAGTAGCCTGTCATAATTGCACCAAGATCTAATTTCTTTCACAAAATGCCATTTTATTTGATTAACTAGAACATTGAGGTCAGGATATAAAAGATGAAGTAGTTAGACTTACATAACCCAATAGGAACAGAATCCAGACTGTATTTCAAAGAGCTTCTGATCACTCGGGATGTTCAAAGAGCTTTGGAATAGGACAAGTGAATAAAGAACACATGCCCTGGAGCCAGTACTCTTTTAACCAATGGACTGACCAAATCGATAGCCCATGAGAAGAATGTCTGTGCATATATGGATGAGCAACAGGCTTGTCATGGGCATGCCACATGGCATTGGCATCTGGTAAGACTTTGCATGTATCTTGGTCCACTGCTTTGCCTCCTCTTTAGATTAGCCTGCCATTGGTTACATAATTTGGAAATAAAGAGAAAGAGCGCACAGAGTGAAGAGAGTTCCTACAAAATGCCTTTGATATCATAGTTTCTACGAAGAGCTCCCCAGCCCCTCCATGGTAAAAGATGCCTAAAGTCCCATGGAGATTGAGCCAAATGGAAAGGAATTTTAAGTTCTAGTATACCTTACCTCAAATACTGAATAATCTTTTACTCTCTACGAGATGCTATTAGAGCGATGTATGGCATGGCATTGTAAATCAGCAAAGAGAGTCAAATATACACAGGGACTAGTTAGAGACACCAAAGGTTTAATGTTGATAACTTTAAAGGATATTGACAAATCATATTAATGGACAAAGCTTGCTGGACATACTATGTGGGAGCACTGTATTTTCCCAGGTACTTGTGTGAGTAACACTTGCCTGTCACATACCACCTGGACAGTGTGGGGTGTTTTTATTAGCAAGCAGAAGCAGATCTCCAGCCAACACCAGAGCTTTCTGTTTACTTTAAAGGAAGTGCAAAGTATAAATGTTTACCAAATCTGGACTAGATTGCCTCTTTTCCAAATGAGTTTGGTTGTGATTTCTTTCTTAAATGTGTTTCAATATAGATAGAACAATTTTGGACAGAAAATAGTGAGATTCACTTGGATACCTTTTCTCCTATGATCTGAGCCTTCCAAGGAAAGATGAGGAAACTGGCAGGAATTTTCTCATCAAGGGTGGTGACTGTATAAATCACCCATATGAAGTATACAAAGTTATGTTTTTAAGAAACACTTTTTAAGGTGTTTTTAAAAAAGCCCCCCTCCCCCAAGAATCTTCTATCCTCATATTAAATAACAAAAGCAAAAACTCCCAGCAAAAGTAACATTTATGTAAAGACAAAGCATTAGTGAAAACAACCAGAGAGCATTTGCTGGTGCCAGGCCTGCTATCTGGAGCATTTGTTTCCTGGAGAGTGTGGTGAGATAAAGTGAGCTCTTTTATCCTCTGGATCCAAAATACAGATGCTTTAAATCCCGCTTTGGTGCAGAGCTTAATCAGAGTTGGAGTTGAACCATGAAAGCAGATTCCTTGTAACAAGATCTTTATATATATATATATATATATAACTGGCTGTCCACTGCAGGTACAACCCAGCTGACTCTGTTTGAATTCCCCAGATGTTGTAAGAATATTTACTGACCTTTCAAAAACAGTTATAGGTTTATTAGCTATGCAATTCCAAATTCAAAAACAAAAAACCCAAACTCAAGATATTCTATATTAAAAGCTAATGGAAAATTTCGGGTAGACATTACTGACTTTTTAAAAAATCTTCTATGCTCTAAAACATATTTCACTAAGAGTAGTACACCATAGAAACACAGTTAATTAGTGTATCCATTTGCTGCTAGTCAAAAAGAACTACAGTTTTTTCCCCTTTTACTTTTCATATTATTTTAGTTTAACTTCATTGGTTTTCCTGATAAGTAGAAAATCAGAACATTGCTGAAAAAGTAGAAAGTGCAGAAAATGATAAAGAAGTAAAATTACCTATAATTGCAACCCCGGCTCTCATAAATGTTAATGTTTTGGTCTATTTGTCTCATCTCCTGTCTATGTTTGTGTGAATATGTTTGCACACCTAGGTATTTGATTCCCTACAGAGCTGGTTTCATACCTTAGACAGTTTTCCTTCCCAATTTCACTGAATTATAAAATGAGATTTTAACATGTCATTAAATATTCTTTGAGCATAAGATTTTAAATGACTGAATGATATTATCCCTTAATTTCTGTATTATTGAATAGATTGTTTATAATTTCTGTTATGAATTTGTAAGTAGTTTTCAACATAAATTTTTTGATACATAAATTATTTTCTTTCAATATGTTCTAGAATTGCAATTGGTGAGTAAAATAGAAAAGTGAAACTTTTTGAAGCTTCAAATATATTTTGCCTTTGTTGTTCTGAATGAGGGTGCCAATGTAAATTACATAAACTCCCACCACCAGGGGAAAAAATATGCCTGTATCTCTCACTATATTCTCATCGAGACTTCTTTATAGTGTTAAAAAAAATTAGTTTCCAGGGATGTTTGGGTGGCTCAGCGGTTGAGAGTCGGCCTTTGGCTCAAGGCATGATCCCAGAGTTCCTGGATTAAGTCCCACATCAGGCTCCCCCAGGGGAGCCTCCTTCTCCCTCTGCCTATGTCTCTGCCTCTCTCTCTGTCCCTCATGAATAAAAAAAAAATTAGTTTCCAGTTTGATGTGCCAGAAATAGTACTCTGTTGTTGCTTCGGCTTCCTTTTCTTTAATATTAGTTAAAATATACATTTAAAATTTTTGGTAAGTGAAAATTTCTTTGAAATTTTCTTTGAAAAATGTTCATTTTCTTTAACCGATTCTCTTTTTTCTGTTAATTTATTTTTTTCATTTTTTTTGTTTTTAAACAAAAAAGATACCTGTTATAAAAATTTCAACAATTATGAAAATAAAATATGAAAATTACCTTCTACCCACCAGATACACTTTTTACATGTCTTACAGACATTTGTTTTCACAAAATACATCATTATACATATACATGTATGGGATTTTTTTTAACATAAATTGCATCATTTGTTTTTTCTTTTAAATTTATTTATTCATAGAGACACACAGAGAGAGAGAGAGAAGAGAGAGGCAGAAACACAGGCAGAGGGAGAAGCAGGCTCCATACCGGGATCCCGATATGGGACTCGATCCCGGGTCCCCAGGATCACAGCCCGGGCTGAAGTTGGCGCTAAACCGCTATGCCACTGGGGCTGCCCTCATTTGTTTTTTCACTTTAAAAGTATATCATAGGGGGTACCTGGATGGCTTAGTTGGTTGAGCATCTGCCTTGGCTAGGTCATGATCCCAGGGTCCTGGGATCGAATCCTGGGATCTAGCTGGCTTCTATGACATGTTGGCAGCGGTTCTCTGCTCAGCAGGGAGCTGATTCTCACTCTCCCTGTGCCCCTCCCCCTGCTTCTTCTCTCTCTCACTCTCTCTCTTTCTCTCTAATAAATAAATAAAATCTTAAAAAGACAAAAAAACATGTCATAGATCTGTTTCCTTTTTGATACTGACAGATTTTCGTGACTAGGTGAAAAAACTTTGTTCTGAAGTAGCGCAGTTAATTTCATCATTTCTTTATTTATGCATACCCTGAGCATATATTTTTATGCTCCTTGTGAGTAAGAGACTCTGGCCTTTCCTATGTGTCGTCCCTCTAACCAAATGTAAAATACGGATATAATTTTCCATTATGTATCTTTCTCAGAGAAGAAGCTTCCGTCCTACAGCTGAGAACACAGTTCTCGCTAACTAGTTAGAAGAGCCAAGGGCACAATAAAGTGCTCTAAGAGACCCCATTCTCCATGCCTCAGAAATGACAGGACAGGATTCCTGGAAAAGCTACAAATGACGGCTGACGGCCTTCCCCCATGCTCATTCTGAAATCAGAGAAGAGGAGCAGAGCTATTCATGGCTCAAGCCATGGGAGAAGAGGGTTGAGTCACCATTTTGCAGCCTGTCCTCTGCTGAACTGGTGGCTAAATGCCTGTAGCAGTGGAGGAGGTTGCCACTGGCCAGACCTAGGGGTCAGGCTCTCTGTTTCTAGTATAAGAGCTAGTATATATGGCCACAGGCCTGTGCAGCTGTATGCAGCTTGGTTTCTACCTCCAGAAAATAGCTCAAAAGGCCAGATGAGGAAGAAGCTATCAGGCTCAGTCCCATTTCACCTCCTGCCTCAGAGTGGGTTTTTTTAAAATTATCCATCTATCTCTTTGAGAGACAGAGAGAGAGAGAGAGAGAGCATTTGGGGGAGAAGGGGAGGGACAGGTGGAGAGGAAGAGAGAGACTCTCAAGCAGACTTCCCAATGAGCGGGGCCCCTTGCAGGGCTCGATTTCATAACCCTGAGATTATGACCTGAGCGGAAGCCAAGAGTCAGACACTTAAATGACTGAGCCACCCAGGTGCCCCATGCCTCAGACTGTTCTAAATGGACTGCCAGTAGAACTGGGCACAATCACCTGCCCGACCTTCACTATCTCTGGTGAGCATGATGCGTGGATGCTGTTATGCAGACCCATCATTCACAATAACTTACTCCTGGAGATCCTGGAAATGGATCATAGGAAATCCATTTATTCAACAACCAGATATTTATTAAGTGCCCCCATAATACAGGTTTCTGGAATCTTGTTGGGTAGTGGGAACACAATAATGAAAAATGCATGATCTTTTCCTTCCAGGAGCATAGAGATGGGAACAAATGATTATAACATATGCTTGATGCCTGGCCAGAAGTGTATCCAGGGTGGGAGAGGCACAAAGGAGGCGGTGAGTTATTCCCACTTAGAATGAAAAGACAAGGAAAAGCTTCATGGAGTAGGTGCTTTTGGAGCAAAGTGTGCTGGTCTTTCCAAGCCTGGACTTCCTGAGCGTCCCTGAAGCTATATCTGACTCCAGAGCCCGGACCTAGAGACATTAGCTAGTGTGCAACTGCTGAGCATGGCCATCCCGGTGCCCAGGACTTGGGGTAAGTCTATGCAGAAGGACTTTTTTTTTTTTTTTTTTTTTTTTTTTTTCAGAAGGACTTTTAAACTAGAAACAATGAGTGTAATCCTAGGAACATAGTGTGATCTCTCAATGTCAAAAGCCAGCCCTCAGAGAGGACATGGATTTAAACCCATGGGAGAGTTATCACTTTGCCTTTATTTTTGTTTGGGTTTTCCCATAAGTAGACCCTGACACAAAGCAAAATCTTCAGGAAAGGCAGAGTGAAAAGCATATTTGTTATACAGAGTTTCGTGACAGCATTATCTCCAACTCCTCACGGGTCATGGGAGGAGAGGGCACAGCAGTGTCCACACCCACCTGTGGATTCAAAAGGTCTCAGTTCCACTGTTAATACTAACTGTAAAGAGAAAACCAGAAATGGGGGTTAGGTCAAGAACCTGATCAAGGTGGGGCATTTCTCAAAGGTAACACTTTCCTGTTTCATCTTATGAGGAAACTATTGTTATTAAGAATTTCAGGGGCCCCTGGGTGGCTCAGTTGGTTAAGTGCCTGACTCTGTTTCAGCTCAGGTCATGATCTCCGGGTGGTGAGATTGACCCCTGTGTCAGGCTGGGCCTGGAGCTTGCTTGGGATTTTCTCTCTCCCTCGCCCCATCCTCCCTACCCAGTCTCATGCATGGGCTCTCTCTTCAAGAAAAAAGAAATTTCAGTAAATTGGATCCTCATTACTAAAATTCATTCTGTTTGAAATTAAGTTTCAATCTATCAACAAATTAAATTCAAATAATTAAATCTAATATTATGGAGTAAACATGCCATGGAGAATGAAATCTAGAATCTTTTATTTCTAATAGGAAGAGCATTACACGCACCACCTTTTTATCTGGGGGCAGAAACCTCCAATTCTAAAGTCAGCATTGGAGGCAGAGAGACATTCCTGAGAGACCGGAAGCTTCTAGACCTTTCAGCCAGACCTTCGCAGCCTGGAATAGCCTCAGCCAACAATAGAGTCAGGAGTGTTCATACCTGCTATGATCTGGTTAGCCCAGTCCAACTCTTACCTCCTCATTGTGATCATTGTGGTTTTTAGAAGCCATCCTGCTGAGGAGGTCAGCTAGAAGGATCCTGTTTGGAGGTAGCAGCAGGTGATAGATGCCTTGCCTCGGAGGCAGCACACCCTCACAGTTGAGACCACCACCCGCACCTCAAATCCCATCACAGTTGTTTACCAGCTCTGGGACCTGCAGTTAAGTTGCTCAGCCTCCTGGAAGACCATTTCCTTCATCTGTAAAAATGCAAATAAAATTATTGTGAAAAATACGGCCAACCTCGGTTCTCAGGATTGTAAGGCTGGAGATGGATTTGCCATTGTTTAATGTTTCTTTCTCTTCCTGTAAATTCCAAAAGGGTCAGATTTCTACAGATGCCTGTCACTAAGTGTGCCTCCCTTGGATGAGATAACACTATGGAAGCCCCCAAATTTCTTCTGGGTTGTGTTTTCATAAGTTCATAAGTTCATAAGTTTCATAAGTTCGTAAGTTCATAAGTTCATAAGTTAGAGTTCTGATTTTTAATTCAGAGATTTGGAAACTTTTGCCCAAGATATGTTCCTTAACATCTGTGTCTAGATAATATAACCTGATGTTTGATGTTATGAGCTTATATCTGTTCATAATGTCTATACAAAACCTATCGCTCAGATTGACTTGTTAAAATCTGAGAAGATTTTTAATTGCTTAAAATATTCACTAAAGAAATTAGTTAACTTCATTATATGAAACTCTGTTATGATTATTACATTGCCCTGAAGTCCTTTCCAGTTTATGAACAATATTACCAAACCATATCATAGATTCAGGAGATGAGGCTGTGGATGCCTTTGGAGGGATGCCTGGGGGTGGGTAGGGGAGGAGAGGCATCATTTTGCCTACCACAAGTATCATGCTGTTGAATATAAGCTTATTATAGGACTATCAAGAACCATTCTGGGGTTTCTACACTGCACAATGACTTGGTCAGATTTTATGTTAAAAGATAATGTCTGTAGAGTAGAGACAAAGATTCTGGACAAGTCCAGGTGGAAGATGGTGAGTATCTGAACTGGGAAGGGCACAATGCCTGGGGAGAAAAAGGAACCATGAAAAAAAGAAAAAAGAAAAAGGAACCATGGAATACTCATGGTCAAATTTAAATATTTAATCACTCTAACCGTGAAAATTTTCTATCCTATTCTTTCTCTACACTTTCTTTGCTGAATTAGAGGGATGGAATGCAATTATTTCTTGCCCTCTGGGAGAGTTCAAAGACTGAGCCTTCCATGCCCTTTAGAGAAAGGGATTTGACTATTTTGGTCGCTTTTGATTTAGGCTCCAGATTTAATGAGTCATTGAGGTTTGTGATAAGAGAGCACAGAACATGCGGAGGGTTGTTGAAGCTGCCTGCCACACACATAGGTGTGACTAAAACACCGTTTGATTGTGCTTGCATTCCCTAAGAGAACGTCACTTTGCAGACATCTGTGCCAGACCCAATAAGTTTACAGTAGGAGGGACATTTGGAAAGACATGATTTTCTGGGGTTCTTTCTGATTATCCCATGGATGACCCTGCCCACCCACCATGGCACCTCCGGATGCCTGTGAACCCAAGAGATGTCAGATCCTAGACACCTAGTAAAACACTGGGGTTTTGGAAAGATCTGACCTGTACTTAGGAGGATTGAACTGTACTTGCAAAGTCTGCCCATGCAAGAGAACTCTAAGGTGAAATAGCAGTTACTGACACCTTAGATACACTGTGATTTTTTTTCTTTTTAAAATTAGAGCAAATAGGAAAAATGCTGCTTGCTGCTTTCATGGACATAATCCCTGAAGCCAACTTTATTTTGATTCTGTAGTATTTGCTCTGTCTTAGCCTAAGTTCCCACCAGAGCAGAGCCTGAAACAAAGACCTATGTGCAGTAGGTTTATTTAGCATGTGATTGCAGGGAGCATGAGTAAGGGCCCAGAAAATATAAAGCAGGGAAGAAGAAAAAACTGTTCTAAGGATATATTATCAAGTTATTCACTACTGTGGGCAACTGAGGCTTGATCCCACTAAGGCCTGCTGAGGAATGGACAGTTTCAGAACTGTCTACCAAATGATTTGACAGGTAGAGATATTTGTTTCTAACGTGTTGGCTGAGGGTAGCCCCAGGAGGCGAAGCTCCCCTGACTTTAGAGCTGTGCAGGGAGCATGCCGATCAGTGTCGATGGTATTGGAACAGCTGCCCCAGCCAGGCAGCCAAAGATATTCAGGGCCTGCTCAAGGTCAAGTGCTGTCAGTATGAAGCCACTGGAAACCCACACAACAGTTTCTAAAGCTAAGGCTGCAAAAATCAGTAAGGCTGAGAAGACGTGAGGCAGGGCCTAACAGTGTCTGATACAGAGTCCTCTTCCCAAAATACCCTGATCTCTTCACAGAGAATTCTTGAGGGCAAGAATTCTGGGCTCTTATTTCCCATTTTCTAGAAGCTGAAAGCCAAAGCTACAGATCTGTCTTCTGCTTGATGTAAGCTCACCTCATCAGTGATTGGATGACTCCAGGAGGCAGACCCTACACACCAGGACGTCCTGGCAAGGTTGAGTTCAGTTTTCTGTGGTTGTGAACAACTTGGTAACATCCCCTTGTGGGGGCGTAGGTAGGGTGAAGGACAGCCCAGACCTTGAATCCCCAGATTGTAGAGCACACATGGAGGCACTCTGAAGATCCATCTTATACAGCGGTGGTGTCAGCAGCAACATTCCCACCAGGCTATTCTTTCCGAGGGATGGTCTGTATTCCCTGCTTCCTGTGTCAATTCCTCTGAATTTCCTTGTTCTCGCCACTCCTTTGCCTGAATTTCAGCATCCCTTTGGGTCTATGGGCCCCTGATACCCTTTCAATAAATTCCCTTTTCCTTAAAATAACCACAGATTGACAGGACAATCAATGAACAAATAGAAGATCAGGTGGGGAGTGGGATGGGATGGATAGGTAACACCATTGCCCCCGCAAATAGCCTGGAACTCATCACATGACTCTGCCCTAATTTGTATAACAAACTACTGGATTCAATCAATACCCAGTATATAATATGTGTATTTTATGTACACGTGTGCACTATGTATATTATGGCACATACATGGTGCGGTAGTATTAAATTGTCTTTAGAAACCAGTTCTGGCATAATTTGCTAGAATTAATATTCCTTAAGAAAAAAAAAAAAAACGGGGCACTTGGGTGGCTCAGTTGGTTACTGAGCATCTGCCTTCAGCTCAGGTCATGACCCCAGGGTCCTGGGATAGAGCCCCATATTGGGCTTCCTGCTCCTCGGGGTGCCTGCTTCTCTCTCTCTCCCTCCACCTGCCACTACCCCCTGCTTGTGTTCTCTCTCTCTCTCCCCACTAAATAAATAAATAAAATCTTTTTTAAAAAGAAAAAAAAAACCATCTAATTTCTGCCTTAGCAGCTTATCAGTAAGTCTTATTATAATAAGACTATACACCCGATTTTATACTGACCTATAGATTGTTCTTGGTTCTGCTTCAGTCTAACAACGTTTAATGATATAAAGAAGTATCTGGAAATATGGATTGAAAACATACATTTGTCTCTCCTAAAATTCTACTCAGATGATGGTAAAGGAATGTAAATAGGCACACTTGCTCAAGGGCAAAGAGAAGGAAAATATGGAGGACTAGTAACTGAGTCATCAGTTTGAAGAAAGCTGACACCTGAGCCAGCAGTGGGAGAAGACAGTACCCAGAAACGAGCTGACTCATGCTGCAGAGCCCTGGGCAGTCTCAAGAATTGAAGGTACCAGTTATCTTTGGAGACGAGAATGTGAAGTAGTGCTGAAAACAGAAGAATTGAAAGTCTGTATTAGTAGCAGTCAGACATCCCTTCCCCCACCACATGCACCAGGAAAATATCCCTCCCTGACCAGGGCTGAAAGCTGCAAAGGTCAACCCTGACAAGTTCTAGATGTGAGGACAACAGGCATTGTAGAGGTGTGGGTGAGGCATGGTACTGACATGACAGGGGGATTAAATGCATCTATGACAAGGAAGCCTCTTACATTCTAAAAACTTTAGATTATAAATAATTTAATGCTATATAAGTTTCAAAAATTTTAATATCTAAGTGTCTATTTCAATATAACCTTTCTTAGCTATCATTTATAAATACAGGCCCTGGTAGGACCCAGCCCTGCCTTGCTTTTGACAATCCTTTGCTGTGGATTGTCAAAAGGATGAATCCATGACCATAGACCCCAGCCTAGGAAAGGAAACCTGTTCTCAATAAACCACCAACCCAGATACTATTCATTCTAGTGAATATTTCCAGTGTTCAGCTCTGCTTGTTGGTTTTTTATAACAGGATGGTGATAGAGCACATTCTCTGGAGTTGAGTTGCTTGGGTGTGAACTTTGGCTCTAACAGTTACCCACTAAGGGATCTCAGACAAATCACTTAATTTCCCAGTGCGTCAGTTACTTAATCTAAAATGAATTTTTAAAATGCTTCCAAACCTTTGATAGTTATAATATGCCTAGGACTTACGAGGATTTTCTGTAAAACAACAACAACAACAACAACAACAACATCCATTGAAATCACATTGTGCTCCAAGACAGAATTTCAAGAACTTCCAGTCATGGAGTGAATATTTGTGCTACCTCAAAATTCAATATGTAGAAATCGTAACCCCCCAAATGTGATGCTGTTGGGAAGTGGGGCTTTAGGGATGTGATTAGGTTATAAGGTGGAGTCCTCAAGAATGGAATTAGTGCCTTTATAAGGAGACCCCAGAGAGATTTCCACCTCTTTCCTCAATGTGATGATATAGAAAGATGGCAGTCTGCAATCCGGTAGGAGGGTCTCACCAAGACCTAACCATGCTGGCAACCTGATCTTAGACTGCTAGTTCCAGAACTGTAGGAAATACATTTCTATTGTTTACAAGCCACTAGTCTATGGCAATGTGTCATAGAAGCCTAAAGGAAGACACTTTGTTTACAAAACCATGGATTACTCTTTCTGCTCCATGCCAACATGGAATTCAAACAGAATTCTGAATAATAGAATATCTGGATTTTTAAAAACATCAAAACATGATGGCCTAAAATGCAGGTGTAAGGAATGATGGAGCAAGAAAGTTGTCACTTTGAAACTGTCATCATAGCAATTAATTTAGGAAAGAATCGTCAGTGGATTCCAAAACTAGTGGCGAACATTTGATGAGAAACAGAGTATTTATATGATCTCAAACTATCTGCCCATAACGATTTATTAGTTACAAAGGGAAAATAACTTCACAATGGAGAAACCCGACAGATACTACTTTAAGGAAGTGATTAAGTTTAATATCACAAATAATGAAAAAAAGTCACATCACGTACCACCTGTTAGGATGCCTTGCAAGATGTAAAACATCACTGCTGAGTTATTCCCCCCAAATTTGTATAACCTGAATTAATCATGAGGAAACATCAGATATACTCAATTTGTGGAGCATTCTACAAAATAATTGGTCAATGTTCATAAAAAGCGAAACACAGAGCAAGGTTGAGGGACTACCACTGATTAAAGGAGAATAAGGAGACATGCAGACTAAATGCAGTGCATGATTCTGGATTGGATCCTAGGCCTGGAAACGAAATACAGATATAAAAGGCATTATTGGGATAATTAGTGACATTTGGATATTGATAGGAGATGAGATAATAGTTATTGTAGCAATGTAGTTTCCTGATTTTGTTAGTGTGCTGTGGTTACAAAAGAAATTGTCCTGGGTTTTAGGATATGCACACCAAAGTATTTAGGCATAAAGGAGCATGATGTCTACAACTTACTCTTAAATAATTGAGAAAAAATGTTTTATGTGTTTGTGTATGTGTGTATATGTGTGTGTAAGGGGGTGTATGGCAAAGAAAACAATAAATCATGTGGGACAAAATGTTTAACAACTGGTGACCCTGGGTAAAGGGCATATAATATAGGAGTCCTTGTGATCTTTTCATACATTTGAAATGATACATAATTAAAGGTCATAAAAAATAAATATACTATAATGGCCAAAAGATCACCTCCTGGATACAATATCCTCCAGGTAGCATTCAATGATTAAGGGTGATCCCAATAAACCAATTTATCCTGTCATCTCACCTTTGCAAACTCAGAGAAAACTTGCTTTCAAACTATACCCAGTGCTATGATCAAAAGCAAGAAAGTTCAAGGCTCCCAGAATCCATTGAACTTGTAAGTATGAAGAACTGTTTTATGAATTATTCTTCTGATAAAATTTCTTGTGGATAGTTTTAAGTTGTACCTGATGTAGAACAGTAGGACATAATCTGTTAGTTATCACCCCAATATTCATTCTCTCTTGGTAACAAATCTCCCTGTTTTTAGGTAGGGATAAAGTTGCTGGTTTGCTCACAATAAAATGTTTCCTAGCTTTCCTTTTCCTTTCAGCCAGGTGTGGCTATGTAGCTAAATTCTGACCAAAGAGACCAAATATTATATATATATATATATATATATATATATATATATATATATATATATAAATTGCTATATATATATATATATAGCAATTTCCAAGACACCTCCTTAAAAGATATCATTGGCCCTTTTACCCTTCTTCTTTGTCTCTTCTACCATAATATTCCCTGAAGTGTAGATTGATGCCTGGATTTCTAGCAGTTATCTTGGGCAACAAAGGCTAGGTTCATTTCCTAGGGATGATGACGCAAAGAGACAAAAGGAAACCATGTAGATCCCTCATTAAAAAAGAGCTGTCACGGGGTGCATGTATAGCTTACTCATTTAAGCGACTGACTCTTGATTTCAGCTCAGGTCATTATCTCTGGGTCGTGAGATCGATCCCCCCAATTAGGCTCTGCATTCAGTGCAGGGTCAGCTTGAGACTGTCTCACCCACACCCTAGTCCTCTGCCCCTCCCCCCTGCTTGCAGTCTCTAATACATAAAATCTTAAAAAAAAAAAAAAAGAGCTGTCATAACAACCCTGGAATCTATGTAGTAAGCTATTCTATATGAGAGAAATCTATGAGAGAAAAAAAAATAAACATCCACTTTGTTTAAGTCACTGCTAATTCAAGTTTCTATTATGCATCATAAAATAAAAGGTATTGTTTTTCTTAAATAAGGGGCTAAGGCCTGACTTAGACCAATAATTTCTATAAAGTTTTCAGGAAATAATTCACTTTATGAGAGTGGATCCCATCAGTGTCTCTCTCTAGAGCCTAGCAGAGTGGTCACATAACTTTAGGTGATGAATATTTCTGTGGATGAATGAAAATTCTTTTTGTAAAATAACTCCAAAATGTTGCCTGTAACAACATTAGTAATTCATCCCAATTTTGTATTGTTTTGATTATTACAATTTGCTACAAAGGTCACATTAAATGTTTTTCTTTCTCTATAAACCTTAGTCAAAAGTGATACAATCCTTATCTAGTAATTCCAGCTCATTAAGGACAGAATTTTATGACTACACTATTTCCTTTCATGGCATTGTTCTTTAATGAATCATAAAGTATTATTTTTTTTTATTTTTATTTATGATAGTCACAGAGAGAGAGAGAGAGAGGCAGAGACACAGGCAGAGGGAGAAGCAGGCTCCATGCACCGGGAGCCCGATGTGGGATTCGATCCCGGGTCTCCAGGATCACGCCCTGGGCCAAAGGCAGGCGCTAAACCGCTGCGCCACCCAGGGATCCCATGAATCATAAAGTAAAGCAAATTTAGGCAACATAGGTTTAGTTATATCACAGGAATAAGCAATTCCCAAATCTCACTAGTTTAAAACCACAAAGATTTACTTCAGCAGAGAGTCCTTCTCCATATCTTTCTTATTCAGCTAATGGCATCTTCTCGATCTAGACAGGAGGGAAAGGAACATGAAAAATTGCTTATTGGTTTTTATGGCTTCGTTCAGAAATGAGACATTTCACTTCCACTCATATATCACCGGCCAAAGAAGTCACATGGCCACACCTGACTTCTGGGACAGGAAGTGCATCCTGCTATGTATCCAGGATGAACATCCCAGAATTACTAGAGAACACTAATGATTATCAGACACAGCATTTTATAGTTAATTCGAGCTCACGTCTTCTCATTTCAATCTTCTCCTGAATTTACCTTCAGTAATTTTTAAAAAGTTTTTATTTATTCATTTAGAGAGAGGGAGAGAGAGCATGAGTGGTGGGGCGGGGCAGAGGGGAGAGGAAAAAGCACACTCCTCGCTGAGCAGGGAGCCTGATGTGGGGGGCTCAACCCCAGGACCCTGAGATCATGACTCGAGCTAAAGGCAGATGTTTAACCAACTGAGCCACCCAGGCACACTTGCCTCCATAATTTTTAAATATAAGAAAAATTTGATTGGTTAATAGAATGAGCCAGCTACATTTATTATGATTATGGAGTGTAAAGTTTTCCTGAGGTTATATAGAATTTGCTTTAACTCTCCTAATCTGTCAGTGTTTGTTTTTAAGTACCTGCTGATGAAAAACAAAACACCATGGCTTCTCAAAGTCTTGTCAGGTCAGCAGAGTCTATGTTATCTTAGATCGGTGCTTCATTAAGTGTGCAGGACTCCTGAGGATTCTCTAGAATGCAGTTAAGGGTTCACAAAATGCTTTCTTTTCCAGAAATATCTGTTTGAGACTGGATTTTCTCCGTGCGCTTCAACCAAGACAACATATTGCAACAGATTGCAGAAAAGACATGAGAATCCAGTCATCTTTCATTAAGCAGACGTTAAAGAAATCTGCAAAAGAAATTAGTTCTAGAAAGTATAGTCATTTTTATGTAGATATATATTTTATGGTAATATGCAATGGGTAATTGTTGTTTTAAAGGAATTAATAAATACATAGTTTAAAATGCTCTCAATTTTAAATTTTAATAAATTAAATATTGATAGATACGATCCACATAAGCTAGAGGTCTTTGGGGTCCTGAATAATTTTAATTTAACTTTTCATTTTGAAATAATTATTCTTAACAATTTTTAAGAGTTTAAAGGGGTCCTGATGCTAAAAGACCTGTGAAAGTAAATGAAAGCCTCGTTTAAAATGGAGTCAGGGGGGATCCCTGGGTGGCTCAGTGGGTTGGTGCCTGCTTTTGTCCCGGGGCGCGATCCTGGGGTCCCGGGGTCGAGTCCCACATCGGGCTCCCTGCATGGGGCCTGCTTCTCCCTCTGCCTGTGTCTCTGCCTCTCTCTTCTGTACATCTGTCATGAATAAATAAATTAAAAAAATAAATAAATAAAATGGAGTCAGGAAGCCTAGAGGGAGAGCTTTCAAGCACTACTACTGGCAATAAGAAGCATACCTTGCATTCCCTAAAGGGAGAGGCTTACTTTCCATAGGAGGCAAGAGGATAGGAGAATTTCTTTTTACCTAGGAGCAGCTCAGCCAATGGGAAACTACTACATTCAGCCAAGGAGAAGTTGTAACAGACCCTCCCAGCTTCCTCCTTTCCCCTACAAAAGCAAGCCCCTCTCTTTTGTTTTCTGGACCTGCTTGCCTCAAATTGCAATTCTCTGCTATTCCCAAAGAAACTCATTTTGCTAGTCAAATAATTAATTGGCTCTTTTTTTTAAGGTCAACAGGCTTAGGAACTACTAGATGATACCCTGCTTGTTAAATTTCAGGGTAAACTTTCAAAAGACAGAACAGCTTAATAGCACTTTCTCTACAATAAAGATTTTAAGGATCAGTGAGATAATGACAACAAATTTGTATTTACCTACTCAAGGAGCACTGTATTGTGGAACCACATCCCATTGCTGGGAAGAATACTTTGGCATACCTATATTAAAAACTTAAATCAACTGCCTATTTGGATTACAAAACATTATGTTTAGTTAATCTATTGAATACTACCTGAAAATAGAACTCATCACTGGATGAAGATACATGCAGCTACGAATAACTAAAACACCTTTTTAGGGGGTAAAATTCAAATGAGAAGATTCACATTCTTATACTCAAAGTCCGGATGTTGGATATTTCCACAGATGGTTATCAAAATGCTCCCAGAATCTATCTAACATCTTTCCAACATGTTTGTTTCAGGATCTTAGCTCATATAAGCTTTCATGAGCCCCAGATTTTGGTATCAAAAGTAAATACAAGATTGAGAATTAGAACATGGAGGACTGATGTGTTTCCTCCTATTTCTTTTAGGCAATAAGAAAACTTTTCCCAAAATCACTCTGCCACCATAATACAGACTATTTTAAAAATATTATTGGTCAGAATTGGATCATATGACTGCCTAAACTAATCACCGGCAAGATCACATCACGATTCTCTCCTTGCAACTGAGGAAGAGACTAGTTTTTCCCAAAGCACTTGATTTCTTAATATCTGCACATAATTAGGATTCTTTTAACAAGAATGAAGGAGGTGGGGTGGGGGATGGCCATGGGATAGGCAACCAGTACGTTCTTGCACAATCGTGGTAACTGAAATGTCTCATTGTAGTAACCAAGACTATTATGGGATAACATAAAATTCAGACAAGTTTTATAAGACTGCATTTGTCTGTTTTTCTTCTTTCAATGATTCAGTCATTGTTAAGAGCCTAATGGATGCCTAGCAACATTAAAGATATACAAAAGTCTCACTTTCTTAAATCTTCACTGATAGTTCACTCTGAGTTTGTAACCTTCTATAAATCCCCATATATATTTCATTCAATATTAGCAAAAAGTCAATTCTACTCAGTTTCATACCCCTACATTTTGGTTTCCCTACTTAAATTATCAAGTACATATTGCTTGTTGTCATATTATACTATGACACCTTTTAAACTTAATGCTTTCAGTTAAAATTTTGCTCCTGATTAAACTGGGAGTCATTTACATATTTAAGGAAAATAAATTTCATTCTCTAAGTAATTTTCTAAGTAATTACTAAAACTCAGAAACGAATACAGAAAAATACTATCCAATTTATCTTTCCTTCTCTGGTACGACCCACACATCAGCTGTCTGGTTTCCCACTAATAGCATGAGCCAATCAGAACAGGTAGGTATTTTCTGCTATGATTTTGTATGGTCTGGATATAGCAGAAATAATTTATAGATCATTTAGGAAATGGTCCTGTCTCATTTTTCATTCAAGGCTCAGCATAAATGTCACCTCTTTGTAGGCCTTCCCTGACCACCCTGTTTAAGAGAGGCTTCCTCCAATTACTTTGTATTAAATCCGTCTTAAATTCTGTCTGTAGCACTCTTGAAAATCTGTGATTATCTCCTTTATTTATTTATTTTCTGTTTTCCAGCCAGAATACAAGCACTATGAGAACTGAAAATAAGACATGTTGGTCTTATTCAAACTATATGCTCAATGCTTAATGCAGTGCTTGGCACATAGTAGCTGATCAATAAATGTTTAATTGAATTTAATTTCTTTTCTGAATCATCTCTCTATTTTATGTTGTATATTAAAAAGAAAAATTAGGGCAGCTCTGGTGGCCCAGTGGTTTAGTGCCGCCTGCAGCCCAGGGCATGATCCTGGATACCCGGGATTGAGTCCCCCGTCGGGCTCCCTGCATGGAGCCTGCTTCTCCCTCTGCCTGTGTCTCTGCATCTCTCTCTCTTTCTGTGCCTCTCATGAATAAATAAAATAAGATCTTTAAAAAAAAAGAAAAGAAAAATTAAAACTAAATTCTGGTGTTTATCATATTTGGCCACTGATATTTAATAATATAGGATATTAAAATTGTATGGTTAATGACATTTAACATAAAGTGTCAGACGTGACAAAACATGGTAAAAAACAGTTTTGTTTTGTTTTTTTAAAAACAGTTTTGTAATGAGACAGATCAATCTCCTTTTATGTGAAGTGAATACACTTTTTACATATTGTGTTTTTATTTTATATAATTTATTAGGTAGGAGAAATTAACCTGTTTGGGGCTAGCAAAGAAGTTTAGAAATGTCTAGAAATGAAGCCATAAGGAAGGAACTCTGCATAGTTTACTTGTCCATAGCTAAACTTCTGCAAATACTTTGTATCTTCAATATACTTTGAATTGGAACCACCTCTCATAAACTCTCACTGTGGCTTTAATAACATACATCCAATTATAATATAAAGTATATTGTTTTTTAGGCCATTAAATATTATACTGTATTGTTGTTATTAACCACGTAAGAAAGTTGCTTGAGGAGCACAATGAAATCTGGCTGTTTTCAATGGAGATATTCCCATGTATGAGTGTGATTAGCACAGACTTGCTAAATCTCTCTCTGAGCCATCTGTGAGCACCTTCTTGGTTTAAAACAACACACGCTAGCTCTGCTCAATTCTAAGTCAGTTTTACCACGACTGTTATCTTTATCTTAAACCTGGGAAGATCCTCAAATGCTTGAAGCTTGGAAATGCCACCTTTCACAAAGAGTCTAATCCTCAAACTGAAAAGAGACCTCTATGAGATCAATTATTTCAAATAAGATTTTATTGGCATAAAGTGTTGACCGTAAGTTTCAATCCAATTATAAGAGGGAAAAGGAGTATTTTAGCTTACTAACAGGCTTAGAACCCATTCATGTGTTTAACTTTCTAGTAATGCAATATAAAAATCATAGTTGCTTGAAAACATTTACTTGCTCTTTAGTTCAATTTCAAATTGAAGTGATGCAAATATTTCTTTTATAATGGCCTCACTGTGAGGGCCTGGCTCCTGACAAATCAGCAATAGCGGAGACTTTATTGACAGATAGTTTGTCACTGTACTCAAAGGTTTGGAGGACTTAAGTCCTTACAGTAGACCGAATACAACCTTTTCTAAAGATCTTGCTCTGATCACCATGAATCAAAGCATTGATGTGGAGCCTTGCAGAGACTGCACGGTAATAAAACTACCTAGAACTGTCCAGAGACCAGTGTAAATGTAACACATGCTTTAAAACAAATTTCAAAGTTATAACATTGTTACAACCACTTTTTCTATCAAAGATGTATATTTAAAAAAAATCCAAGTCAGAAACACTGATTTGATAGGCTTGATTCTGACTGCAGTGTTTACTTTCTCAAGCCCAGACTGAGTACAGTTAGGAATCAATACTTTAATGTCATATTTAAAGTTTTTATATTGAGCTATATTTTGCACACCATAAAATTCATCCAGTTTTGCTGAACAAGTTAATGACATTTAGTAAATTACAGTTGTGCAGCTACTCTGGTGATCCAGTTGTAGAACATTTCCATCACTCTAAAATGATCCCTCATACATATTATGTGTAGGCCTTTGTATTGGATTTTTTCTTTAAAGATTTTATTTATTTATTCATGAGAGACAGAGAGAGAGAGGCAGAGACATAGGCAGAGGGAGAAGCAGACTCCTCACAGGGAGCCCGGTGCGGTCCCAGACTGGGACTTCCTCCTGAGCCAAAGGCAGATGCTCAACCACTGAGCCACCCAGGCATCCCTGTAATGGATTTTTCACAATCTTTTTTTTTTTATGAAAACATAATTACCTAACTAAAATAAAATACCAAAAATAAGTAAATTAATAAATTTGACTGTTGGCATTCAGGCACAAATGAGTAATTATCCTAGAAAGGAGCACATTTTATAGGTACAGTCTTTAAAAAGGAGTCTAGCTTATAAGGCATATATTATAACTTTCCTTAAATAATGTTCATAAAATCACAGATAAAAAAGGATGTGTATAAACAGACTGGGTCTGGTTTCATACAAGCAAAACTGACATTTATTCAAGAGGCACATGGTGGCAATAGCAGATGTGAGTCATTATATTCCCCTCATTCCTTCACACTTCTGTTTCTCACCTTAGTCCCTAAGTGGAGATTAAGTCATACCCTAGTTGAGGTCATCGTGTCCATTGAAAAGGGTGGGGCAACATCAAGTCACATTCAAAATGGGAACCTAGTTCAAGCTCTAATTTACCTTTTCATTTAATATTATTTTCCGGGTAATAGAGAAGAACATATTCATTGTTTTTATGTGGTTTTGATTTTTCTATCCATCCTCCTCAAGGACCATTGTCTAGCATCCTTTCTCGAGAGTATGCTTCCCTTCTCTCATTTTATAGCCATACAAAAATCCAAAAATTAAAAAAAATTGTTAGGTACATAGGCACCATGTGTAAGATGAGTTTGTAATACTTTCTTTTTAGTAAATTACAAACATTGGTGGCTTAGATGTCTGTTAGAATGTAATCTCCATGAAGGAAGGGAGTTTTGTCTGTTTTGTTTACTGACATATCTCAACCTCCTAGAATAGCACCTGGAACATTGTAGGTGTTCAATAAATACTTGTTGAATGAATGAAGTTTTTTTATAGTTTATATTTGTATATTTTTAATCCTAGAAGTCTACCTTATTGGTATGTTATGAAAAGCATATTGATATGTTACATAAAGTATATATTTTAGAAATGGATAAATTCCTAGAAATGTACAATCTACAAAGACTGAGACATGCAGAAATAGAAAATCCAAACAAGACAATTACTAGTAAGGAGATTCAATCAGTATTCAAAAACCTCCTAACAAATAAAAGTGCAGGAGCAGATAGCTTTACTGGTGAATTCTACCAAACATTCAAAGAATTAAAACCAATCTTTCTCAAACTTTCAAAAAATAGAAGAGGAAGGGACACTTCCAACCTCATTTTATGAAGCCAGCATTACCCTGATATCAAAATCAGACAAGGATACTATAAGAAGAGAGAATTATAGGCCAGTGTTCCTGATAAACACAGAAGCTACAGCCCTCAACAGAAGATCAACAAATTGAATTCAACAATACATCAAAAGGATCATACACCATAACCAAGTGAGATTTATTCCAGGGATGCAAGGATGGCTCAACATCTGTAAGTCAATGAATATGATATACAATATTAACAAAACGAAGGATAAAAATCATATCACCTCAACAGATTCAGGAAAAGTATTTGACAAAATTCAACATCCATTTATCATAAAAACTCTCAACCAAGTGTTATAGAGAGAACATACCTCAACATAATAAAGTCCATATATGACAAGCCCATATCTAACATCATACTCAATAGTCTAAAGCTGAAAGCTTTTCCTCTATGATCAAGAATAAGACTAACCACTCTTACTGTTTTTATTCAATAAAGCATTGGGAGTCCTAACCAGAGTAATTAGGTGCAAATAAAGAAATAAAGAATAAAAGATATCCAAAATGCAAAGGAAAAAGTAAAACTGTTTCCATTTGAAGATGACATGATGTATAGAAAACCCTAAAGACTATGCAGAAAATGCTAGCTAATAAATGAATTCAGTAAAGTAGCAGGATACAACATTAATACATAAAAATCAGTTTGGTTTCTATAAACTAATAACAAATTATAAGAAAGAGAAATTATGAGAACATTCCCACTTACAAATGTGTTAAAAAGATTAAATTCCTAGGAATAAATTTAAGTAGGGAGGTGAAAGATCTATACTCTGAAAGCTTTAAGATATTGATGAAATAAATTGAAGCACAAAGAAACAAAAAAATAGGAAGATATTCTCTGTTCATGGATTAAAAAATTAATATTGTTAAAATGCTTATAATACTCAAAGCAATCTACAGATTCAATGCAATCCTTGTCAAAATTCCAATGGCATTTTTCACAGAAATCAAACAAACAACCATAAAAGTTGTATGGAACCACAAAAGATCCTGAATAGCCAAAGTAATTCTGAGAAAGAAGAACAAAGTTGGAGATATCATGCTTCTTGATTTTAAACCAAATTTAAAGCTGTACTCATTAATACAATATTGGCATAAACACATACATATGGACCAATAGAACAGAATAGAGAGCCCAGAAATAAGCCCTTGCACTTATTCTCAATTAATTTATGACAAAGGAGGCAAGAATATGCAATAGGGAAGGAGCAGTCTTTTTAATAAATGATGTTGGGAAAAGTGGACAGACACAAGCAAAAGAACGAAACTGGATCAATATCTTGCACAACACACAAAAATCAACTCAAAATGTCAAATACTTGAACATAGGATCTGAAAACATAAAATGCCTAGAAAAATAAAAACATAGGCTGTAAGATGCTTGACATCAGTCTTCACAATGAGTTTTTTTTTGGATTGGACACTAAAATCAAAGGGAAAAAAAAGCAAAAATTAAAAAAAGCAAGTGGGACTGCATCAAACTAAAAAGCTTTTGCAAAGCAAAGGAAACCATCAGCAAAATGAAAATACAACCTATTGAATGAAAGAAAATATCTGCAAATCAGACATCTGATGAGGGGCTAACATCCAAAATATATAAAGAACTCTTAAAACTCAATAGCAAAAAAGCAAACAAGCTGATTTAAAAATAGGCAGAAGATCTGAATAGATATGTTTCCAAAGAAGATGTACTGATGGCCAATAGGTATATGAAAAGGTGCCCAATATCACTAATCATCAGGGAAATGAAAATCAAAACCACCTCACACCTGTTAGAATGGCTAGGATCAAAAAAACAAGAGGTAACAAATGACATCAAGGGTGTGGAGAAAAGGATGCACCTGTGTACTGTTTGTGAGAATGCAAATTGGTGCAGCCACATGAGAAATGATATGGAAGTTCCTCAAGAAATAAAAAATAGAGCTACCATATGACCCAGCAATTGCATATCTGGGCATTCATCCAAAGGAAACAAAAACACTGACTTGAAAAGAAATCTGTACTCCCATTGCAGCATTATTTTTAAAAGCCAAGACATGGCTATCATCAACCTATCAATAGATGAATTGATAAAGAAAATGTAACATATATATTACATAAAAAAGAAGGGAATTATGACATTTGGGATAACATGGATGGCACTTGAGGGCATTATGCTAAATAAAATAAGTCAGAGAAAGTCAAATAACATTTGATCTCACTTTTATGTGGAATCTTTAAACATATAAACAAGCCCTAACTCATAGATCCAGAGAAGAGATCAGTGATTGCCAAAGGTAAAGGGGGTGGGTGTGCATGAAATGAATTAAGGTTGTCAAATGGTATAAAACTCCAGTTATAAAATAAATAAGTCCTGGGGATGTAATGTACTGCCTAGTGACTAAAGTCATTAATAATCTTTTGTATATTTGAAAGTTGCTAATAGAGTAGATCTTAAAATCCCTATCAAAGGAAAAGAATTGTAACGGTGTGTGGTAATAGATGTTAACTAGACTTACCGTGATCATTATTTCATAATATATGCACATATTGAATCATCATATTGTACACCTGAAATTAATATAACATTCTATGTGACTTATATCTTAATAAAAAAGCACATTTTTTAAATGTGCAAGTGGGACCCATATAAATTTCTAAATAAATTTTAAATGTAACATAAATAAGTTCTTTTGGTCTTGGCCACACCGGAAATGAGCTTCAATATCTGTATAAATAGGTGGAACAAATAGGTAAATATATACATGGTCTAGTTCCAGCAATACATATTTCTATCTCTTAGTTTATCTAAATTTGATCAAGTATATATTTTACCATATTTTTTTGTTAATGGGTTTTCCCTTTTTCTTTCTAGCAACGCATTTTTTCACAATTTTGAGATACTTTATGTTCTCTCAGATTCATATCTCACCATCACATTACTCCTCTTCTTCCTCATGCCAGATCTAGTCACCTTGATTAAACTTGCTTCTTGAGTAATCACTGGTGTGCGTATCCTCCAACTGCATGAGAATCATCCCCATGGCTACTGATCGAGGGGACCTGGAACCATCGTCTAGCCCCCTTTCTCTAGAGGCCTCTCTGCTCCTGCCTCATCTCTTCATCTTATATTCTTTTGCCTCTTGCACCCTAAAAACAAAACCCCCCTACTGACCCAGCATTCCTCTTCTCTTTCTCTTTTCCTTTCAAGAAGGTAGTCTCAATTTACTGTTTTATTCTTTCACCCCTACAGCTCAACTCACTAAAAAAAAGCTTCATCTCCATACACTTGAGATGTTGCTTAAAAGTCACTCATGGCTGCTAATTTCCAAATTCAATGAATACACATCCTTGTTTGACCCAGTGGTGGCACTTAATTTCTTAGGCATTTCCTTCTTTGTTGGAATTCTTTTATCCCATTGTCCTACCATACTTGATCTACAAACACACCTTGTACTACCTACCTTCACCGTTCCTTTTCAGGGAGGTTTTGTTTTGCTTTGCTTTGTTTTGCATCTCTTCTCACTTTACAATCAAATGTTGCTCTTCAGAGCTCTGTCCTTGGTGCTGTTCTGAAGCTACAAAATTTCCTGGGAAAATGAATCAGTCCCTATTGTTTTATATTACTACTTCTTTTCTTAGGACTCCCATTTAAATCTTTAGTCCTAAACTCTCTAGTGAACTCTGGACCTCATATTTCTGATTGTCCTTTGTATAGCTTCTCCACCTACATGTTACTAAGTCTTTTAAAATCTGTTAATTTTATTCCCTCCCCCTGTTATGACAAACAGCACTGTTCCAGTGGAAAGAGATTCCATCAGCTTGTATTCATAAGTGAAGATGACCTAGAGTAAATCCTACCCACCAAAATGAAATACAGCATGAGTCAGGTATAAGCCTCTATGTTTTAAGGCTCTGAGAGTTTTGAGTTCTTTGTTATTGCTGCATAGCCCAGCTTGACCTGACTGATTCAAGATCCCAAACCAAATTCATTATTTTTTCACTATTTCATTATTATTTCACTATTTTGCACACTATTAACAGAATAAAGCAACCTAAAGGCATCTCATCTGTTCTTTCTCCTATATTCCTTGTTTTCTCTGTCTTTGTTTGGGCCACCATCATTTACTGACTTAACCAGATTAGAAACCTAGGAGCATATATAGCTTCTACTTTCATGTCTCCCCCACATTTTATTTTATTTCCCCCCCACACACATTTTATGATTTAAGTAGCAGTGTAGATTCTATTTCCTAAGTATCCCTCAGATATGTTATTTCATTTTTCCATCCTTACTATACATCTTCTCATTACCTTTTGCCTGAACTATTGCAATGACTTTGTAAATGATCTTGTTTCCAATATTAGCCTTCCCTAAATCTGTCTTCCATATGGCTGCCAGAGAGACTTTTATTTAATGTTAACTTGGACCATTCCATTCTCCTGCCTAAAATATTTCCCAGTGCTTACAGAATAAAGCTGAAATGCTTTATTATGGTATATTAGGCTCCTGTTAGCCCAAGCCCTTCTATCTCCTCAGCCATATCACTGCTCCAGCCATTTCTACTCCCTAGAAGCACTGTGCCTTCTCTGCCCCCTCCTGCACCATGTACACAGACTACACTATTTCTTGATCTTTCTAGAATCCCAGTTTAGGTTTCTTTTACTTTAAAAAGGTTTTCCTGGCTGTCCCAAATAGACTTACCAATTCCCTCTCTTGTACCACTTCTCAGGTTAAAATGTGGTTTTGTCGTTGAATGTGACACTTTTAAAAAAATCTTTGCTTATGTGGTCATTGTGATGGTCATAGATCACAATGACCGTAACCCTCTTGAGGATGTTGGATGGGGTGTGGAGCCGATATCTTATTCACCATTACATCCAGAAAGCACAGTACTTACCATATTACAAACACCTTAAAAGATTTTTATGAAACCCAAATGATGAAATATTTCATCAGATAGCTTAACATCTGTTAAGGGCTTACATTTTTAAAAATAGCTTAAAGTTTGTTGAGAGCTTCTTATGTGTGAAGCCTTGAAGCAAGCATTCTGTAAATTTTGTTTTATTTAGCCAGTAATAATTCTAGGGCATCGAGACATGTATTAGGTACCTATCCTTACTGATTTCATTATCTGAAACAAACCAATCATTATAGATCCTTCAATATTAATTAGGTTGTTTTCCTACACAACTACTGAATGAATAGCAAAGACACTATTGCTTACATTAAAAGCTTTTATTTGAAACTCTTAAGAAGTTCAACTCTATTATTTAAGACATTTTGAGAAAAATTATGGCATTTATACATCATCTTTCCTTTGAAGCATAACACTTTTCATACAAGGACCTTTGTAATAAGTGAGAGTTAGCTTAAGTAAGAGAAAGAGGGTCACGGAGAGGTTGACAACTTATCCCATAACTTTTCAAGATTTCATCATCATTCTACACACACCCTGCCTCCACAAAAAAATTTCTAATTATCATTGAGTGACAAAATGCCAAGTAGTGACTGACGTCTATACATGATATTCAAGACTTCTCTTCAGGGGACACTGATAAGATAATCAGGAAAAAACACAAAGATAGGAGAAAATAATAGAGAGCTAGATGCCTGAATCACACGACTCCAGTCTTCCGCTCTGGTGGCTGGAACGTTCAGTCTTGTACAATTCATTTTTTTTTTGTGTGATTTTAAAAAATTATCTACGAATAATAATGGGCAGGACCTAGTCTGTCAATGCATTAACAAAAATTTCCTTTGGTAAGGAGTCTGGCAGCTCTTACTCTGCCAGAAAGGGGACTTAAGGCCATTCCTTTCAATGTAGCCCTCATCCCGGCTTGGAGCAGACGGGATGCAGAGCTTGCTGCAGGGACCCCATTCCAAAAGGCCTCGAGTCAAGTAATTAACCAGCCACTTGGCCTTTTTTTTTTTTTTTTTTTTTTTTGCAGAAATACACAAAATGTGCAGAATCGCTTCATTTTATCTCCTCCTAGACTCTTGGAAATTGGCTGCTCGGGCGAATGTTGTTTTTCCCCCGCGGCCATGTGTCGAAGGGCGATTAACGCCAGCTCGGCGCAACCCATTCCCGAGCCATTTGGGAGCTGCACGCGTTCGCACCCGCGGCCGGGCCCATCCCGCCTTCACGCGCAGCCTTTTTGTTTATGCGGCTCGCGGGGGAGAGAGGGGCGGGGAGGCGGCGGCCGCGTCGGGAGGCAGCAGGCGGCCGGGGCTGCAGATATAAAGCCCAGGGCCCGGGCCCGGCCCGCGAGCCGGCAGCCGCCTCCCGCTCTGCCCCGCCGCGCCATGGAAACCCGGGGACCCTCGGCGAGCGGACCCGGCGAGCGCGCGCACCGCCGCCGCCTGCAGCCCGCGGGGCCCGACCGCCCGACGCCGCGCGGGGGCGCGCACTCCGGCGGCCGCGCCTCCCCGTCCCGTCCCGTCCGCGTCCGCGTCCCCGTCCCCGTCCCCGTCCCCGTCCCCGTCCCCCTCCCGCTCCCCGGCCCCGGCGCCCGCGTCCCCGCAGCTCCTCCCCTCCGCTCTCCACCCCGCACCCGCCCGGGGTCCGCGCTCGGCGGCGGGCGCTCCGGCCGGGGCTGGGCTCGCGTCTCCTCCGCGCGCCTCGTGCCCCCCACCCCGCAGATCCGCAGGCTTCTGGAGACCGTGGGCTGACGCCAGAGGCTCCAGCGAGGAGGGGGCGCCGCCACCCGCGGCGGAGGCGGTGAGTGAGCCGCGCCCCCCCCGGAGGGGGTGCAGAGGAGCCACCGGGACTGGGTCTGCCCTGCCCGCGGGAGATGCGCGGCCGCCCGTGGCCCTCCCGGAGGCCCTGTGCGTCCCGATGCTGCGCGAGTGTCTCCCCGAGCTACGGGGCCCCCGGATCCGGCCGGGAGCGAGGCTGCTGAGAGCCCCGGGGTCGCATTCCCCGCAGGCGCGAGGAACGCTTGCTTAGACCGCTTTCCCCCATTTCCAGAAGGTGACTGATAACTGCGATTCATCTTCTTTCGTCCCCAGATGCCGGACAGCCCCGGGGTGACCGAAGCCTCCGGAAAGCTTTCTCAATACAGACATCCAGTCAGGTGAGTTGCAGGCCTCCCGGAAGGTCTCTGCTCTTCCAGCCCAGGGTAGAGCCCGGAATCGCATCGCCTGGCTCCAGGGCTGGCCTTGCCGTTTGTTTTTTTGTTTTTTTGTTTTTGTTTGTTTGTTTGTTTGTTTTGTTTTTTGTTTTGTTTTTTCCCCTTGGTAAAATCTGCCTTCACGGATCCCAGAGGTCCTTTACTCCTTGAATTGGTAAATTCATGAAGAACTGTTAATCAGTGCACACTCAATAAACTCTGAGAGAATATAAGGAGGTGAAGTGGGTGGCATCGTGAAAGTAAACCGATGGCATATTGTGTCTACACACCAGTTTCTTTGTTTTGTTTTGTTTAATGCTGAAGGGTTCTCAAGAAACGGACTTCACAACAGGCAGAGTGTGTTCTTATTCTCTTGCAAACCAGAGGAAGAATGGTGTTCAGAGTTGTTGTTGTACAGCAAATCGAGCTTGACTCGTCAGAGGAAATGGAGTGTAATGAAAATCCTAAAGATCACTAAGCTTCGGAAAAGGGATCGAGGGACACCACAGGGAAAAGCTAGTTTACTGTTCCTAGCCATAGGAAGTTGGCCTTTCTGTAGAATTCTTTGCAGCTCTTATTCAGGTGAAGGGTTCATTCTGCAGTTTGTTAGCTTCAGAGAGCTGTGAAATGGAGAACTGTATGATATTTCTATGTATATGTTTATAAATAGCATGTAGAAGTCAATACATGTTGACTAATTTCCTACCATGTGCTAGCACTAGGGGTGGACACAGGAAAACATAATCACACCCCTTTGGCAAGTGTTGTAATAGTTTAGTTACAGCGGTTTTACCAGTATGTGCAGGACACGAAGTACCTAACTCTGCCCCAGGGAGTGGGGGAAAGATCCGGGAAGGGTGTATGATAGGATGTGGTCCTAGCTGAGTCTTGAAGTTAGCTAGATGGATGGTAGGTGGGGGAAAAGGGGACAGAAGAAATACTATAGGAAAAGGGATACAGGGTCAGAGAACAACATGGCTCCCTACCGGAGCATCAAGGAGCTGGAATTTGGGCGCATGAAGCTGTGGTCATTCTGATAGGTAAGCCATAGGTGGGATCTTGTACCCGTTGGTATAGAGTTTTGCCCTATTCCTGAATGTGGCACTGGGAACCCATGGACTTTATTCTGTGGATGTATCGGGAGTTAGTCAAAGGTAGTGTGATCAGATTTATATTTCAGAAAAGCACTAAGAAAATGGTGTATAGGCTTATTTAGAAAACCAGAATGAAATTGGAAGTTACTGTAATTTAGGCAAGATATGATAAAGAGCCATTCTAAGGCATTGGAAGTGGGGATCGGACTGGGTGAATTTGGGGAACGCTTAGGTGACACAATAGATTAGGTTTATAATTTATTGGATATGGTAGGTAAAGAACAGGTAAAAAGACAGAATGGCTTCCAAATTTGTGGCTGATGACCAGATGAACGCTGTATTAACAGAGTGGAAATTAGGACTTAGATTTGGGGAACAAGATAACAAGTTCAGTTTTATATATCATATTTATTGTGTCTTATGGGCTATCCAAATAGGTATGTCCAGTAAAGAGCTGTGTGTGTGTGTGTGTGTGTGTGTGTTTGTGTGTGAGTGTGTGTGTGTAAGGGGCCCAGAGTCAAGAACTGAAGTGGAAATACAGGCAGTTGGGAGTCTTCAGTAAAGGAATGGTTGAAGAACTCTTGGCAATGGATCAGGTGTTCCAGGGGAATGAGAGAGGAGAGATGATCACACTTGATGAGACACTAGGGAAGGCCAATACTAATCTATATACTGAGATAAAGAGATCCACAAAGGAGATTGAGAAGAATCACTCAGGACAGGGAAGAATTCAGGAATGTATGATGTCCCCAAAAGAAAAATGGTCAGTAAGAGATTCTGGGCAGAGTATGGTAACAATTACACAACATTCTTTGGGTTTGACAGTTCTACTTAAGCATTAGAAAATCAATTATTTCCTATATAAGAAATCCCTTTCTTTTCTGAACTACTGTAGCCATTTATTTTTACTTCTTTTAGGTTAGTTTTATTTTTATTAATTTCTCTCTTGAGTAGTATGGTGTATTTCTCATTCGTTTTACTTAATTGTCAGTTTCCTGAGGATAGGGAGAATTTTTTCATCTTTGAATTATGAATTATGTCTGGCACAGGAGATCATAAAATATTTATTGAATGACTGAATTATGGATGGTTGCTTAGTTAGGCACCAAAATTAGAAACTTTTGTGTTTGTTTTTTTTTTGTCATTTCGCTAGAAACATTTATAAACTGCATTACCTGTTTTTCTGCCTTTTAAAATGAAGTGTACTGAGCATAATATAACCTCTTTGTTAAAACCTCTCTCTTATAAATGGGCACATGGGGCTGGTTACCCTAGACTAGAATGGCCACACTGTTGTTGGCGAGTCAGCATATCCTTCTTTTCTTTACTTTGGAGGAAAAATAATAGAAGACCAGATGGCAAGATTAAAATCTGTCAAAAATAAAATTCTGAGGTAATTGTGTTACATGCAAATTATATAAAGCCAGTATTATTTTTAACATCTCAATAAGGTATTTTCAAATTTAGTTAGATGGGGGAAGGGCAGGGAGATGGGATCAAGGTTGGAGTTAGAGAAAGACTTCTTATAGCCCTGGTGTGAGTGCATAGAAAAACTTTTAAATATTGTTTTTTGGGGCAGCCCAGGTGGCTCAGTGGTTTAGCGCCGCCTTCAGCCCAGGGCCTGATCCTGGAGACCTGGGATCGAGTCCCACATCGGGCTCCCTGCATGGAGCCTGCTTCTCCCTCTGCCTGTCTCTGCCTCTCTCTCTCTCTTTGTGTCTCTCATGAATACATAAAATAAAATCTTAAAAAAATACTGTTTTTAGTACTTTTCTTTTTTTTTTTTAAAGATCTTTATTTATGTATTCATGAGAGACACACAGAGAGAGGCAGAGATATAGGCAGAGGGATAAAAAGGCTCCTTCCGGGGAGCCTGATGTGGGACTCAACCCCAGGACTCCGGGATCATGCCCTGTTTTTGTCTAAATTTACATTGGGTACATCTGTAACTAGCCACTAAATCTGAATTTTAAGCAAGACACTAGGTGATTTCTGCTTTTCTGGAAGGTAATATTTTGTCATCTTTACAAAATTGTCAGAATTTTTTTTTCAAAATTGTCAGAATTTTTAATGTAATAGTAGGATTCATTTTTTCCCCCAAAGGAATTTGGAAGTTGGAAGACAAACCTTTTGTATATTGTAAGAATAAATATATCCATAATACTCAAAGTAAGCTAAATATTTATCACAAAGGGTTTTGTGTGAATTTGTTTGATCCAATTTATAGATTGTATAAAGATTTAAAATGACTAACTAGTTGTTAATACTTTGATGAGTAGACTCCCATGACAACGAAGATAGTATCTTTTTAAACTATGTAAAGGCATACATCAATTGTTAAGTATGTGGAGCTCTTAAAATTTGAACATTTCATGAGTTTAAGGATTCTGAATGTGAAAAAAAATAAAGCATATTATGTTGTCTGCTTCTTTCAGACTATTTTGGCCAAAATCAAAGTGTTATGATTACTTATATCAAGAAGCAGAAGCTCTTCTGAAAAATTTTCCAATTCAAGCCACAATTTCATTTTATGAAGATTCTGATAGTGAAGATGAAATTGAGGAGCTGATCTGTGAAAATTAATCTAATTAGTTACTTGTGATGACATTCAAAGCTTAAATTTAGTGTACAAATGTATCATAATCCTTTAAACTAATTTATTTGTATATAAATTATTAATAAAATGAAATATTTTGTAATTCTATAGTAGTTTGGCTTTTTTTTACCCCTACACTATAATTCAATGTTGGAATTTAAAAATAAATGCCATTTATGGATGTCTTGATTGGACTGTAAACATTTGGGGCTTACAAAAGATAATTTCGAACTTTTCATCAAATTATAAATTTAATTTTAGTTATAATTTTGCAAATATTTAGCTAAAACTTTGCAAAGAATGACAATATTTAATTTTCAAGACTGAATCTTGTAACATCTTGCATTTTCTACTGATCTCCATTAGATATTGTAATTGCAAATGGATATTTTTAGTTAATAAAGAAAATCACCTTATGCTACCAATCACACAATATCATGTGTTTGCTAGCAGATGGTGAAAAACACTTTAAATCATTGACCATAATTGAGAAGGGAATTCATGCCATGGCTATGAAATTTTAGGAATTTTTAATAAATGATGAAACAAGTTATACTCACATTAATACTCCTCTGCTGTCCTTAAATCCAGTAGTAAAATAGCATTGGTGTTTAATAATTAGAGCACTTCATTGAGAGATCCTCAGAATTAAAACAAAAAAAATGTTTAAGTGAGCAGGACTCATATGGAGTCTAAGAAAGGGGAGTCAAAAGGTTAGAATTTGATCTTTTCTATTTCTGTCCATGGGAGAGCTAAGACATTCTGCAAATATGAAACATTATTCAACAATGTCACTTTCCTTTATTCTGGCTCCTTGCTCCTGATGTTGTCATGGACGCTTTTTCCAGTGAGATAAATTCTCCGTGATTAGCATTTTTAAATGTAGACTTACAAAAGAATACATCATCATTAAATGACAGAGAAAACAGGAGCACATTGCAAGGTAGGGGTAACCCAATATGGTCATGAATTTCTTTAGTTCAAATACAGTCATACAATAAGCATTTTAATTGCAAACGTTTCTTAGTATCCCAGAATGATGATGGATAGAGGTGAAGGTCAGAGATGGTTACCTGGCAAAGAAATGCCTATTACTTGATGGCTACATAGATCACACGGTTTTCCTTCTAACTGAAAAGATACTACAAACATTGATTTACAGGCACTTTAAGGACCAGGCTGTTGAAGTAGAGCAAATTCAAATCACGTGTCAGAGTCAGGTAAAGTAATAATAATGGATGGGAAGAATTATTTAGAACTCTATTTCTTCTGAAAACTTTCCCTTCACTGGACTCGACACTCAGGATATGTGTTTCCCCCAAGAGATATGCAACAAAACAAAACAAAGCAAAACACAAAAACCACACCACATCACCGATATGGATCTGGATCATTAGGGACTTGTTTTTAGCTGCACAGTTATTTGAGCTTCTCTCAATATGTCGGAAAAATATGATGAGCCACTGACCTTTATTGAGTACCTACTATTTTTTTTAAAAGATTTGTTTATTTATGATAGACATAGAGAGAGAGAGAGGCAGAGACACAGGAGGAGGGAGAAGCACGCGGGGAGCCCAACGCAGGGCTCGATCCCGGGTCTCCAGCATCGCGCCCTGGGCCAAAGGCAGGCGCTAAACCGCTGAGCCACCCAGGGGTCCCCGGGTGCCTACTATGAACCAGAGACTATACTAGGTAGTTGACATATGACAGCTCATCTCGTTCTTACTGAGACCTAAATCGATTAGGCAGAATGGGGAAAATGAGACTTTGAGATACTAAATTAACTTGCCTAAGGCTGTTCATTTATTAAATGCAAAGAATCCATTCAAACTAAACCTATCTGACTCTTAGACATAGCTGTCGGTCACTACATTTGGGGATGGGCTGTATCAGTACACAATTCCCTGTAGCTTTCAGTGAAGACAGAGAGATGAGGAGGAAGAACTTGGGAGTAGATGGATGGAGACCTAAGTTTTTTTTTTTTTTTTTTTTTTTAATTCCTTCATTAGTCACTCCGGAGGGTGGCAGTTTGCATTTGACGCCGTAACTCTTAAACGTTTTCTTTCCTGTACAGCCGGGTGCTGTAGAGGAGAAGAGTGGCAGAGAGATCAAAATGCTTTGATAGTGTTTTGTTTTTTTTTCTCCCCATTTTTCAAGTAGTGTGATGGTAGGGCTTAACGACAGACGACGCGCGTGCTCCGGGTTAGCAGGAGTCTGTAGAAGTCACGCTCGGGTTCTGTCAGCACCAAGGCTAAGGAACAGCTTCCCTCGGTCTCTAATCCTCCCGCGGAATAGCTGTCACCTCTCTGCGGTGCTGAAATTCGGGCCGCAGGACTAACGCCGCACACGCGCTCCGGTTGGGTCCCGCCCCTGCCGGCGCGGCGCCCGTCCTTTGGCTCCGCCCCCTTCACGGCCTCAACGTGCTGCGTCACGGCGCGCCTCACCCCGGGCGACCCCGGAAGTGGGTCGGGGGCTTGGCCTCTGCCCGGCCTGGGAGCCGGAGCGGGAGGTTCGGCCTCCGAGGGGTGGAGCGGAGCGATCCTGTCCGGCGGGAGACCCCGGGCAGGGCCCGGGCCAGGGGTCCGAGATGCTGAACGTCCCTTCCCAGTCTTTCCCGGTCCCCAGCTCGCAGCAGCGGGCCGCCTCCGGGGGGCGTAGCAAGGTAAGCGGGTGACACCGCGCGTCGTGCTCAGCTCGTCTGCCGCCGGCGGTTCCTCGTACCGAACGGTCCACTCTCTCCCTCGGCCCCCTCTTCCGCCTCCTGTCCTCCGCTCTAGCCTTCCTGCCTCCTGCCTTTGCTGGCGATCCCTTTCTGATGCCCGGCCGTCTGCAGTCCTCCAACTCCGCTAACCCCCGTCTCTCTCTCACACCTGCTGGCCCTTTCCTTTCCCGTCCCCACAGCCCGTTCTGGTGAAGTCTTTTCCCGCGAATTAAACGGAGTTGTATAGGACAGGGCCAGCACCGTGCTTGCGGGGATCCTAGGCACTCCGTTCTCATTAGCTTTCCTTCCCTCAGTCTAGCCTCGTCTCCGGTCTTTTGTTCTGCACTCCCCGAAGGAGTTGTGAGTGATGTGGGTTCTGTGGGAGAAGGGAAAGGTTGGGCAGTGGCGACATTGACCAGTGACCATCCTCCAAAGGTGGGGACTCCTGGAGCTAGGGAAGATGGGGGCGGGGAGCGAGAGCAAATGTCTAAAATCCTCCGGTGGGTTTGCGGACGCTTCTCTAAGTCACGCTGCCTTTCTTCCTCTGCTACCTGTCCTTATCACACTGTCTTTTCTATTGGTATCCCTTTGCTGACTTTGAAGCTAAGAGAATACTCCTAACTTTTTGTGGAACATGGTTACTGTTGGCAACAGGTGGAACACAGATGTATTTTTTTTTAAAGACTTTTTAAAAAAGATTTTATTTATTTATTCATGGGACACACACACACACACACAGAGAATGAGAGGCAGAGACACAGGCAGAGGGAGAAGCAGGCTCCATGCAGGGAGCCCGACGCGGGACTCGATCCCGGGTCTCCAGGATCAGGCCCTGGGCTGAAGGCGGTGCTAAACCGCTGAGCCACTCAGGGATCCCATACAAATGTATTTTATATTTATAAAATTTAATAAAATTGTCTCCGGTGTTCATTGCAATGTTAGGTGTTAAGTACTGCAGTTATTGGTTGGTTCCTCATTCTGTAAGTTCATCTTCCATCTTCATGTTTTGTTCATGTTTTGTTTTTGAAACTTCCACCTACTTGGGCCACCCTCCCCCCCTTCACCCCCTCAATTTCTAGACTCATGGGTCTTAGTATTATTTAGGATCTTCTCTGACTTTTTTTTTTTTTTCCCCCTCTCCACTTAAACCTGGCATTTGACTCCAGATCAGAATTATGGACTCAGGGATCTGTAGCTTTCATTAGCTTTTCAGAAATCTGTAATTCCACCTATAATAATAATAATATAGTTGAGATTTATTGTGCTTACCGTATTTATGTTCTAAGTGTTCTGAATGCTTCATGTATATTAACTCATTTAATCTTTACAGTAATTTTGTGCTTTTGTTGTCTCTATATCACAGAAAAGGAAACTGGTTAAGAAATGTTGCTTTGGATCCTAAAAGTTTGTTGGGATGTGACTCTGGCTATAATATTTCATTTATTGCTCCATATATCATCTAGCTATCTAATCATCTGTCCCCTCCTTCTTTAAGGATTTTTTAAAAATTTATTCATTCATCGTAAACAGAGAGAGAGAGAGAGAGGCAGAGACACAGGCAGAGGGAGAAGCAGGCTCCATGCCGGGAGCCTGATGCGGGACTCAATCCCAGGACTCCATCCAGGACTCCAGGATCGCGTCCCAGGCCAAAGGCAGGCGCCAAACCACTGAGCCACCCAGGGATCCCCCTGTCCCCTCCTTCTTGATGTTTGACCTGTTTCTCTCCTTGAACTAAATGCTTGGCTAAATAGTATAGACTTTCTGGAGAAAGAATCTGAAGTAAAATATAAGAGCTACTGGTCCTCTGTATTAAAACTAAAAACCACATTCTCAGCATCCTTTTAAAGAAGAAAGCTCAGAGGCAAAGACAAAAGGTCCACAGGTGGTGATGGTAAAGTTGAACCTTTGGGTCCAAAAAGAGAACAAAATAGAATTATTGCACAATTCAAAGGGAAACTCAGAATTTTAAAGTGAGGTGATCTTACACATGTTAGAACCTGAGTCAGGATTGTATGAAATTGTTAGAGGTTGAAAAAATAGAAGCTAGTTGGGGAGGATATGACTATATTTAAAAGCACACACTTTTGAGTGAGAAAGATCCAGATTCTTTTCCCAGCTTCCGTGACTTAGTGTCTGAGTTTCGGTTTCCTGAGGTGTAAATGAGAATAATAGAACCCATTTTATAGGACTATTCATAGGATTAAATGAGATAATGTTTCTCTTAGCACAGTCTTGGTCTGTGGTAAGTCCTCACTGTGTTACTTGCTCTTAGACTTTTATTTATTTATTTGTTTATTATTATTTTTTAAGATTTTATTTATTTATTCATGAGGGACACAGAAAGGCAGAGACACAGGCAGAGGGAGAAGCAGGCTCCATGCAGGGAGCCCGATGCGGGACTCGATCCCAGGACCTGGGATCACGCCCTGAGCTGAAGGCAGCCGCTCAAGTGCTGAGCCACCCAGGCGTCCCTAGACTTTTATTTATATTCTATGGATTGTTATGTGATTGTTGTGTAAATCTCTGAGGACAGCGTCTAATGCATAGTATGCATTGTATGTAGGATAGCTACTATTTCTACTAACACTAGTAAATAAATATTTTTTGAGAACCTACCACATGCTGGAGATGGAGTGTCAGTTTCCAAGGAGTTTAGTCTAATAGGCAGTACAGACTAATAAATAGTTATAAATGTCATTAAGTACTATAACTGTGTTATGACCACAGAGGGATTGGAGTCAGAGAAGTCTCTTGGAGGAGATAGTGTGCGTCTGGGAGGTGGGAGGGAGGTCCTTGAGCCAGGCAAAGGAGCAGATATTTCATAGCAATCAAGGAATCAGTTCCTGTTTGGCTAAAGCATGTAATAGGAAAGAGCAAAAATTAAGACTCAGAGCTAGTGAGGTAAACAGTGATTGATACAAAGGGCCTGGTAAATCACTCTAGGGAATTTAGAGATATTATTATATGGTAGTATGGGGAGCCACTGAAGGAGGAAGGGCCCATGATTAGATTTACAGTTTTGGAAGACTATGTGTAAATATCCAGTGGATTATGGAATCCACGTAGACAAGAGAGGTGAGTGACTTTGGTTTGAGATGGGAAAGATCATATTCTCATATTTTACTTCATTTATTGAGATCAGGCGACCTAGAGAGTTTCAGGGATGGTAAGAATGGGATGATGTGATTGGTAGGAAGGAATGTGAAATTGCAATGTTAACACACACCTATTAACTAGGTTATTTAGGGGATAAATGAATACCTACGATAGATGAGATTCCAGAAAGTGAGGTATATAAATATCTTAGTCTATTCAGTCTAACAGAGGACCATAAGCTTGATAAGCTAGCTTATACACAGCAGCAATTTATTTCTCACAGTTCTGGAGGCTGGGAATCCTAAGATCAATGCACCAGTGAGTTTGGTATCTGATGAAGGCCTGATTCCTGGTTCATAGCCATATTTTCCCCACATCCTCACATGGCAGAACGGATGAGGGAACTCTTTGAGGTGTTTTTAATAAGGGCATTAGTAGCATTCGTGAAGGTGCTGCCTTTATGATTTAATCACCAATCAAAGACCTTACTTCCTAATACCATCACACTGGAGGCTAAGATTTTTCTTTTTCTTTTTTTTTTTTTAAGACTTTATTTATTTATTCATGAGAAACACACAGAGAGAAGCAGAGACATAGGCAGAGGGAAGAGCAGGCTCCCTATAGGGAGCCTGATGGTGGGACTGGATCCCAGGACCCCCGGGATCATGCCCTGAGCCGAAGGCAGATACTCAACCACTGAGCCACCCAGATGTCCCTGGAGGTTAGGATTTCAACATGAATTTTGGAGGGGCACTAACATTCAGTCTGTAGCAATAGACTTCTTTGAACATGCCTTCTTTTACATTAAATATTCCTCTGGTACTATGTTACAAACTGCTTATAAGTTTAGACAGTAGCTCAATTCCATCTTTGAAAGGTTATCTTAACTGTTCTTAACTGTTAAAATATTAGTAATATCTCTCATCCAAAAGCATATTATTTAAAGCATATTTTGAAAAAACAAAAAGTTGGGACTCCTGAGTGGCTCAGCGGTTGAGCATCAGCCTTCGACTCAGGGCATGATCCTGGGGTCTGAGATCAAGTCCCGCATCAGGCTCCTTGCAGGGAGCCTGGGTCTCCTTCTGCCTATGTCTCTGCCTCTCTCTCTCTCTGTGTCTCTCATGAATAAATAAATAAAATCTTAAAAAAAAGGAAAAGAAAAAGCTATCAAAATCAAACATCCTTTACTAAATCTTCTGTTCAGGGATAGGTAAACTTTTCTGTAAGGGGCCAGATAATAAATATTTTAGGCTCTGAGGGCCCCATGACTACTGAGTCTCTTCACTACCACCACTCCACTTGTGAAAATGATTCTGAACTCCAGGATGATAGACAAACAGGCACGGGCCAGTTTGCCAAACCTTCCTTCGAGTGTTACAGTTTTTTTTTTTTTTTTCCTCCGTTATTTGATAACTTTTGTTTCTTAGTGAATTCTTAGAAAACAGATTGCTGCCTTATGATTTTCTAATGTCCTGTGTATATTGACAATCCAGAAAATCAACTTTAGCTGGCCATTTATATTTTCTTCTATTAAATCTCTTGTGACTTTTGAGGTAAAGAAATTTTGGTCCAAGTTGCTAAGTAACTCCAACATGTGTGACAGAGTGGAGCCAGGACCAAAACTTGTTTTCTCACTCCAGGTTCAGTGCTTTGTTCTTGTTCTTGTTCTTTTTTCTTGTTTTGTTAGATACCATTATGATGAACATTTGCATGACACCATTTCTAAGCCCTACCTCATAGTCCAGATAGCTTATATTGTTCTATTTATAATTCTGATACAATGGAGATGATTTTGACAACCACCTAAATCTGTAAAACAAAACAAACCAAAATGTAGAATTGTCGGATTTGAATTTTCTTATCTTTTTGAATGAGAATAAGAGAATGAAGCAGCCTTCAGAGAAGCAGCGGGTAGGAGTGGGGAAAGCAGCTGACTTCAAGAAGCCACAGTTGAGTTCTTTCCTTTTCCCTTCTTAGGTCCCCCTAAAACAGGGCAGAAGTCTTATGGATTGGATTCGCCTCACCAAAAGTGGGAAGGATCTAACAGGATTAAAAGGCAGGTTAATTGAAGTAACTGAGGAAGAACTTAAAAGACACAACACAAAAGACGATTGTTGGATATGCATTAGAGGTACGTGGTATTTATTAGGTACAGCAACAAGTTGTAATGCTGTGACCTCATGATCATATTATTTGGTGATACGATTCACAATTAGATAACAAAATATGCCTTACACTGGGCTACAAAGTATATAATTCTGAATTTGGACAGTATTTCTTTCTTAGGTAACTGTTTACGTACCATACCTGCACTGTAGTTCCTTTGAAAGAAAACAAGCATTTGCCAGGCAATTATTCAGGAACACTCCAGTTTACATATAGTAATGGCCCACCTTGGTGCCTGATAACAGTCTTTGTGAATGGGAGAAAGTGTTTTGCCAGAAAAAATGTCTGTGAGCATCGCAAGTAAATCAGAAGATCTGTGTTTAGGCCAGATCGTTAAGTTCTCACATGAAGCAATTTTTATTATTTTAATGTAAATTTCATAGCAATATTAATTACCTGATTTTTCACCTGTAGCAAATCAGAAGCGCCAAACTAGAAATGAGTGGGTTGGAGAGTGAGTAGAGAGATATAGGAGAGTAGTTGGTGAAGGCAGACCTCATGGTAATCAACAACCTCACATCTCAGATGGGAACAAAAGCAACAAAGAACATGGAAATGTACAGTTGGCTTCCATAGCGATGTCATTGAGTCATCCAGACATTGTTAGGTATGCCCACTATTTTCAGTTTAAAGGGTTGGTCATTCATTGCCATTATACAATTGTAATTTTATCATTGTAAAATTGTGGGATGTTGTCCTTTGTCCTGATTACACTGTAATCTGTATGAGGGAAGAGACCATGCCATGTTAGTCATACTGCTCTGTCCTTGGTGCCTGGCACATAGAGATCATCAATATGTGTTGAATGAATGTGCTTAACATTTGTAAGAAGTTTTGTTACTTAAAGAGGTGTGTGGTTGTCATGGTATAGTTTGGTGATGTGATAAATGCAAAGACACCAGTAGATACTATTAGTTTGCTAGGGATGCTGAAACAAAATAGCACAAACTAGATGGCTTAAACCATAGAAAATTATTGTCTCACTGTTCTGGAGGTTCAAGTCTGAGATCAAGTTGTCTTTTTCACAAGGCTATGAAAGAGAAATCCGTCTGTGTCTCTCACCTGGCTTCTGCTGGTTTGCTGCCCATCTTTGAAGTTGCTTGGCTTGTAGAAGCATTACCCCAGTCTGCCTTAAGCTTCAATTGCATCCTCCCTGTGTACATGTCTGTGTCCAAATTTCCTATTTTTACAAGGATACCACCAGGCATATTGGATTAAGACCCTACCCTACTCTAGAATGGCCTCATCTAATTATATGTGCATTGACCCCATATCCAAATAAGGTGGTGTTCTGGTTTACTGGTGGGTAGAAGTTCAACATATGAATTTGAGGGTATGCCATTCAACCCATAAGAGACACAAGTAGAACACTGAAATTTTTTTCAGTGGCAAAGGAGTGGACTCTTCCAGCCGGTGATGGCATAGCTTGTTCTAAGACAGAAGAACAGTTGTTCAACTCCCCAAAGTTTCTCAGGGAAATACAACTGTGTACCCACAACCTGGAATGAGGATTCTGCTAGATGCAGAAAACTCTTTTTGGCATTTTATTGTATTCATTTAAACATTTTTTTAAAAAGGATTTCTTTATTTATCTGAGCGCGAGAGTGTGCACACATGTGAGAGGGAGGCAGGGCAGGGGGAAAGGGAGAGAAACAGGCTCCTTACTGAGCATGGAGCTTGACACAGGGCTCCATCTCATGACTCTGAGATCATGACCTGAGCTGAAATCAAGAGTAGGCCACTTAACTGACTGAGCCACCCTGGCGCCCCTTCTTTTGCCATTTTACAGGTTTTTAATGCCTTCCTTGTGCTCTCTCTATGCTGCCCACCTGTTTTACAAGATGTAAGTACCTGGTAGAAAATGACTGCCATCCTCTACGTGAGTGTTTTCTGCTAGACTGGGTAAAGTGGCGGTCAGTGTCCCAGGAGAATATCTCAGCTGGTCCAGGCTGTAGACACACGAATTCTGTTTCTGTATAGTAGGAAGCCACTTCTTCAGAAAACTCACTTATGTGAACCCTCAGTATCTTAGTGATGTTAGATAAATAAAGCATTAATATAAGACAGTCATAGTTTATTATTCATTTGGTGTATTGATGGGTATAAGGGACTAGGTGTGCTATGTTCGATGTATCCTGCTCCCGGTTATGTATCTCCTATAAGGATTTAATGTATGGCACCTTTTCTGGTAAGATGATTGATTTAAGGATAAATTTGTTTAAAGTGTCTGTTGGAGAATGTGTTCTACTCTATTAATAATAAGCCTGGCAGTTGTGGACAGGTTTTGATCAGAAAATAAGGAGGGAGTACATCAAAGTGGAGGGAAAAGCCTAACCTATGGAAGCAGAAAGGCTTGAGATATATTCTGGAATTTAGGTTAACTATTAGAGAGTTATAAAGAAGACTAGAAAGGTATGCTAGGTCAGATTGTAAAGGACCTTGAAAGCTAGGCTCAGAAATATGTCCTTAATTTAGATGACAGTATGAGCTCTAGGAGGTTATGAATATGGGGACAGTGTGATTAGAATATGCCTTGGAAACATCAGTTTAGTGGTAGGTGTAATGAATTAAATGGGACAAAAAGCCTATAGCTCCTTAGAGAAGTTCAGGTGGTATTGGAGGAACCAAGACAATGGAAAGTAGGTTGAATGTAAGACAAACAGAACACTGGTAATTTCTAAGACAGTCGTAATTTAAAGTAAGCATGTGATTACATGTTACTGTCTTTTTCTTATTAGTTGCTCTAATTAAAAATATAAATGATAGCTTCTTAAAAGGGGAAAGATGCCAAATTTAGCTTCCAAGGTCAGAGATAGTTTAGGCTTAATTTTTTAGCAAAGCTGTACCACAGCGAAACATGGTATCATGGTATCATTTTTCCCTCTTGATAAAATACTAAATTCTTCATTTGTCTAACAGTTGCCCCAGTTTTAGGTCTGTTGAAATTTCAGCTGATTGGGTTAAGATAGACACAATCTTTTTAAGAAACCTAGAAAATATACACTTTGGTGTGGGTTTTTATGGCTACTATCATAGACATTATTTGCTTTTTATTTTCTTTTTTTGAATATATATTAGTGTTTATCCACATGTTCAAGTATGTTGAGTCTAGTCACATTCCTGAAAATGATGGTGTGGAAAGAACAATTGGCTGGCAGCAGACTGTAAGACATAAACTAAATTGTGAGCACTGGCTTAGAATGATCTGTAAGGCAGTATATGGAGGTTCCAATTTGTTCACTTAATAATCACCATTTTCTGTTAAGTATTTAATTACTGTAATGCAGTAGGAGGTAATTGGAATGTTGAGGGAATGGATAGGAGAGATAATGCCTTTTCAAAAATCTTGTTGAATTTACCATTGATGTAGAATTTTATAGTTTTCTCCGTTATTGCTGTTCTTTCTTGAAAACTAAAGATGATTTACAAACATGCGAAACTTTGAGCAAACATCTAAATCACTCATCTGTGAGAGCTCTGTAGAGCCTAAATCAGACATTGTTTCTCCCCTGTATTTATTGTAGGATGTAGTCCGTATGGGTAATGATATATTAAATTGGAAAATCATTTTTTGGCATCAAGATATACAGCCTTTGATCTCAGACGGGAATGTTAGTCTGATACTAACAGTTATTTGAATGAATGGTATTTAGAAAAAGTTGATTACTATCAGTAGATTGGCTGCTCTGTTAAAAATTGATCAAATTTGGGATACCTGGGTAGCTCAGTTGGATAAGCCTCTGACTCTTGGTTTTGGCTCAGATCATGATTGCAGGGTCATGAGGTTGAGTGCCAAGTTTGGCTCTGTGCTCAGCAGGGAGTGTGCTGGAGATTCTCTTTCTCCCTCTCCCTCCACTTGTACATGCACATGTGTGCACCCTTTCTCTTTTCCCTCTCAAATAAGTAAATAAATAAAATCTTAAAAATAATTTAGCAGATTAAGTTGCTCATAAGGGATTTAATGGATTTCATTTATAACTTAGAAATAAACATGCTTTGATTTCTCCTAATGCTGATATACTAGTAAATTGAAGAGGCCTGCTTAAGATCACTGTAAAAGTGACTTCAAATGGGACCTTATTTTTCATGTTTCATTACTGTTTAGAATAGTTTGGTGCGCCTGGGTGGCTCAGTCGGTTGAGTATTGGCTCTGGATTTTGGCTCAGGTCATAATCTCAGGGTCCTAGGATCAAGCCCTGCCTCAGCTTCATGCTGGGTATGGAGCCTGCTGGGGGATTTTCTCTGCTACCCTTTCTCCTCACTGCATGTGCTCTCTCTCCTCTCTCTCCCTCTCAAAAAAAAAAAAAAAAAAAAAAAAAAAAAAAAGGAAGAAAAAAAGAGAAAGAAAGGAAGAAAGAAAAGAAAATCTTGGCAAATTGATTCCGAGAAGTAGCATTTAGTCCTATTATATTTCTAATCCAAATTCCTAGATTTCTAGATACATTTACAGTAAACCTTTTTAAAATTTACTTTGTAGGATGGTACTATAAATTTTTGTGTATACAGTCAATCCTCATTATTCATGAATTCCAAATTTACAAATTTGCCTACTCACTAAAATTGCTTTGTAACCCCAAAAATCAATACTCACAGTGCTTTCATAGTTATTTACAGACATGCATAGGGCAGAGAAAAATTTGTTTGGCCCAAGCACACATTCCTACATGAGGTTGAACAAAGCGATGCTCTGCCTTCGTCTTTCTGCTCTCATACTGTAAAGATGTGTCTTCTTTGAGGTCTATTTAGTGCCAAGTTTTTCTTATCTTGTGCTTTTTGTTGGTGATTTTGGTTTAAAGTGGCCCTCAAGGACAGTGCTGAAGGCTGTGATGTGGCTACAGAGAAAATATTTATGTTAGATAAACTTTGTTCTGGCATCAGTGCAGTGCTGTTGGCTGTGAATTAAATACTCATGAAGCAGCACTACCTATTGAATATGGTGTCTTTAAACAGAAACACACCTTAAGCACCGTGGTTATGTGCGGTTTGACAAAAATGTAATCAGAGGCTTGCAGAAACCACATGCTACCCTTTCCCCTAGGAGCAATGGTTCAGTATCTGCTAATTTGGTGTTCACAGTGACTTTGTAGAACATGACTGCTGAGAAAATGGAGAATTGACTAGGCTGTTTTTTATTTATACTCGAGAAATAAAGTGAGTTGTATATACTTTTTGGGTTAGATTCAAATCCACCAAGAACAGAGCTGATTTTTCCAAGAGGCTCTTTGTTTTAGGTTTCCTTACCTCCTTGCCTCACTTTTATTTTGAGAAACTTCAGTACTATTTGCCTCTAGCAGAGAAACTTTTTTCCTCTAAGAACAGCTTTTCAAATTGGGAGCTAACTTTTTAATTTATAATGGAATGTATTATCACAGTTATGCAGAGTGTATCTGAACAATGATATACTGTTGTTATAGGTAGCTCAGCTCTCCTGTACATGGTCTACTGTCCTCATTAATTCTTTCTTTTCCCCCAAAGATTTTATTTATTTATTCATGAGAGGCACAGAGATGAGAGAGAGGCAGGCTCCTTGTGGGGAGCCTGATGCAGGACTCAACCCCAGGACGCCGGGATCATGACCTGAGCTGAAGGCAGACACTCAACCACTGAGCCACCTAGGTGCTCCTGTCCTCATTAATTCTTGACTGTGGATTTCTGAGCACCTCTCTTCTGCTATCACTTGCTTGTTTAGGAAATACAAATCAACATTTTTTTTTACAGCTACATTTCCCCTTATTTTCTAATTTGATCCATAGGTTTTCCTATTGCCTTTTTCTTACTATTAAATACAGATAATCTCATCCTTGTTGATTTTATCTGTTCTATCCTTCTGACATCCAAGATGATTTGCTTTTCTTTTACTTTTACTCTGTCTTTATCTCCTGAATGGTCAGTCTTCTCCTTGTTTTTGTTTTTAAGTTTTCTTCGGTCTGTACCTTCCTTTCATTCACTAAAAATTCAATAGAGCAAAAAAACCTGGTGGCCTCGGGGCGTCATCTGTAACCCACAGGGGTTTTGTTTGGTTGACCCAGTGGTTTATAAACTTCAGCCAACATTTTGAAATTTTCTTTGGGAATTTTTTAAATTATAAATTCAATTTTTCAAAACAATGGAGGGCTATTCAAATTCTCTTTTGTTTTTATGTCAACTTTTCTAAATTATGTTTGTTCAGTGAATTTGTTAACTTTAATCTCAGTTATTGACCATATTGACATAACGTAGTTTACAACATTCCCTTAGGAATGTCTTTAGGTTCTATAGTGAGGTACCCATTGTAGTCCAGATATTGCTAATTTTTGGCTTCTCTCTTTTTTCTTGATCAGTCTTACTAGAATTTTATTAACTTTACTAATTTTTTCACTTTTATTTTCTTTCCTGCTTGTCCATTTTCTATCTCATTAATTTCTACTATCATAGTTAGGAAGGTCGCTAATTTAAGACTCATTTTCCTGCAGCGTTGGCATCAATGTATTTATGGAGATAATTTGGAGTTATCTTGTTATATTTTTGGTGAATATCTGAACTACCTGATTCTAAGCTTTTATGCTTAAACTATTACAGTATACTGCCTCCTGTTTTATTATATTCAACTCTAGATTGAATCCCAGTTTAGCATTTGTGTGTAATTCACTTTGAGTGCCATATATAAATTAATTCATTAAGGAATTACCATGGGGTGCCTATTATTTGTAGTTCCTTTTTGTGTTAATTAACAATCATATAGGATATCCCTGAGACAGTTTTTATCTCTGGTAATTTAATGAAACATAGCTTTTGCTTTTTTTGGTACCTGTGTGTAGTTGTCATTCATAAGAAATAGAGAAGATAGGCTTGAACTCCTCTATCCTGGTTTATTCATTTAATCAATATTTCTTGTCCTGCACTCTACCAGGTTCTAGGGATAACCTGGAAATATAAAACAGAGATGACTTTTGATCTTAGGGAATTTACAATCCGGTGGAGAACACAAAAGCATTAATCAAGTCTGATAAATAATATTGTGAAGGAGAGGTACGCTGTGCTGAGTTGCCTGCAGAAGATTGACCTGAGATCTGAAACCTAAAGGAGAGTTAACTAGACGAAGAAGAATGGGAACTGCACTCCAGGCTCCAGAAGAAGCATGTGCAAAGTTTGGGGGGTGTGGCGGTGTGAGAGACAGAGGTCATGTGCACACATGTCGGTGTTTACCTGAATAGAAGGTGCTTGAAGTTAGTGATATGTGTCTTCTTCTTTCTTCTCTTGTTTGGTATTGGAAAGACACATTCTTTTCAAAGATACCACTGTCTGTAAGACATTTTCTTCCCTATAGTCGTCTCTGTGTGTTCTCATCAGTCCTCTCCAGCCTCATGACCGTGGACAGTAGCCTGTCCAGCACTGCTTAATACCCTTCAATTCTGTCCTTTCTTTCTGCCAACAGTTTCTTCCTTTCATCAACATGTGACTTTGGCCCTCTCAGACTGTGTTTCTTTCGCTGGGCTTGCTTCCTTAGCCCTTGGTCTTGGACTTCTGTTAGAACATTTGTAACATTTTTTGACTATTTTTAGTATTCTTCCTATTTAAATTTAATTCGGGAATATTAGTATACTGTTTCTCCCTACCCCTAGCTTCTAGCACAGGGCATGGTTCCTGATTAGTGTTTATAGTAAATGTACCTTGAATTGTATATATATTTTGATAGGTGTAGAGGTTGGGTTTTTTTTTTTAAGATTTTATTTATTTATTCATGAGAGACATGGAGAGAGAGGCAGAGACATAGACAGTGGGAGAAGAAGGGCTCCTTGTGGGGAGCCCGATGTGGGACTCCATCCCAGGACCCTGGGATCATGCCCTGAGCTGAAGGCGTAGACACTCAACCACTGAGCCACCCAGGTGTCCCAATAGTTGTAGGAGCTTTATTTTTTTATCTTTTATCTTTTATTTTTATTTATTTATTATAGTTGTAGGAGTTTTAAACCACAGTATGGTTTTAATTATTTCACAAAATAGTAACCAGTTCAGAAACATGATATTTGATGTTTCCAGATTATTGGCCTCTGGAGTTCCTTAATCAGTTTGAAACTATTATTTCTGGATAACTTTTATATATAGATTCATGGTCCATTATTCATTTTTGAGTCCCATTTTAAAATGTAGTAGTATTTCCATTAAGCTTCTTTTTATGGTTTCTGTCTCTAATGAAATTTCCTTTCTGTTAAATATCATCCACATTTTCTACTAGATTTTTAAAAAGATATTAATTATAGTAATTTTAATGTCCCTGTGTAATAGTCCTAGTATATGCATCATCTTAAGTCTGGTTGTGTTACTGTTTTTCTCTCTTGACAGCAGGTTCTTTTGTCTTTTTTTTCTCAGTGTGACTTGTAATGTTTCATCAAATGTTACACATTGCATAAGGTGAACAGTAGAACCTAAGATATTTATGCTTAGAAATGAGTACACTTTTTTTGGCAGACAGTCTGATTGAGTCAGTCTGGGTAGTAGTTGAGCTGGTTTTGAGGTTTATTGTTGCTATTGTTATTATCAGTATACCACAGACTTCAAATTCTTCCAGCAGTGGGTTGCTGCTCACTTGGTTTTAGAGCGAAGCCTGCAGTGTTGGAGGATTTTCTCCTTGTTTCTATTCTATTCTGAGCTGACAGCTTGCCTAGGTATCTGTGCAGGATTTCCTTCTGTGCTCTTCCCCTCTCCCCATGGTGGACTGCTCTTGCGTGTTACCTGGTGCAAGACTTGTCAAGGCAGAAGGGTTTTGCAACCCTTTTCCTGTTTGAGCCTCAGTCTTAGGCAAGTCCTGTGCACTTGAGCCCCAGGGGCTGAACCTTTTCCCTGCTTGTATCACTTCCCCAGTGGAGATTATCTTTTGCCTCCTACCTACTCCATGCAAGATCTAGAATGTAGGCAGGTTTCTTGGTTTTTGCCTCTCCCCATCCCCTCCCCTCCTGCCAGCTGAGCTTTGCCTTGTATTGGCAGGGGAGGAGGAAGACAGGGACAGCCTGAGCAATTTTCCTGCTTCCCTTCCAGTGCTAGAAGACATCTATTTTGTATCAGCACAGAGTCTGGGCATGAATGTGCTTTCTGTCCCTCCCCCAGTGTTTATCTTGCATTTGCCTAGTGTCAGACCAGAGGAAAGGAAGATGAGTATTTCCTTCCCTGCTAACATTTTCCTGGTATCGGTGCAGGGGCTCAAGGATGAGAGGCTTGACTGTACCTTCCCAGCAAATGGACAACATTTGCTGCAGGTGAGGGTTCAGTCTGAAGCATGGGTGAACTTCTTGCTTCTGCCCCACTGGGAGCTGATAATCACCTTATATTTGGGTAGTCCAAAAGTATACATAGACTTCTTGGTACTCCTGCTCTACCCTCAAATCTTGGAGCAGGCATTACACACCAATACCAGCAATTTTACTTTCTCAGCTCTGCCCTGCTCATAGTACTTCTCATGAGCATCTCATGAGGTAGAAAACTGTAAAAAAGAAAATTGTGGGAGGGTACAGAATCCTGTGTCTAAGGCTTCCGGGGTTCTAAATTGACGTGAGTACACATTTGGCCCTTAAGAGTTTGTTAAAATTTCAGGTGTTTTGTAAATGTCTCTTTTCCATGTTCTATCAAAGATGAAACAATTCATGTATCCCATCTCCTCAGAGGATCTTCTCATTCTGGATTTTAGATTATTGATTGCCTTATGACTTCAAGTCCCTGATGGGCTCAAAAACTGGTGGTTTTTATGGATTGTCTGGCTTTTTCTTTTTTCATTTTAATTTCTTTTTATTTTTTAAAGATTTCGTTTATTTATTTGAGAGAGGGAAACAGAGAGAGCACAAGTGGGAGGACAGGCAGAGGGAAAGGGACTAGCAGACTTCCCACTGACTTCAGAGTTTACAGAGCCTTGAGGCAGGGTCCAATACTGGGCTCGATTCTAAGACCCTGAGATCATGACCTGAGCTGAAGTCAGATGCTTAACTGACTGAGCCACCCAGGTGGCCCTGGCTTTTTCTTTTTGTTAAGGGTAGGAATAAATTTTTTATACGACTTTTTACTTTTGAAGTTCATTAGTATCGCTTAACTAATGATAGCTTAGCTTTGTAGCTGACTTGTTTTGGAAAATAAGAAAATAATCCAAAGCACAAAGACATATTTACTTTTTTTTCTCCCAAGTAATTAATAGCAAGGCAGTCAAATGCTGGTCACTGGTAGACCTAAGGCATAGGCAGACAGAGGGAAATAATCCCATGGAAAACTAATCTTTTAGAGAGAGGGTGTCTTGCTTAATATTGACAAATTGTAAATCCACTTTAAGTATATAGTAACTGTGGCTATTGCTAATGATGTTTGGTCATTGTTCTCCCTAAGAGAGGTTTGTGAATTTTTTTCAAAACATTTAGAGTAATGATTCCTGAGACTGTTGATAAAATTTTAATGCTTTTACTAATCCATTTCCTTTTGAATCAATTTCCTAGTTAAATGTCAGGGCTGTTTTTCCTAATACTAATGTCCATAGGATTATCTTTGATAATTATGCCTGTTGATGTTCTGAAGTGCATAGAGACCTTTATTACATTCTATTTAAATTTTCCCACGCACACTGAGCCATTCAGATCAGTTTGTCTTAGCTCTTTTGTAAATTAGACTCAGCATGATTGAAGAAATTGTTTGGTGGAGTTAGAAGCTCTAAATTGTATTCAGGACAGTTTTTACCTGGCTCTTTTCTAGTTTATGTGATGTAGTACTGGCCTCATTTTTCATCTTTTTCTTCTTAAAATTGTGCACCAGAGGTTGACAATTTAAGTTGCTTAGATACTAATCTTAATTTTAGAGCCTTTCTTCAAATGTCTGTCCTTTTATTTTGAGAGTGATAGACCAGAAAGCTAAATGGAAGCTCCATGCATGTGGGCAGAACTCTTTTTTTGCATTGGTTGGCTGCACTGGCAGGTGTCCTCAACCGACTGTATATAAGTCTTTGGGCTGGAATCCCCCCATCGTCTGCAAATAAGTGTTCTGAAGGTTATTTGGGAAATGGGAGCTGCTGGGATGGTGGTAGGTAGGAGGTGGATCTTAATTTTTTTTTTTTTTTTTTTAGATTTTATTTATCTTTTCATGAGAGACAGAGAGTCAGAGACATAGGCCAAGGGAGAAGCAGGCTCCCTATGGGGAGCCTGTTGTGGGACTTTATCCCAGGACCCCCAGGATCAAGACCTGAGCCAAAAGCAGACACTCAACCACTGAGTCACCCAGGTCCCCTGGATGTTAATGTTTTGATATGTTAATTCCTACTTTAGGTTTTTAGTTTAGACCTCTCCACCACTCCCAAGTGTGTTTCCTTCCATATAAGGTTTCTCTGGTTTATCCTCTGTAGAGAAAAACCCTACACGTGTTGCAGAGTTGGGAAGGGGCGGGTTGCTTGGTTGTGAAAGAAGAGAGGAGGGGATTTAAGGCTCCTATTTCTTCTTACATTGAATTTGAGACCTTCCTGCCCCCTAACTTCAGAACTACCTGGAATCTCTGACTCTTATACTTTTTCTGGGAGGTGGGGGGTTCTGTTGCACACATTGGCTTTTTATAGATTCCTCAACTTACACAGGGTTTATTTTCACCTTTTTCATTCTGCTGAGTATGTTATCAGTCATCCATTTGGCTTTCAGGCTTCCAAAACTTTATTACTGTCATCTCCTCTGATTTCTGTGTCTTTTTGGTTTTATGTGTTATTTATCCTTTACATGTGCTCACTTGGCAGCACATATACTAAAAATGTTATTTATCCTTTACAGTCATTTTAGAAACTTTTTAGGAGCATAAGAGACAAAAGAATGCTTTTAATCTCAAACTCCTAAGGTATTCTACGATTTAACATCTAGTTGGGTACAATATTAAGTAAACTGGTTAAAGTTAAGGATATATATTGTATTCCTAGAATAGTCACTTTAAAAATAATACAAAGAGGAATAGCTAAAAAGTCAATAGATATAATGAAATTCTAAAAAATACTTCGAAAAAAAATAAAAAAAAATAAAAAATACTTCGTTAACCTCAAAGGAAGTAGGGAAAGAGGAATAGATAGAAAACTTATAAGATATAAAACTTATAAAAAGAAAAAGAAAATTTGAGGATAAGGATGAAGAAGAATGTAGAAATGTCTATTTAGGTGCTCTGTAAAAGAATGTACTTTAAATATAAAGACACAGATAGGTTGAAAGTATATGTGTAGGAAACTGTATATTATCTAGACAGTAAGTATAATAAGGTTGGACTATATTAATATTAGATAAAAGATACTACCCAAACAAAAATAAATCTTACTAGAGGTAAAGACATTTCATCATGTTAAAAGTCAGTTCATTATGAAGACTTTATGCTTTAACGAAGCTTCAAAATACATGAAACAAACATTGATAGCATTGAATGTAGAATAAAAATTCAAAGTCATTGTTGCATATTTTAATACCCTCTCTTAGCAGTTGATAGATCTAGATAAATATTAGTAGACTTAAAATAATGTGCTATTTCTTTACTGAACACAAGATGGCAAACTGGTCATGGTACTTGCAAAAATGGATCTGTGTATTTGAATACAGGGAAATATACTATGATTTTATTATGTGGAATTAATTTATTATGTGAATTATTTTACTTTTCCTTCATTTATTTTAAAACAAAATGAACAGTGGCAAATAGTGAAATAAATAGTAATACTGCAATGTAGTCGTATAATACTTGACATGTACATGATAAGCATTAAATGAATTTTTGAAAAAAAAATTTTGTTGAATGAATATAATGTGGGACTTTAGAGTTAAATCTATGTTTGAATTTTAAACAAAAATTATTTTTAAATCTGATTACAAAAATGCCACTTTCACTTATAGCAATAGTTCTCAAACGTTTTTGGCTTTAAGATCTCTTTACTCTTTTTAAAAAAACTATTGAAGACCTCTAACGAGTTTTTGTTTATGGTTATATCTATTGATGCTTTCACCTTTCAGAAATGAAAATTATGAAATTTTAAGAGGCAGCTCTTTCTTCCCAAGATTTTAATTATTTGGTTATTTATTTGAGAGAGAGAGAGAGAGAAAAAAACAGAGAGAATGTGAGTGGGGAGAGGGAGAGGATCTTAAGCAGACTCCACACTGAACACGGAGCCTGACATGGGGTTTGATCTCACTACCCTACCATCATGACCTGAGCCAAAACCAAGAGTCTGACAGTCAACCAGCCAAGCCACTCAGGCGCCCCAATTAAACCACCTTAAAAAAAAAGATATTTAAAGAACATTTAAAAATTCACTTTAAAATAAAAACAATAAACTCACTATATGTATTGTATGTTATCACAAATAATAGATATTTTTATGAAAAATAACTCTCTTTTCCAAGAGAGTTTTGTTTTTCCAAAACAAAATATAGAGAAGTGGCATCATCTTACATTTTCGCTAATCTCTTTAAAGTGTGGCTAAGGTGACAATTGTATTTTTCTATCACTTTCTGCATTTAATCTTACCACATGTGAAAGATTTTTTAAAAGGTGGATAACATCTTAGTATTACTACAAAAATGTTTTGGCCTTGGGCCTACTCACCAAAAGACTTTTGAGCTCCCTTAGGAAGCCCTGGATCATGCTTTGAGACTCTCTGACATAAGATAGAGCAAAGAAAATGAGGAATTATCAGTGGGTGTGTGGCCTGAACCATGAGGATGTAGTTCACTCCTTATCAGTGGATTATTATGGTTCTCTTGTGGTTACCTAACCTGAAAAATTGTAGGAACCTTATCTGGGAGATAGATTAGTAAGTGTAAATGTTACTTGAGTCTAACTTTGTGTGTCTGATGTAGAGCTGGGGTTGAGAATGAGTTGGAGCTTGCTGCAATCCAGTTGTGAGTTCAGTTATCTGAGATAAGTGATTTGGGGTCTGTAGGTGGCAAAAGGCTTTTTCTGTCTATGGGAAGTTGAAGTGGTGGCTTAAAAAGAGTGCTCTGAAGTTGGAAGCTTTACACATTGCTGTTGAGAATAGAAAACATTCTGGCAATTCCTCAAGAGGTTAAACATAAATTGTATTATGACCCAGCAGATTTACGCCTATGTATATACTCAAAAAGAAATAAAAATATATGTCTACATAAAAATGGGTACATGAATGTTCATGGCAGCATTATTCATAATAACCCAAAAGTGAAAACAAGCTAAATGTCAATGAACTGATGAACAGGTAAACAGAGTATGCTCTGTCCATATAGTGGAATATTATTCAGCCATATAAAGGAATGAAGTATTGATACATACTGCAACATGGATGAACCTTGAAAACATTATACTAAGTGAAAGAAGGTAAACAAAATACCATGTGTTATATGTTCCATTTATATGAAATGCCCCAAATTTGCAAGTCTCAAGAGACAGAAAGTACATTAGCGGTAACTTAGGAATACTACCTGAAGAATGTTTCTGCATATTGGTAAGTCATAGTACCTGTCACATGGTCAGTGACCTGTACAGGGACTCATCATATCAACATCAAAAGCTTAGAGGGGGTTTCTCCCTTTTTAAAGAACTGAGGAGTCCTCTTTGTTTCTTTTTAATACTTTTTAAAATCAGATAATGCAGCTAGTGTTATTAGTGTCTCTTTTTTAGCCAGTGGCTGCTAGGAAGTTCAGGATGACATTTACTGCTCAATCACAGTAACTTTGTTAGTTGGGTTAGGCAAGTGGTATATTTTCTTTTCTTTTACACATTTTGTTGTGGGTTTTTCAAGTTTCTACAAACAAACTTAAATATTTTGTTATAAGATGCCTTAGTCTTTAGCAGTAGTAGCTAGGGTTTAAATTACAACAAATATAAAACGTATATGTGAAAAACTAGGGGCAGCACTTACCAAGATAGAGAAGAGTTCTTTCTGTGTAAAATGGCAACATTAGTTTTTAGGTAGAAAAATGATAATGATCCTTGAACGAAGCCTTTAAATAAGCAGTGAGTTCCTAGACACTGGCACTATTCAAGCAGATGCTAGATGATCATCTGTTTGTAGATCTTATAGAGGTAAGTCCTGTATTGGATTGGAAATCAGACTAAACATTACCTTTAGAGTTCTCCAAGTCTTAAGACTCTTTCTGTGATTGAATTGGCAGTAATTTCTGATGATACAAAGCACTAAGTGGTCATTTTAAAGGGAGTAATTTTTATTCTAAGAACATATTTGAGAGCTTGGAGTTCCAGACATATAACACATGAGAGATAATTTAGTATGAAAATATTAGAACAGGTACTACCAGTACATTGCCTAAAGAACTCAGTGTGGCTGTTGTTCTGAAAGTGTGCTCTCAATTTCACTGCAGCTCAGCTAGGACAATTTAGCTAAAAAACCCACCTCTGAATGTTGCTAGAGCATTTGAAAAGTGATGTATTTAAACATTAGAGTATGTGTTCCTAATAAAACTGTTGTGTCTTAATTTTAGTAAGTTCTTTTTTTATCAGTTTTTTCAGTTACATTGAGATATAATGGACATATAACACTTTGTAAGTTTAGGGTGTACCACACTATGATTGGTATGTCTATTGTGAAATTAACTTGCTCTTAACAGTACTCAGTCAATCCTTCAATCTACTCTGGGTTACAGTTTATAAAACAAAATACAAAACAAAAAATATCAGTATAAAGGAGGGGATGGATGAATGGATGGGTGGATGGGTGGATGGATAGATTGATAGATCAGTAGATATTCTCCCTAAAGCCCTCTGTGTAACTGAAGGTGACCCATATAAATAACCTAAAAGCACCAGTTGGGCTGTCACCAAAATCCTCTGCTACATTCAGGATTGGTGTTTTATGAATCTCTTCCTGCCCATTTTTGTTCTTAATGTTATTGTTAGGATTTAGATTTTGCAGAATTTATTAATAACCTAGAATTAAATTGAGATTATGCCTGTGGATTCCTAAATACTATCTATTTATATTTAACAGGCAGTCAGTTGTATAGATCTGCCATACTGGAGCAGAGCATCTAGAACTGTGGGAAGAAGTTAATTGTGTCATTGCAAAATTTAGAAAGTTGCAAAATTAGTTTCTAAAAACCAGGTGGTAAGAATCCATAGGAAGCTAGAGGCTTAGACATGAGAGACTGCTGTCTAAAACCTGGGTATAGTACAAATAGAATACAATCAAGCATGAAAGAAAAGCATAAAGTTAGGTTCTTTGCATTTATGTTCTTTTGCTACAGTTAAGTTTTAGTTGTTAGGAAATGCCTTCGAAAAGGAAAAAGAAAGGCGATAAGATAGAGGAAGAAAAAGAAAAACAGCAGTTGCATTTTGGGAGCTGGATTTACATCTCATAATTAAAAAATTACTAACACTGCCAAGTGTGGTTGGATCTAACATTTCTTGGACTGAAACATTAATAGTCTCAGTTCCTGAGAGTGAGGGATTTTATTGGTATTCCCAGTTTTGTCCATTTGAAGAGCATGGAAGCTGTTCAAATCTGGAGTGAGAATATGAGAGGATAAGGGTCCATCAAAAGGGCTGTGAGGGGGCAGCCCCGGGGGCGCAGCGGTTTGGCACCGCCTGCAGCCCGGGATGTGATCCTGGGGACTGGAGATCACGTCCCACATCGGGCTCCCTGCATGGAGCCTGCTTCTCCCTCTGCCTGTGTCTCTGCCTCTCTCAATCTCTCTCTCTCTGTGTCTCTATGAATAAATAAATAAAATCTTTAAAAAAAAAAAAGAGGTTGTGAGGTCAAGGAGAGCACCTGTGGGATGTTTTAAGCTTTATATGCTGATTATGGATAGCTGGCAAAGCTGTTTATCTTTCTACTGGTTGCTAAAACACATGACATTCCATTATAGAAGGTTCATGAACCTTCTATGTGTATTTTAAGTTTCATATTCTTGAGAAACTCTAGTCCAGGTTTGCTTGCAGAGAAAGTTTGGAATTCCTTTGTTTGGAAGGCATTCTGTCTTAAAACAACAAACAAAACAAAACAAAAAACAAAAACAAACCCCACACCCATTGAGAATAATTTTGATCCTAATCATTACCTCTGGCATTTGTGGTCTGTGGATTTTAAGCATTAAACAATAGGAAAATTTCCTTCCAAATTTGGTGGGGAAGGTGGATAGGGAAGAAGAAAGGAGGGAACTCTACCAGTTGTTTGGATTTTTTTTTCTCAGACTTATTTGGAGAACTGCTGAAAGAGAGATTTTGTGAATTTACTTCTGTCTGTTGCCTAAATTGCTTTTAAGCCATTTTATAAAGAAATATAGCTGGTTGGTTATTCTCTAAAATTAAACTTGTGGAAAAAAGACAGTACCTTTTTGGGTCTGAAATCCAATCTCTTCTTTCTTCTAAAGATTATTATATAGAATGAATATTTTAAGTTACCTGAAGTTATTTAAATTCACGGGAGTCATAACATAAAGAGGGAATAGTCCTGGATATAAGAAAAACCAGTTGTCCTTGTTCTCTTGAGGTGTCTTTAGGGCTGGATTTGTCTACCATCTAGTTTTCAAGTAAAGGATTAAAAAGCAACTCATTTCCTTGGGAGGGCTGTTCATTAAGAAATTTTCCTCCATTTGTTTTTCCCTTTTTTAAAAAAAAAATAAAAATACATTTAAATGTATGAACAGATAAAGTAAATGTTTGAGGAAGATAAAAGGATTATTAAGATCTAAACCATAATCTTTGTTCCTTGGACAACTGCAGAGAAGGATTATGCTTCCTTTCTCAGAGCATGCCTCAGTGGCCCAGTCACCCCTGCTTGCCCATTGTTCACTGAGATGAAATAATGAGTGTTTCATTATTTCTTTGTCTTAGGAGGCAATTCTCTATAGGTTTTTCAGATATCTGCACATCTTATAAGCAGAAACACTGGCTGTCTTTGTGCTGGACAATCTTTTCAGGGATATTTGCATAGTAAACAACCGTGGGTAGTAGAACTCCTGACTTCCTCTAGAGTAATGGACAGGCTTGCCTACTGTTTGGTATAATAAAGGTAATGTCACCCTCCAGAACAAAGGGTGCATCTCCTTACTGCCCATTATAAAAGATTCAACTTTCCTAAACTTAAGAGTTCCCCTCCCTTCATGCTGTGCATTGAGGGCATAGGTACTGTCTGGCCCTCTTCACATAGGTCTTCAGGGAACCCAGCAAATGCTGATATTATAGCCACTGCTACTGCTAGTGATGTAAATACTAAATTATCCTTTGTGTCTGATGTTTTCTGCCCAGGACCCATGAAACTGGCAGGCTAACTTGTTAGCTTGAGAGTATAGTGAAGTTTTATACCCTGTATGTACTAAATACTTTGAAATAATAATGATTTGTTAAGTAGGACACATTTGAAAAGTGAAAAGATTTTTTGAAACTTATATTTATAGTTTGTACAACTCTTAAGAAGTTCATTTAAGATATTATTTCACCTTGTTTTGATATAGGGTTTGTTTATAATGTCAGCCCGTATATGGAATATCATCCTGGTGGAGAAGATGAACTCATGAGAGCAGCAGGATCCGACGGTACTGATCTCTTTGATCAGGTAAGGTGGTGAAGGTGATCATAGTATTACAGTAGAAGAATTCTCTTAGATTTAGCAGTATGATGGTTGTAGAAGAAAAAGAAAATAGTTGCACAAATTTCATATGTGTTGCTTGAATTTTGAAATGTAGGAAGATGCTCATAAGTACAACTGTTTGTTTAATTTGCCTTTTAATTATTTTGCTATAATTTAGAGATGGTTTCAAATCTGTATCTGGTCGTCTACTCTTAAGTGCTTGCTGTTTCCTCTGCTGGCATCTGTTTACTTACTTTTGATTGATCTTTGAGAATTATGATGATTGACTTATGGGAGGCAGTAACAATTAGAATAAAGAACAAGACACTTAGCTTCTCTGCGCTTAGTTTTTTCTCCTTTGGGAAGTGTTAAATAATCAGCCCGTCTTGCTATGCTGAATCTGCAAATGATGTAGAAAGTTAGATGATTAATGAATAGAAATTTTTATTTCCTAGAGCGATAGCAGAGCTTATGTATATTTCAAAAGATATTTAAATTAGTCATCTTTCCCCATATATTTACTAAAACCAAACATTAGCTCTTATGCTATTTAAAAGTTACATAGAGTATGTTTACTACTATTGTGAAACAACAATCTTGAGAAGAATAGAAATTTGGCTTTGTCTCACATATGCTTTATTTTGTATTTTAGTGATGACGATCCATGTTATGGCACTAGAGTTTTACCATTTGAGATACTGGAGTGAGATTGGGTTATTTTTAGAGTTGACTTTTTTTAAAGATTATTTATTTGAGAGAGAGATAGAGAGTGCACATGAGTAGGTGGAGGGGCAGAGGGAGAGTATTCTCAAGCTGACTCCCTGCTGAACAAGGAGCCTGACACGGGGCTTGATCTCACTACCCAGGGATCATGACCTGAGCTGAAACCAAGAGTTGGACGCTCAAAATGACTGAGCCACCCAGGCACCCCGAGTTGACTTCTGATCAAATATAATTTGATTTCTGTTCCTCCTACCTTCTCATCCATTTTAGGATTTACTTATTAAGCAGGTTGCCAGAAATACTGTTTGTTTTATATTTTAATGATACTGAGGTGCATCTGCTTAAATAGCAGATTCCCATTTGCTGTTAATGTTCTTTCTGGGTTGGAGGAAAGTTGTGTTTGGCCATTGGTCATAATAGCAGTTTCGTTGGGAGGTTCTTATTGCTGATTTAAGGCAAATTCCTGTTGTCATTTGGTATTTGTTATTGTCCAGCAGTGCAAGCTAAATAGAAAAGTTTGGGAACATTTGCATGAAAAATTATCTGACATACTTTCTTCTTATATCTGTTCTGTAACCTCTTGATACTGAGTATAGTCTTCCATAAAAAGAGGTTTCATCCAGTAAAATCTAGTCTTTATATTCCTCAGTGTTGTGAGGTACAGGGACCTTATTTAAGTAATAAACCTTATTTAAGTTTTGGAGAAATCACAAGAACTGCTATGTTGTTAAATTCTTCAGCAGTTTAACAGTACATTAATTACCAGATTGCTGCATTTCCTTTGACTTCAACAGAAACAGTGATATTTGTTTAAGACTTTCACTTACCACAGAAGTAAACAACTTTATATTCTAGAAACTGTGGTGAAGCTTCTTGTATCTTTAAATATTTGAGAATTTATTCAGGGCTAGTATTTGAGTTGTACAAAGAATATTAAATAATCTTTTTACTGTCAAATTTCTGTCTCTACTTCCACTTCTGACCTCTTATTTTGTATTTCCAAATGCCTAATGAGCAATTTGATTACCCGTTGGCACTTCAACTCATTTTGCTTTCAAATAATATCAACTCATCTTCTTTCCTTTTATTTCCCGTTTCCTGTTTCTGGTAATGGGAACTCAAAGCCACTTGAGTAATCTTTGCCTTCCTCATTGTGCACCAATAACCAGTCACTGATGAAATTCTGTGATGCTGTCTTTAAACATTACATCCTTTTCTTTCTTCCTGCTGCCTTAGATGAAGTCATTATCACCTTCTCTGACCCTGCTATTTTAATACTGTCCTCATATCTTTGCCTTCAGTACCAATGTAAATAACATGACAGCTAGATGAGTATTGCTTAAAAAAGACAGTCATCTTAGCACCTTGTCCTACAACTCTTCAGATGTGCATCATTAACAGTGGGATAAATTGAAAGTCATTAGCGTGGACTTTGAGGCCTTTTTTTTTTTTTTTTTTTTGACTTTGAGGCCTTAAACGACTGTCTAAAGGCAAATATTCTCAATGTGCAGTTTGCTTTGAGCAAACTGAAGTGCTTTGAGCAAATCACTAGTTCCATGATTAACAAATAGTCCTACCTTTGCCTTCTTGAATATCTTTCTCCTTCCTTTATCTGTTAAAATTCTACCCACTCCTATAGCCCCAGGGATAGTGCTTTATATGTCATTGGATGTTCCATAAATATTTGGTAAAAGGAATTTTAATTTTTATTAACAAATGAGTGCCCATTTATAATTATATATTATGGATTTGCTACTTTAGTATATATTTATTTACTTAGGAGCATATATGAAGATTCTCATGTCAGTATTATTTGACCTGGTTATTTTACTAATGAGCTATCATTTTGTTGAATAGTATATTAGTTTTCCTTTACTGGTCTTCTACAATTGGACATCTAGGTCATTTCCAGTATTTTGCTAATATAAGTAGTCCTATGATGAATATCCTGGTACCTGCATTTTTGTGTATATGTGTATATTAGGTGAATTCACAAATTACTTAGTGAAAGAGCTGCGTATTTTTAGGTTTTTAATATATATTGAGAAAGCGTCCTCCAGAGGATATTTAAATTTAATTCCCACTGGTGAGCTTGGCAACAAATACAGTCAGTTGTTTTCCTTGAAGTGACAGTCTCAGTCTGTTCATTTTCAAGCAAATGTCTGTCAGTTATCCAAGTCTGAATAACCAGTTTGTTTTTCAGTCTTTTTCGTTTACACATAGATGGCCTTCTGAGACAAAAAAGCTCAGTTCAATTTGCAAATCAAGTAATTGTGTAGGTGTGTTTCCTTAAGGTGACCATCTTACTTTGCAGCAGGAGTGTTTTTGAGAATGTCTCATTTTGTCACACAGAATGTAAACAAGACCTATACTCAAGCGTTGAGATTTTAGAAAATTTGATAATTTCTTCTACTTCATGAAAGTTATTCTTTTTTTTTTAATAGGCTCCACATGCAGCGTGGAGCCCAGTGCGGGGCTTGAACTCACAACCCCGAGCTCGAGACCTGAGCTGAGATCAAGAGTCAAATGCTCAACTGACTGAGCACCCAGGCGCCCCTTCAGGAAGGATATTCTTAAGCCAGTCCCCCACCCCACCACCCCACCCCTGTGGATATGTGATGGTGAAGAATATAAAGATTGAAACTGCTGCCTTGATTCATACCAACATGCAAGCAGTTTAACCACTGTTGCTTTTTCCACATTAGTGCAAGTGTCAACACCAGTGGAAACGGCAAAAGCATCTCATATTATTATGAAACTAATGGAGACCTCATGGAAATATGAAAGGGTGTTAGGAACCTCCAGAGGTCTATAGACAACACTTAGAGAACATTGTCTAAAGAATCCCTATGTATACTGCCTCCCTGTCACTCCATTATTGGCTGATTGAATCTGCTTCTTAGTTTTTCAGAGCAGTGTAAGATTGTTTAGTTTTGCTGCAAATAAAATGAGATCATCTCATGGAGTGTGAGTCATGTTTCTTTTTTGTCATTTATATCCCATCCTAGGTTCATCGTTGGGTCAATTATGAATCCATGCTGAAAGAATGCCTGGTTGGCAGAATGGCCATTAAGCCTACTATTCCGAAAGGTGAGTGGTGCTGGTGCTAACCTGGCAGTGATGTGTGACACTCCTGTGCCTTTTTTAACTTAGATTTCAACAGACTCTTTGTAGTAAAACTGCAGAACACTAAAGACAATGAGAAGATACGGAAACAGCCAAGAGAGACAGATGTACCAACAAACCAGTGCTTGCTGGAGTGACAGCTAACTCATATAATTTATTAGCTGCTACAGCTTATTTACTTGAACCACAGTAGAAGCCAGAAAACCATAGAACAGTATCTTAGAAATGCTGAGAGAAAATAACTGGCAACCTAAAATCATTCAGTTACAGTGAGGATGAAATACAGGTAGTTGAGACCAGGAAGAAAACTAAAACAACTACAAAACCAAAATCAGGAGAGTTTGAGGGATTGAGGAAACAGGCTTTCTAATTAAATCCTAATCATAAAGAAATAAACTATAATGAGTATTCTTTCTCCTTCTCCTCCTCCTGGCTCAGGGGAGCGCAAACATGTTTCTCACCCAGAATGAGATACAGAGTCAGATATTATATATTCGTAAATTATTAAGTTTCCTTTTTAACCCTGTTCCCAGCCCTGCTATTGATGACTGAGGCAGCAGAGGATCTGCAGAAAGAGTGCAAGTTTCATAGACGCCAACATAGGTTCAGATCACATCTCTGCCACTCATAAACTGTTATGTTCTTTGGCATCAATTAACAGATCTGAGTTTTCCTCAGCAGTAAAATAAGGTTGAAGAACGAAACGTCCTAACATCACTGGGAGGGCTCAGGGAAGTTATGTTTGCTGACCATCTAGCACTAAGAAGTTGCCAACAGATGGCAGAGAGATAGTAGAAGTGGTTGCTTCTGTGGGAGCACCTTTTGCCCCTCCACTCTTTCAGGCCTGAGACTGCTTACATTTCCTATTCCTTCTTATATCCCTACAGTTACTAGGTATAAACGAGCCCTGAACCTTTTGCCTTTTTACCCCTAACATGTTTCACCTGAAAGATCGTTCTGTTTCTGTGAAAAAGAAAATACTATCATTATTATTGCTTTGGCCTGTGAGATTAGGGCTGTGAATCTGTGTTTCATTATAAAGCGTTTATATATATAAAGAGTGTCAGTGTCTTGCTAGGGTAAAGCCAGCAGCAGGTAGTGATGAGACAACTTGCAAAGCATTAGGAAATAAAGACAAGAATTTTACTAGTAGGCAAGGTGTTGATTGCAAGTAAGGAGATCAGGGTTTTTTTGGTTGTTGTTTGTTTTTTAACCGTAGAGACTTAAGATCTAGCAAGATACAGTTTGAACTGCAGGCTAACCAGCAGGAGTAGAGCATATAAACAGGGGCAGAGTAACTAAAGAGTAAGATCTGATGTGTCAGAAATAAGGAATATTCACAATAATTAAGGCAAAATACCACTGTAACGTAAGTACTACTTGTGCCTTTCATCTCTGGCCACGGATTGATCATTGAACTCAGCTGGCCTTATCAATAGAAACTACTAGAATGGGTTAATGTTGTAGTTGTCCAGATTGAGGCAGTTCTGAGTATGCAGGGAGGCTCTGTTAGTAATTGTGCTGGGATGATGGGGGATAAACTGCGACTCTGGCAAATCAGAGCATGTGTTCACTCCACACTTAGAACTTTCTAGATGAGTTGGGAACAGAGGATGAAAACAGATGAAGTAGGAATAGACCGTGAAACCAGAGAAGTGGGAACAGTAGGTGGAGAGAGACTATTGCCAATATGAGGATTTGTGGAGGAAGATGGGGAGACTGGCTATGCTGAAGAGGAATTTTATGCATGGGCTTCCTTCAATATAAGATCCCTAGTACCCTCTTTTAGGTAGGTAGCCTGCCAGACCCCAAAGCAGGGGTATCCAGAATTGGCATTCTATGAGCATCTACAGCTGGGCAGTTCTGGAAGGATAGTTTTTAGTTTATCTGGTGGTTTGTAGTGTAGCAGTGGTGAAATGCATGGATGTCTAGGAAGAAAACAGAGAAGCTAATTGCATCAGAATATAAAACATAGTACTTGTAGATCCTTATGAAGCAAAGAATCAGTGATTTTTTAAAATAATCCTTTGTTTAAAAAGTATTATGGGTCGTATTGTGCTTTAGAAAAGTATCAATAATGAATAAAAGGAGAAACTTGCTTGTAAAGGTAAGCTTCAGTTCTTGATTACTTATTTATGTGGATGGAACACTTCATTCTCTGGCAAAGATAAAAAATGTTCTTGTTTTTTGCCCTATGTTAATCCACTGTTGCCATTATTGTAGGCACAGACCATCTATGGCTATCCAGTGCTAGAATGTGCCTTGTCCAAATATAGATGTGTTAAAAGTATAAAATACTGCATTCTAAGACTTAGTTGAAAAAAAGAATGTAAAATGTCTCATAAATTTTACATTGATTACATGTTGAAATGATAATGTTCTAGATATATTATGTTAAGTAAAAATATATTATTAAAATTAATTTAACCTGTTCCATTTTATTTTGTTAATGTGGTTATAGAAAATTTAAAAGTATGCTTATGGCTTGCATTATATTTCTTTTGGGCAGCACTGCTCTAGATCATAAGTATACTTTAAAAAATTTTAATGGAAAAAAATTTTAATGGAAGTCATATTTTAAAAATGGTCATATTTTCCAGTGGCATAGGGTAGTGTCAGAAATATTTCTTCTTAATTTCTCATTGCTTTATCATGGTTTCTAATACTTTATGTTTTTCATTTTTACACCCACTCACTCAAGCAGTTATTGACTGTAAAGCACTTGGATCCATAGATCAGTGTAGACTGCTTAGAGATGGAAGAGATTTAGAGGTGTTCTAACACCTTCACTTGAGAAGTTAAGATGCTGCTTCTCCCTCTGCCCTACTTCTTCTCTCTCTGTCTCTCTCTCTCAAATAAGTAAAATCTTAAAAAAAAAAAAAAAGATGAACACACTATATGTTAACTAAATAGAATTTCACCCTCCTTCATCCTCCCATTCCCCCCTCCTTTTTTTAACTAACTGGAATTTCAATAAAAACTTGAAACAAAGAAAAAATTACAAAAAATGTTTAAGAATAAAAGTGAAGATACTGAGGTTTATATGTATATTTACTTAAGGGATATAGTTACTCAATTGGAGAATCCTGCTATTTAAAGAACCATGGATGCTTCATGTTGTAAGGCAGAGAATCACCTCATTAAAGTTACCTACTTTTGCACATATGTGTGTGTGTGTGTGTGTGTGTGTGTGTGTATCAATGATTCTTAACAGATTGATTTTGCTCAAGGGAGCAACGTCAAGACATTTTGGTTGTCACAACTAAACTAGGTGCTACTTGCATTCTAGTGGGTTAGAGGAGAGGGCAGTGATGCCATTGCATACCCTTAACAGTGCACAGGGTAGACCCCCTCAACAAAGAATTAATCAGCCCCAAATCCAGCCCAATACACAAGATAGATTCCTACAACAGAGAATTTATCTAGCCCAAAGCTATCCAACCCAAAATCCAAAGGGTTTTTGAAGTAAGAAGATGAGGTATGTAGCTACATGTAAAACATTCAATTATAAATGCTTAGCATTTCTCTTCCTAGAATACTTTTCTTCAGAGCCTTGTGACAAATGCCTACATATTTTCAATACATAGCTAAAATATTACTTCCTCAATAGAGTCCTTTCAAATTCCTTCCAAGTAGAGATACCCTCCTCTATGCTTCTCTATACCTTACCTTCTGCTTATCTCTTTTAAAGCATTTATCATATGTATTTAAAAGAATGTATCAACATTTTATTTTTAATTCTGTTTATTTAATTTATTTGAATAAGTAATGCATTCACATGACTCAAGTATGAGAAATGTTAATTTCTGCCCCTGTTAATACCTGTCTCCCATCTACTTGTTTCCCCCTTCCATACACACACAAAGGTAACCATGTTACTACTTTCATTATGGATCTTTCCAAATTTGTGGATAATTTTAGTAATTCAGTAAGCAAACAATTTATATCCATATTTTCCTAACATTTTACCAAAATGGTTTTATATCAAAATCTCTATTAAGATGATGATCAATAAATATTTATTAAAAGAATGAGTATACTGGTAAAACAATTTTTCTTTCTTTATCCTAGAGGAGTCCTCCGTGGCTCCACTCAACAGAGGTAAACTGGATTAGGGTCACAATTAAAAATTCTCACCCACCCTCTTACCAAAAAGGAATAGAGTACAGTCTATAAATTGCAGTGCTGGCTTTCACAATGACTCTGATCTCTCCAGAAAACAGACTCTTAGTAGAGTAATGCAGTTTAACCAACATTGTGAGAAAATACAAGTTCTCTTGGCCATGGAGCAACTAAATAATGAAATGAATTATCTAGACAGAATATCCGATTTCTTGTCAGTCTCATGTGACTAAGATGATTCAGATGTAAATATACTTAATAATACAAAATAGTCTCATTTCTGTGTCTCAGTTTTTTAGAAGAGTTGCAAAAGACTAGTAGAGTTTTTAAATATAATTTAGATCATTTTTAAAAAAGCTTTTATTTGTTTATTCCTGAAAGACAGAGAGAGGCAGAGACATAGGCAGAGGGAGAAGCAGGCTCCATGCAGGGAGCCCAATGTGGGACTCCATCCCAGTACTTCGGGATCATGCCCTGGGCCAAAGGCAGATGCACTCAACCTCTGAGCCACCCAGGCGTCCCTAATTTAGATCATTTAATAGAAGATTTCTTCCTGCTGGTACTTTTTGTATTAAAAAATAGACTCAGGAAAAAAATTACTGATTTAGTAGGATCCAGAAAGTCCTGACAGGTTCAATCAGTTCACATCAGGCAGAAAGCAAGTCATATAAGATAAATGTACATTTTCCTCTGGAAACAAATTACCTGGGGCAATATTTTAAAATCTGTGATCCTCTTAAATAAAAACAAATTGTTTGACTTGATAGATGAGATTCTTCAAACTGCCAACTATATGGTGCACTGAAAATAGATTTAATTTACTTATATCTATGAATTTGTTGTTTGTTCTAAGATAAAACAATCATAGCTGCAGTAGGAAAGATAAATGAAACCCACTGATGAAAGTGAACAATCAAGCAGGGACAATCGGTGATCCCTTAAAAAGTTTGTAAGGTTTGTAAGCTCATTTGGAGGTAGAATTTAGATGATTTTTAGGTCTTTTGTCTTTCCGGGAAGTATTAGCACTAGCAATGCCATAGTAAGAAATACGATGCTGAATTTGAGAGAAGTCCAGTCTTTGTTGCTGAAGAGCTATGGATTTCATTTTGGTTTTCAGTCTTAAATGAGGGGATCAGATGGTAATTTATGTATGTTGTTAAGATTCCTTTCAGCTATGAATTTTTTTTTTTGGTAAAATAAGGAGAAAAAAAGAATAGTCATCTGGCCTCCTTAATCATGACTATTTTATGATACTTGGGTGAAGTGGTGGAGGTAATTATGGGATCTCTGGTTGATTGAAAATTAGAACGTAAAAAATTTCAAAACTTTCATTGAAGTAGTTTAGTTTCTTTTTCCTTAAAACAGGTTACCTTAATGATTGATATGTCAGTTTACTACCTGTATATTTTGTTGGCTTGTCATTCTTTTTTTTCTTTCTTCTTTTTTTTTAACTCTGTTAACTTGCTCAGGGTTTTATTTTGACCATATGGTGTAGCACTTGTGATGATCAAAATACAATGTAGATTTGTGATTTGGCTGCCATCCTGAAAGAAAATACCGGTTAAATTTTCCTGGGTTTGTAACACTAATTGTATTACATTGTCTATACAAGTGAAAGTCTAATATTTTAATTATTTTGCCATTTAAATTTGGAGCAACGATAATTATTTTACTGACATAGATTAAGATAGATAATAAGGTGTCTTTCTTTAGATTGTTAACATGTATGTCTTACATATAATGGATACTTTTGACTACTTTAGAATATGATAACCTGGACAAAACTTGGGTTTTTGTATGCTTTCTAAAGAAATTAACCAAGATATTAGGGGAAAGATGTTCAAAGAAGTAGAAAAAAAGATCAGTGAAATGGGAGATGAATACTAGGAGAAGAAATAGTCTGGTAATTTTCAGAGATGAAACTTTCTTATTTCAAACATAGGCCATCTATTTATTAGCCTTTTCTACTCAGACCTTTAAAGAAAACCCTTCCAAAAAAGGGCTGTTATCTTCAAATATAATATTAACTGATACTCTCTTTGATGTTATAGTATAGTTACGTGGCTCTTTTTTTTTTTTCTTTTTTTTCAAAATTACCATACAGACTATCATGAAGAAAAGAAAGTCTTAAATGGTAAGTCATATATGTTTATGGTAAAAAATGGATCATATTCGCAAAAGTTACATTGCCATACAAAATTGCTTTACAGAGTTACTTGGGGTAGCATTGAGATTTTTTTTTTTATCCAAAGATGCCTTTACTTGCCTAAATTTAGAGGATTTGGCAGAACTTTATTGATTCCTTATTCTAGCCATAACTCTTATAGTAAGTAATCCCTCCTCTAACATCCCTGAACATATGTTCATCTGCCTGCGGCCTGAATATTTGTAGTGATGTTATTCTACTCACAGAAGTAAAGATTGAACAAGTCATATCCTCAGGCATGGAGCTCAATGCTGGTGTTTGCACACAGATGCTGAGTAGCCTGTTAAGCTGCTTTTCCAGGCTCAGCAACTCTGGCTCAGCCATCTGGTATGACTCAGAATTACGGCTGCCAATGTCCATCACCCCCTACCTAGCTCCCACTCCAAAAAAAACAAAATAAGTATGATGTAGTGGTCAGTATTGACTCTTAGGAAACACTGGGGGCTATTCTGAACTATCTTATTAAGATATGTTTAGAAATGGGTTTTTTCTCCATATTTGCAAAAAAATTTTATAGAAATTCAGCTACAAACTAGATTGCCAGATTACCTCTTCTTTTTTAACTTGAGAAAATAGTTTATATTACAGACTGACTTATTGCAGTTTATGATTTAATACCAGAAGCTTTTTGTCTGATAGCTTAGCACTACATTCAATGAAGGACTGATCTTAGGTTTCACATGATGATTGACTCTTTTGAGATAGGCATACAAGCTTCACTTAAAGACTCATTACTTATGGACTGGACATTACCATTCCCACCACAGATGGCTTCTAGAACCTTTACTTTCTTACTGCCCACTTCTGAATCTACTACATTTAACTAATACCTCAGTTCAAGGTAGTCTTAATCTTAAGAATGGATTATTCTTCAGTAATCTGGCCAGCATAGTAACCTATTATGATCTTGGATTCTATAAGATTGTATATTTATATTTATTACCTGCTTCTAATATTTGGCTAATTTAAGTTTATGTGGTAAGTCTGTGTATTTGCAGATGTGATGTCTGCCTGCAATGTCATTATTCAAATAGCTATTTTAAATCCTGAATGAGATAAACTACTATGGTATTCCACTAGAGACCTGATCCCTTCTAGTTAACATCAGTCATCAAGCAGCACTTTTGGGGGAGGAGAATGTTCATTTAGTCCACCTACCTTTAATTAATTATTTTATTCCACCTACATTTGCTATAGATTCAACTTTTCTAGAAGTATATATAAGATGTTTGGTTTTGTTTTGCTTGCTAAATGTTGAAATTGAGACACATTTCACAGCCTATTACATTATTCTGTTTTAAAAAGTTATATTTGTATGATACCGTATAGTTTTTTTTGAGTACGTGGAAATTATTTCATCTGCTCTCTCATGAGATTGCGGGGCAGATTTCTTTACTAGTTTGGATTCGAGGAGACAAAAATGGTGGTTTTTATAACATCACAGTGCTAACACCTGAAATCCAGATTTCTTGGTCCTAATCAGATCCTAATAAGATCAAAATTGACTAACAATCTGTGAATCCTGTTGATAGCTTTTTCTTATCCATATTGTTAGGTTGTGATATATTTGTTTTTTATTTATATATCTATAAGGCCTCCAAAAGCAAAATGACATTAATCTCTTAGTAAAATATCTTTCCAGTGATTTTCAAATAATATAATAAGGTTATCTTTTCTCATTTTTTGTCACTTTAGACAAAAATACATTTTAATTATTATAGTCCTGTTGTTATACTTTTAGTTTTCTGGTAAAGCATTCTTCTTTAGGTTCACCATTAGTTAGTTCATAACTTTGGCTTTGTTATATCACATCTCTGAGACTTCCTTTGTTTATCTGAAAGCTAATTGTGTTCTGTAAAGTTACATAGGGAGAGATGGAAACTGAGTAAGGCCCTAGCTCAGGGCTCATGATCAGCCTCACCCCCAAAATATGGCTATTCGATATCCTGTGCTTGCACTTAAATTGGCTTTGAACAGAAGTTTCTCAGCCAGAAAGAATCCTGAAAACCTCTAAAATAGCCTGTCTATCCTAAAGGTTCCTCCCCTCTCTGACTTTTTTAATTACGTGACTTCTATTGTGAGAATTCTAAGACTTAACAGAGACTACTCCTAAAATTTGTTTTCCTGCAGTTTGAGGAATAGAAATATAATTGATACAGTGATTTTCAAGTCTTTTAGCAACAGTCCTCCTTTTTTCCAAGCTAAACTTTATAGATACAAACAATGCACTCCTGTTGTGGGAGGGAAATACTTAATGCTTACAGAATCTCCAGAATTCTTCCACGTCTGAGTTTTCATTTGAAAACCAGTTTTAGTGGGCTTTTAAAATGCTATGTTGATGCATGTCCACAACGATGACCCAGATGGAAAAATACAGAACACCACCTGTTGGTGAGGTTGTGGAGCAACTGGAACTCTCAGACACTTTTGGGAAAAAGTAAACTGGTATAACCATTTTGGAAAAGTGTTTAGCACCTTCTACCAAAATTGAACATACACGCACCCTAATAACTTACCAGAAATGTGGATATACATTCTTTAAGAATGCACATGTACATAGAACAAGAATATTTATAACAGTGCCATTAATGTCTAATAGCAACTGGAAACAACCCATATGTCCATCAATAGAAAAATGTATAAATTCTTGTATATTTATACAATATAGTAATATTTAGTAATAAAAAGGAACAGACTATTGTTGGATTCAACAGCATGGGTAAAATCTCAAAAACCCAGATTTGATTTATTGCTTACTATCAATCATGCTTATTTGACATAATGCCTGTAATACAGGATGAAAAAAAAGCCAGACCAAAAGAAAACATATCTTATGATTACATTTCTATAAAAGCCAAATACAGGCAAAAACTAATGATATTAAAAGTAGAATAATGGTTACCCTAGGGGGAGGGTGGTGAATGGAAGAGGGGATAAGAAGAGTGCTGATTACAAGAGTATATTTTACTTTATGAAAATTCATTATGTAGTACATCTGATCTATGTATGTCCTTTTATGATATTTTAATAAGTTTACTAAAAAGAAAAAAGATAAATGCTATCTAGAAGAACTATAGCTGTTTTGTTTTTCTTTGTGAAGGCATGCTTCCCAAGACCCAAGTGACAGATACACTTACCAAAGAAGGTCCTGGTTCTCCAAGGTATGCATTCTTGTTTTACTTTTTAAAAGCTTAATCAGTTCTTTACCAAAATACACATTAAAAAGAATAAATAGCTCTGACTTTGAGTTATTGCTTACTATATTAATGATGCTTCTTTGACACAAAAACTATAGTGTCCCATTTATCAGGTATTATAGGAGAATGAGCTATTCTATCAATGTGAATTTTTAGTATATTTGAAGTTTGATCCAATTTAAAGACTTCTGTGTTTAAATCTTTGTGTTTAAAAAATTAAAACTTAACAAACCTTCAAAAATATTTTTGGCTTTAAAAAACTATTCAAAAATATTTTTTCTGATTACAAAGTATCCATTCCTGATAGAAAACTTGAAAAATACAGTGAAATACAAAACAAGCCATAAAATCAGTTGTAATCTATCAGCTTTAGGTATATACTTAATATTTGGTTTATTCCATCCAGTTTGATTCATATAACACCTATTTCCATATTATTCTATTTTGATAATTCTGGCATTGCAGTGTATTCTATGAGCAGTTTCCTATGTCATTAAATATTCTGCAAAAGAATTTTTTGTGTGCTTTCCATCATATGACCATACCAACTGCTATATTCTGTTTTTGTGTTTTTTGTTTATCAGTTTTTAGTGGAAGTTCTTCAAAATGCATTGCATAGCCACTGTCTTAGTAAATTATTTGATCCATTTGTATTTTTGTTAATGTTAACATTTCAAATGTCTTCAGAGTTAATAAGTACTCTTTGTGATTTTTTTTCTTTTTCTACCTTTCTCTCCACTGCTAGTCTGTAATATAACAGCAGCATCCTACTACATGTTTTAAATTTATTAAAATATTTCATGTACAGTGTTAATTTAATAGCATAAGGAAAGGGCAGCCCGGGTGGCTCAGTGGTTTAGCACTGCCTTCGGCCCAGGGCATGATCCTGGAGACCAGGAATAGAGTCCCACGTCGGGCTCCCTGCATGGAGCCTGCTTCTCCTCTGCCTATGTCTCTGCCTCTCTCTCTCTCCGTCTCTCATGAATAAATAAATAAAATCTTTAAAAAAAAATAGCATAAGGAAACCTTCAGGATTTACCTTTGGGTGTCCTAATGTATGTAATAAGTGCAAAAACAATATCAGTTTGATGAACAGCTATTACAGAACAGAAGACTTAGTTTTACCTTAGGTTTTACTGTTGAACCATTAAAAGACCTTGATGAATTACTATGTTGAATAATAACATTTGTGACAGGAAGAAGTGAAGGTAATAAGCACATAGATTTTGTCATGCTTCTTAAGAAAATATGCCATATTATTGCTCTTATAAAAGATTTTGGTAGAATTTGTAACCTTTCTAAAAATATCTTGTCAAGGGTATTGTTTGTATTAATCCAAGTTGGAATACATTTTAGTATAGGCATTTTAAAATCGGAAATAATTATCACTTATATAATGGTAACCCCCCCATTATTTAGAAAAAAAGTTTACCTAGAGAAATATATTTTTACTGTAGACTTTAAGCTATATATTTAAAATTATATACTTATGTTGTCATATTATATATTTTAAACCATATATATTTTTAAATCCTATATTTAATGATTTAATATATGTTAGTACATGGTTGCTGATGTAATTATTCATTATTTTAATATTTTACAGCTATGACTGGTTCCAGACAGACTCTTTAGTCACCCTTGTCATATATACTAAACAGAAGGTAAACTGTAAAATCAGAAAAAAAGTAAATGCTCGATAATGTTAGCTATATTCTAAGCACTCTTCTTTTACTAACTTATTTACTCACAGAAACTCGTGGGGTAGATCCTTTTGCTATCTCTGTTTTATAGGTGAGAAAAACAGAAAGATTAAGTAATTACCCAGCGTCACACAGTAAGTGGCAGATCTAGCATTTTGAACCCAGACAGGCTGACTGCAGAGTGTATACTCTTAACAACCATGCTATAGCCTCTTTAAAAAAGCTAAACTAGGAAATATTTTATATACTTTGTGTGTGTATTTTAAGCATGGATAACAAAAGTGAGAATCCCAGTTAACCTTATTGGAAGAACTAATTTCCTATGCATAAATTGGGATTTGAGAGACCGTAGAGACTGGATGGATCACTGTGACTTAGTAAGCTTAAACCACTAATGGGATTCAAATGCCCTCATGAAACTAAAATTAAGGAGATAATTTATTAAGTATCTTGAATTTCTACTTTATTTGCAACATTATTTGAAAATTCAGGGACCTAATGATGAGCCAGATAGGTAAATACTTGGCTTTTATGGGGCTTATAGTCTGTCTGGGAGATCAGATAAATAACAGGCAACTTGCAACATCTCCAAATACATCTTTCAGCAATTGGCAAGGTTCCCACATTTGAGGCATCATGTGAAAATTTTTTTTTTTTTTTGCATCATGTGATTTAAAGACAAGTTCTGGCAGCTAGGAATTTCTGAGACTGTATGCCACTTCTGTAGTAAGAAAGCTCCACTGACTGTGGCAGCATGATATGAGCAGACTCTCTGCCTGATACAGTCCAGAGGGCTAGAGGCACTGCTTGAACCACTTGCACTCCCTCTCGTTACGCTTCCTCATCACACAGTCCAAAACCAAGAGGGAACAGCTAGGGAGGTTGGGGTCTACTCCCTTTGGTAATATCAGTTAGGCACAGAGGATGAATGACAGGGAAGGGGGAAGATTGCTATGTGGAATAATGTGGTCAATATGGTATAAATGATAGGTACCAAAATAACTTACACTGATGCTCTGTAGAAATTAGAGATATCTAAACATTTGTTAGTGAATTTTTCTTATAAGCTGAAGTCAGAGGTTGTGTAATTTGTCCAGCATCGTGTAATAGTAGAAAGATTAAAATGAATGAACATATCTTGACTGCTGGTCTGATTCTAAATTTTTTCCAAATTATTTATTCAACAAATATTTATTGAGCACCTACTAGATACCAAGCAATATTCTAGACAGTCCCATACATTTAGAGCTTAGAGATGAGTGGGTGAGGTAGATATTAAGCAGAGACAAATGTATAATTAAAATTGCAGTATGTGCTTTAACAGGAGTAACCTTTATTTATCTTGTGGGTACTATACAGAAGTACCATGTGAACATCCATTGATTATCTTAAAAGTATAGTTGTAGAAATTTGGGGAAAATTTTACTTTTTAATCTTTCTCTTTTTGCCTTCTGTTTAAGGATATTAATTTAGATTCAGTAATAGTTGATCATCAAGATGATTCCTTTAGAGCAGAAACAATTATCAAGGATTATTCATACATTATACATATTGGTAAGTACTTTACTCTTTATTAATGGAAATAACTCCAGTTTCTTTTAAGTTTGGCAATAACTTGGTCTACAGTCTAGGTAGCTATAATATTTTATCTGATATTATTTTGGTTTGTCATTTTTGATGATCTTTTTTCGTTTTTTTCCTTATGCTTAATGATAGTGCTCGCAAAAGGCAGCATGACTTCACCTTTCCCAAGTTGAAAGAATTGAATGCAGTTGAAATCAATAATATGAAATAATTTGTTGCCTTGGCTTTGTTAAGTGTCTTTTACTTGACACCTACAAACAGATCTCTGGAGGCTTGCCACATGCTCCTACTGAGCAGCCATCACTAAGTGGTAGTTCCATTGGCCTGGGTTTTTTTTGCCAGTTCTGTCGTGAGAAGTCAGAGGCTACACCAAAGCAGCATGAACTGTAAGGTCTACCAGATTCTTAATCTACTTTTCACCCAAACTACTCTAGAATTTCACCCTTTTCTTCTCTAATGAAAGTAATATTATTCTGGTTAGAAGTTAGAGATGAAACCAATAAAAACAATAACAAGAAAATTGTGTTTTAAGCAGGCATTCTTATATTAAGAACATATCATTTACTTTTGCAAAACAGACTGATTCCCTGGACATCAGCTGACTCAGGATTCTATTCACTGCTTTATTGTATCGATGAAGTACTTTTTGTCTTCAATTTGATCAGAGTTTTCAGTATTTTTTCTTTCCTATATTCTCCATTCAGTAGATCAATCAAACTGAAACCTTAAACTTTTCTTCTAGAAGTAATAACCTGTCCTGTTTTTTCTTCACATAAGATCTAATGCATAGGGGCTCCTGGGTGGCTCAGTCGGTTAAGTGTCTGCCTTCAGCTCAGGTCATGATCTTAGTGTCCTGGGATCTGACTCCCTGGTCAGTGGGGAGTCTGCTTCTCCCTCTCCCTCTGTCTCTCTCAGCTTATACTCACTCTCTCTCTCAAATAAATAAATAAATAAATAAATAAATAAATAAATAAATCAATCTTAAAATAAAATACTAATATATATTGCCTTTAGGGGAGAGTTTTAACCAAACACTCAGATATCTAGAAAAGTATAGGTTACTCATTAGCACTGCATGATTTTTTAAGTCAAACCTCTGTGTCACCATTTATTATTTTTCAAATACTTTATTACTGATTTTGTTCATATTGTACCTAACAATATGTAACACCCAATACAAAAGAAACAAAAATTCCACAGTTAAAGATATGACTCGTAGATGCTGATACTGGATTGGAAGAACTAAAATAATGCAGAATTGTAAATTCCAGATAACCATGAAGTGGCTTAGAATGGCTGTCTATAAAAACATTTCTTACATCTTCCACTTCTGGAATGCAATTTCCATAAGGGCAATGTTTTTTCTTTCATTAACTGTTGTATCCATAATGCCTAGAAAGTAACACATAGATACTCAATAATTTTATTTCAATAACTGAATGAATATTCAACCTTAGAGAACCATAAGAAAGGAAGAACTGAGCCCCAAGCCTGGTCTGTATGTACATCTGTACTTGTGCACACATTAGAGAATAAGCACTTCAGGTATTGTATCCTTACCAACCCTGCTCGCTTTGTGGTTTGTAGGTTTAGACTAGTGTGGGTTACCCTCTTGTGGGCAATTGAGTATTTGCTCTTTAATAGGGAGAGAAATTGAAAAGTTGAAAAACTTTATCTGTATTTAAATAATTGGAGATTTTGGTTGTGTACAATTTCTTTCTTTTGGCTATCAGAATATGTTTTACTTATCCTGAGAGATTTGAAATCGTATGTTTAAGAACTTGTTTAGATGATCTTACATGGTATTCAAAGACTGTATGAATTGAAGTTGTATTTTAACTAAACATATTTTTATTTCCTAGGGCTATTAACTAAGCATATTTTATTTCCTAGGGCTAAGCCATGAAATTCAAGAAGATTTTTCTGGTAAGCTACCAAAAATAATTGTGTGTATACATACACATGTATATATAAATACATAGGAAGAGAGAGACAGAGGGAAAGAGAAAATAAGCATTTGTCTTATTTTTCTTATGTATACTTTTATATTGCAAAACAAAGGTGACATTTTCTATATAAACAAATACACATAATTTTTATAAATATGTTCTCCCACTGGTTTCCCGGGTTTTTTTTTTTCCTCCTTATTCCTTTAATTCTTTTACCCTTTGCTTTTTATTTCCTTAGAAGAAAATTCTTGTATTCTTTCCTTTTTCCCTTCCTTCTTTAGTTCTGTCCTCCTCCTGACATGCAACATGTAGAAATATACTAGATCAGACAAATTTTTCTTAGGTGTATATATTTAAATGTGTGATGTTGACAGGATATTAAATAATGAATATTTCTGCATATACAAATATAGTGTGGAATTCACAAAGCTGTTTAATAATAGAAGATTCATAGAATGGTGGTTTCTTTCTTTTTTTGTCGTTTGTTTTTAGCTCTATTGATGTGTAATTGATGAGATTGTAATATATTTAATTGCATGATGGTTTGATAGATGTATACATTGTATAAAGATTCCCACAATTGAGTTAACACATCCATCACCTCACATATTTACTTTTTTGTGTATGAGAACACTTAAGTTCCACTGTCTTAGCATACTGTAATTATACAATAGTATCAACTGTAGTCACCATAGTTATATATTAGATCCTCAGACCTTAACTGAAATTCTATACCCTTTTATCATCTCCCCATCCCCTAACCCCAACCCCAGCAACCACCATTCTACTCTCTTTTTAATGAGTATATGACTTTTCTTTCTTTAAAGATTCTACATATAAGTGATACCATGCAGTATTTGTCTTCTGTGTGGCCTATTTCATTTAGTGTAGTGTCTTCAGTGTCATCCATGTTGTTGGAAGTGGAAGGATTTTTTTTTTTAGGCTGAATAATATTTCATAATATAGATAGAGATATGTGCACACATGTGTAAATGTATATACTTTAAGAAAATATATATCATATCTTATTTTAAAGTACTGTCAGAATACCTTATGCCGGTACTGTGCCTTCTCTTTCCTATATACCATAGCAAGCTCTGTAAATTCTATCAATTAAAATCAAGGACCATGTTTCTATATTTGTTAGGCTTCAAATAAATGCTCATTGAAATGAATGTATTTGACTAATCTATTTTAAAAAGGTATTGTTAAATTGCTGCTGAATTATGTATTTACCTTGAGGAAGAACATATTATTTCTAAAGATAAACTAAAATACATTTTTAGGTCTTCAAAAGAATATTCAACTCATAAAATATAACCAGTATAGGAAAGTCTGTATTTTATTACTATACCTGTATATTCTGAACTTAGTAAAAACTTAAGATATCCTAAAAGGTTTTAAATTAAGATTCATATGTACTTTATTGATTCATGAGGCTTTTTCTTTGTTTAGTTGGCTCAGTATTGAGCTACTGAATTATTCATAAGAACCCATCAGGTCCCAATTAAGAAATGTTAAGACTATAAATTAAATTTGCTTTTATAGGTCCACTCAGTGATAATTTGTATATGTCAACCCCCTTCTTTTTTTTTTTAAGCTATGTGTGAATTACTTGCCATGGCTGTATTTAAGCTTGAATGAAAACTAGCAATACGTATTAATTTGGCCTTTGATAAAGTAGTTTGAAAGAAGTTAATTTGAATCATAAAATAAGCTGGATTTAAAATCATTTAAGGCATAAACAATTTTGATGTATATATATACAAAGTCTTAACTTACTAATGGTCCCTGTTATTCGTATCAGATCACAACATTTGTATTGTTTGAGATTGATTTTAAAATGTATTAGATTTACTTTAATTGAATACAAATGGAACTTATCTTCTTTTTAGTGCGAGTTATTGAGAATGTGGGAAAAATAGAGATTGTCCTAAAGAAAAAAGAGAATACTTCTTGGAAACGACTTGGTCACCCCCTGGAGAATCACAATTCACTTATTCCAAAGAAAGATACAGGTATGCTGTGCTACTATTTTGAGTTCTGTGTTCATGAAATTGTATCAGTGATGCAGTTGTACCAGATTTTGGAAGGCCATTTTGGGATGAGCCAAAGGTTCTCTTGTATCTCCCTGTAAGAAGTTGAAAAAGAACATTGTATCTGTTTTCCTCCTTTTTTCAAATTGAAGTATGATTGACATATAATATTATGCTAGTTCCTAGTATATAACATAATGATTCCATATTTATAGACTTTATGAAATTAAGTCTAGTTAACATCTGTCACTGAACAGTCACAAAAACTTTTTTTCTTGTTGTGAGCTCTTTTAAGATCTACTTTCTTAGAAACTTTCCAAATATTTGTTACTGTATTATTAGCTATAGTCACCCTACAGTATATTATGTCTCCATGATTTATTTATTTAATAGCTGGGAGTTTATACCTTTTCACACTCTTCACATTTTTTGCCCACCCTACCACTTCTACTCTGACAACCTCCAGTCTGTTTTCTGTATTATGAGCTTGGGTTTTTTGTTTTGTTTTGTTTTGTTTTTTAGATTCCACATATAAGTGGCATCATATAGTATTTGTCTTTCTGTGCCTTACTTGTTTCACTTAGCATAATATCCTCAAGATCCATCCATGTTATCACAAATGGCAAGTCCTTCTTATTTTTTAAAATAGCTGAGTAGCATACCATTTTGTGTGTGTGTGTGTATATATATATATGTATATATATAATATATGCCATATCTTATTTATTCATTCAATTAACAATGGACACTTAAATTGTTCTCATATCTTGGCTATTATAAATAATGCTGCAGTGAACATGGTCGGGGTACATATATCTTTTCAAATTAATGTTTTTATTTTCTCTAGATAAATACCCACAAGTGGAATACTGGATCACATGTACTTCTATTTTTAATTTTTTGAGAAACTTCCATGCTGTTTTCCATAGTGGCTGCACCAATTTACAGTCCCTTCAATGGTGCACAAGGGTACCCTTTTCTCTGCATCTTTGCTAGCACTTGTTATTTCTTCTCAGAAGAAGCACTTGTTACTTCATTCTCACAGGTTTAAGGTGATAGCTCATTGTGGTTTTGATTTACATTTCCCTGATGGTTAGTGATGTTGAGCCCCTTTTCATGTACTTGTTGGCTATCTGTGTGTTCTCTTTGGAAAAATGTCTGAGTCCTTCAAATTTTGTTTTTAGATTTTTAATCTATTTTTTAATGAGATTGTGTTTTTGCTGTTGAGTTGTATGAGTTTTTTAAAATATATTTTGGATATTAACTCTTGATTACATATAAGATTTGCAAATAATTTCTCCTTTTCAGTAGGCTTCCTTTTTGTTGATAATTTACTTTTCAAAAAAAATTTTTATTTAAATTCAGTTTAGTTAACATATATTGTATTAGTTTTCAGGGGTAGAATATAGTGATTCATCAGTTGTCTATAATACCCAGTGCTTATTGCATCAAGTGCCTTCCTTAATGCCTATCATCTAAATACCCATCCCCCCACCCACCTCCCCTCCAGCCACCCTCAGTTTGTTTGGTAAGAGTCTCTTATGGTTTGCCTCCCTATCTATTTCCATCTTATTTTATTTTCCTTCCCTTCTCCTATGTTCATGTTTCGTTTTTTAAATTCCACATGAGTGAAATCATGGGATATTTGTCTTTCTCTGACTTATTTCGCTTAGGATAATACCCTCTAGTTCCATCCATGTTGTTGCAAATGGCTAGATTTCTTTCTTTTTGTTGGCTAAGTAATATCCCATCATGTATGTGTGTGTGTGTGTGTGTGTGTGCGCGCGCGTGTGTTATTTGTCAATGGACATCTGGGCTTTTTCCGTATTTTGGTTGTTGTGGACATTGCTGCTATAAACATGAGGATGCATGGGCTCCTTTGAATCTCTATGTTTGTATCCTTTGAATAAATACCTAGTAGTGCAATTGCTGGATTGTAGGGTAGCTCTATTTTTAACTTTTTGAGAAACCTCCATAATGTTCCAGAGTAGCTGCACCAGTTTAATTCTTACCAAGAGTGTAAGAAGGTTCCCCTTTCTCCACATCCTCGCCAATATCTATTGTTTCCTGGGTTGTTAATTATAGCCATTCTGACCAGTGTGACATAGTATCTCATTGTGGTTTTGATTTCTATTTCCCTGATACTGAGTAATGTTTAGCATTTTTTCATGTGTCTTTTGGGCATTTGCATGTCCTCTTTGGAGAAATGTCTGTTTATGTCTTCTGCCCATTTCTTGACTGGATTATTTGTTTTTTTGGTGTTGTGTTTGATAAATTCTTTATAGATTTTGGATACTAGCCCTTCGGTAAGACATATGCAAATATTGTTGACAGTTGATGGTTTTCTTTACCGTGTAGAAGCTTTTTAGTTGATGTAGTGTCCCACTTTATTTTTGTTTTTATTGCCTTTGATTTTGATATCAGGTCCAAAAAATCATTGCCAGGATCAATGTCAAGGAGCTTACCATCTGTTTTCTTCTGGGAGTATATAGTTTTAGGTCTTACATTCAGGTCTTTAATCTACTTTAATTTTTGTCTATGGTATAAGATAATAGTCTATTTTCATTATTTTGCATGTAGTGTCCTGTTTTCCCAGCACCATTTATTTGAAGGGCAGTCCTTTCCCCATTGTATATATTCTTGCCTCCTTTGCCATAAATTAATTGACATATATATATGGGAGGGTTATTTCTGGACTCTATATTCTGTTCTGTTGATCAAATGTGTTTTTATGGCTACTATACTGTTTTGCTTACTATAGCTTTGTGGTATAGTTTGAAAACTGGGAGTGTGGTGCCTCCAGCTTTGTTCTTTCTCAGGATTGCTTTGACTATTTGAAGTTTTTGTGATTCCATACAAATTTTAGGATTAAATGTTCCAGTTCTCTGAAACATGCTATTGGTATTTTGATAGTGATTACACCGAATCTATAGATTCCTTTGAGTAGTATGGACATTTAAAAAAAAAAAAAAAAACAATATTCATGGATTCCTACAATTTGTGAACGTATTATTTCTTTCCATTTATTTGTGTCATCTTCAGTTTATTCCATCTATATCTTACAGTTTCAGAGTGCAGATCTTTTACCTCCTTAGTTAAATGTATTTCTAGGTATTTTACTCTTTTTGAGGCAATTGTAAATGAGATTGTTTTCTCAGTTTCTCTTTCTGTAGTCCATTATTAGCGTATAGAAATGCAGCAGATTTTTTTGTATATTGATTTGATATTGCAACTTCATTTATTATTTCTAACAGCTTTTTGGTGGAGTCTTTAGGGGTTTTCTATATGTAAAAACTATGTCATTTGTAAATGGTGACAGTTTTACTTCTTCCTGGCTAATTAGATGCTTTTTATTTTTTTTTTTCATGCCTAATTACTCTGCCTGGGACTTCCAGTATTATGTTGAATAAAAGTGGTGAGAGGGGGCATCCTTGTCTTGTTCCTGATCAACTTTTTGCCATTGAGTGTAATGTTAGCTGTGGGCTTCTCATTCACAGCCTTTATTATGTTGAAGTGTGTTCCCTGTCTACCCACTTTGTTAAAATTTTCAATCATGAGTGTTGAATTTTGTCAAATGCTTCTCCATCTATTGAGATGATCATATTTCTGTATTCCATTTATTAATGTAGTGTATCACATTCATTGATTTGTAGGTGTTGAACCATTCTTGTGTCCCTAGACTAAATCCTTCTTGATCATGGTGTATGATCCTTTCAATGTATTGTAGAGTTCAGTTTGTTACTATTTTGTTGAGGATTTTTATATTTATATTCATCAAGGTATTAGTCTGTAATTTTCTTCCCTTCTGGTATCCTTGTCTGGTTTTGGTATCAGAGTAATGCTAGCCTCACAAAATGAGTTAAGAAGTATTTCCTCCTTTTCTTTTTGGGGGAAGAATTTGTAAAGGCGTGGCATTAATTTTACTCTGAATGTTTGGTAGAATTCACCAGTAAAGATATATATAATGGCCCTGGACTTTTGTCTGTTGGGAGGTTTTTACTTACTGACTCAGTCCTTTCTATTAATTGGTTCATTGAGGTTTTCTTCCTTTTTTAAAAAAAAAAAAAAAAAAGATTTTATTTATTTATTCATTCATGAGAGACACAGAGAAAGAGAGAGAGCCAGAGACACAGGCAGAGGGAGAAGCAGGCTCCATGCAGGGAGCCTGACATGGGATTCAATCCTGAGTCTCCAGGATCACAACTTGGGCTGAAGGCGGCACTAAACGCCTTCAGGTTTGCTGAGCCATCTAGGCTGCCCTCATTGAGGTTTTCTATTTTTTTCATGATTTGGTCTTGAAAGATTGTATGTTTCTAGGAATTTATCCACTTCCTCTAGGTTGTTCAATTTGTTGATGTATAATTGTTCATAGAATTATTTTATGATCCTTTTATTTCTCAGGTACCAGTTGTAAAATCTTCTCTTTTATTTCTGGTTTTATCTATATGAGCCTTATTTTTTTTTTTTCTTGGTGAGTCTAGCTTAAGATTAGTCAGTTTTACTTAGCAGGGAACCAGCTTTTAGTTTCATTGATCTCTTTTATTGTCTTTTTAGTGTGTTTCATTTATTTCCACTCTGATATTTAATATTTTCTTCCTTCTGCTAACTTGGTACTTCATTTGTTCTTTTTCTAGTTCCTTGAGATGTGAAGTTAAGTTGTTTAATTGAGTTTTTTTGTTTGTTTGTTTGTTTGTTTGTTGAGGTAGATATTTAGCATTATGAACTTCCTCTTAGAACTGCTTTGCTGCATCTAATAAATTTTGGTATGTTGTATTTTCATTTCATTTATCTCAAAGTTGTTTTTTTTTTTTATCTCTCCTTTGATTTCTTTGTTCACTCATTGGTTATTCAGACATGCTGTTTAATCTCCATACATCTGTGAATTTTTCACTTTTTCTTGTAATTAATTTCTAGTTTCATACCATTATAGTTTGTTATTATTTTAATCTTCTTAAATGTATTAAAATTTTTTTGTGACCTAACATGTGATCTATTCTGGAGAATGTTCCATGTGCACTTGAAAAGAATGTGTATTCTGTTACTTACTTTTGTTTAGAATGTTCTGTGTATATCTTAAGTCACTCTGGTCTAATGTGTCATTTAAGGCCTGTGTTTCCTTATTGATTTCTTTCCTGGTATAAGTGGGATATTAAAGTTCTTTTCTATTACTGTATTGTCAATGTCTTCAGTTAGGTCTGTTAATATTTGGTTTATATATTTAGGTACTCTAACTTCTGTTGGATACATATATATTTACAAATGTTATATCCTCTTGTTGGATTGACCTCTTTATCATTCTGTAATGCCTTCTTTGTCTCTGATTACAACCCTAGTTTTAAAGTCTATTTTGTATGATATAAGTATAGCTATCCCAGCTTTCTTTAGGTTTCCATTCTCATGAAACATCTTTTTCCATCCCTTTGCTTTCGTTTGTATGTGTCCTTACATCTGAAGTGAGTCTCTTGTAGGCAGTATATAGATGGGTCCTGTTTTTTAAGCCACTCTATGTCTTTTGGCTGGAGAATTTAGCCCATTTACATTTAAAGTGATTATTGACAGGTATGTACTTTTCCCCATCTTGTTCATTGTTTTCTGGCTGTTTTGTAGTTCTTCTTTGTTCCTTTCTTCTTTTCTTGCTCTCTTCCTTTGAGATTTGATGACTTTCTTTAGTGTTACACTTAGAAGATTTCTTTTTTGTTAACTTTCGTGTATCTACTGTAGGTTTTTGCTTTATGATTACCATGAGGCTCACATACAAAAATCTATATTTGTAACGGTCTATTTTAAGTTGATAACAACTTTAAATGCATTCTACAACTCTACATTTTTCCTCTTCCCCCAGACCCATGTTTTATGTTTTTGATGTCACATTTAATAAGAACTTTTTCTTGTATAAACCTTAAATAATTATTATAGTTGTTTTTATCATTTTTGTCATTAACCTTCTTACTAGCTTTATAAGTGATTAACCACTACCTTTACTATATATTTACCTTTAGCAATGAAATTTATACTTTCATATATTTTCTTATTACTAATTACTGCTCTTTCTTTTCAGCTTAATGAAGAATCTCTAACATTTCTTGTAAGACTGGTTTAGTTGTGATGAACTCCTTTAGCTTTTACTTGCTTGGAAAACTCCTTTTTTTTTTAATTGAGATTAAATTTCAGCATCTACTATCCAATGTTTAGGAATTACAAAGTTGTTAGGTAGTGATACCTGAATGTAGAAGCCCACTTGTGCTTAGATTGTTCAACCATTTACTCCTTCAAGTTCCTTTTTATAAAAGGTGCACAACCAAGTTTTAAGTTTATACTTTTTATGCTCATCTCATTTTTTTATATTAAGGAAGACATGTTTATTATTTTTCTGCTTATCTCAGCCATTATCTCAATTTACTCCTAAAGTTCATTTCCTTCTTCATTTCATTTCTTTATTCATTTCCAAAAGGTATGCCTTTTATAAATGTTCGACCTGATGAATTTTCAATGAATGTACACTTTTTTTTTCTTTTTGGAAATTGGTAGGATTTATTTCTTGTTCCAAGAATTTTGAAATTTCACAATTTGATATGCCTTAATGTAGGTCTGTTTTCATTTTTCATGCTGGCTCTTTCTACTTGGAGCTGTCTTTTCATTGTGGAAACCTAATGACCTTCCATTTTGAGAAATATTGATTTTCCTTCTCTTTATAGTCTGTTTTTGCTGTCTAAAAGTGTTCTTATTTGAAACCTTTTAAACTTTTAAACAGCTCATTTTTTTCTCTCATACTTTCAATTTTGTCCTTTTGTTCTTTTTGGGGGTGATTTCTTTAGTTGTGTCTTTCAGCTCTTCTACTGAGTTACTTATTTTCAACTCTTATGTTTAACTTCTGATTGTCCTTTGTTCTTTTTTGGGGGTGATTTCTTTAGTTGTGTCTTTCAGCTCTTCTACTGAGTTACTTATTTTCAACTCTTATGTTTAACTTCTGAGAACTCTTTTAATTTATATTCCTTTGTTTTAACATCCTATTCTTCCTTTTTTTTTCCTTCTTAAGAAAGGGAGAGAGCAGTAGGCAGGGGCGGAGGGAGAGAGAGAGAATCTTAAGCAGGTGCCACACCCGGTGTGGAGTCCAACATGGGGCTCCATCTCACAACCCTGAGATCATGACTTGAGATACAATCAAGAGTTGGACTCTTAACCAACTGAGCCACCCAGGTACCCCTAGCATCCTATACTTAATAGCCTCTGATATCTTTTTAATAATTACTGATAGAGCTTTTGAGTTTCCCTCTCCCTGTGTAACCTCCATCCCCAAAGTTTGTTTGTTTTATTCTTTCATTTTAGATGTTTCTTTAAATGTCTGCTCATCCTTGACTATCTACTCCTTGACTATCTACTCCTATTTCTGGGGGTGGAACTCGCAAAAGCTGCTCAGAAACGTTGTGCATATGTGTGTGCCTTATTAACATTAATATTAACTATATGGGTGGAATGTTTCTTTGGGAAAAATTCAATGACAGTTATTTTGTCAGAGTCTGGAGAGTGGACAGTCTCCTACTTTGCATCCAGAATTTCAGAAGTCTTATGGGAAAAGAAAACTGGGTGTCTGTAAAATTAATTTCCTTTGTTTGTTTGTTACCTAGCATACTATATTATTGCTAAGGCTGTCATAACAAAGTATCAGACTGGATGGTCTGCTAACAGAAATTTATTTTCCCAGTCTAGAGGCCAGAAGTCCTAGATCAAGGTGTTGGTAAAGTTGGTTGCTTCTGAAGATTCTGTCATTGGCTTATAGGTGGCCATCTTCACATGGTCTTCTCTCTGTGTGTTTATGCCCCTTATTGCCTCCTTATAAGGATATCAATCATATTGTATTAGGATCACCCACACTAATGACCTCATGTTCACTTAATTAACCTTCTAAAAGAACCTATCTCCAAGTAGTCACATTGTGAGGTACTGGGGGTTACAGCTTCAACATAGGAAAATTGAGAGGAACACAACTCAGCCTATAACATCTACCCAATCCAGAGACCCTTTGTTTTACCCACCCTAGAGAATACCTTTCTAATACTTTGCCAGAATAGAAGAGAGTCCGTCATGTGGCTAGACTAAGTAGGGGAAGACTTCAGAAAAGATAGGGGGTGGTAGCATCTAGGTTTCTTAAATGAACTTTCATCCAGAAAGTGGTTTCAGCTCCACCTTCACTATGATTCCAGAGTGATTATAATCCAGAGATAATTGGTCCTGCCAATTTCTGAGCCTTCAGGGATTTTGTTGTTGTTGTTGTTGTTACAAATGAGTTGAGTTTTGGCTTTCTTTATTTCTAATTTAAGATTCAGCTTTATGGAGTCTGCTGAGTCAGTTACCAGGCTCTCTTTGCCTTGTCAGCTCCTAAAGTTTTGTTGCTTTTCCTTATTTCCATTCTTTCTGTTCTTGCAGGCTTATGCCTCAAAAAACAACCACACACACACACACACACACACACACACACACACACACACCTTTGCTATTACTTTAAGGGAGTTAGAAGGAATTAACTGCATATATTCGTATTAGCATCTTTAAATATTTAAAATTATTATAACTACTTAAAATTACAAAGTTATATTTGTGGATAATACATGATTTCAGAAAAGGTATCAGGTAGCATTGTTTTGAGTACACATTGTGAGTAGAAGACTGTTGTAAGCACTGTGTTAATTATTTTCCCAAATGAAAGAATATACACTGACATGAGATTGAAGAATACTTTTATAAAGCAAAAGACCAGCAAGAACAAGTTCTATAGTACAAATTGAGCATATTCTAAGCTAACCCCAAGCTAACAGATGTGGATCAGTTTGATTGTGAATGACTCCCTCAAAGAAGTGAATTTCAGGCAATGTTGTGAAAATAACTTTCAAACAGATAACAAAAAACTATGAAGGGTTTTCCAGGAAGAGCTTCAAATTGTTACTAGGTACTTATTGTGCCAGGCATTTTGCAGATTATAGAGAAAGAAAAGTGTAAGCCACAAGTAGGGAAAGGTCAAATAGACTTCTTTTATAGGAGCAGAGGTCCAAATTTTGTGGTATTAGGAAGGGAGCAAGAACATAGAGGAATAATAGTGTGATCTAGCAGATCAGAAGAAAATAGATAAAGCCAGTGACAATGAAAAGAGGTATTTTTTTTTAATTTTTATTTATTTATGATAGTCACACACAGAGAGAGAGAGAGAGAGAGAGAGGCGCAGAGACATAGGCAGAGGGAGAAGCAGGCTCCATGCACCAGGAGCCCGATATGGGATTCGATCCCGGGTCTCCAGGATCGCGCCCTGGGCCAAAGGCAGGCGCTAAACCACTGCGCCACCCAGGGATCCCCGAAAAGAGGTATTATTAAAGTGAAACCTCTTGCCCTGAAATTATCAATCTAGTGGTTGAAAAATCATAGCAAACCAGATAAAAGCCAAGTCCAGGAGATAATACTAAGAACAAAGGGCAGCCTCCATTTGGAAATTGTTAGAATGAGCATCACTCAGGTTTTCTCAGTAATTTCCCGAGGCTTTCCAATGAACTCTTTTGCCTCTGCCATAAATTTCTGCTTGTGTCATGAGCCACCAAGAAAGCTAGTTTTAGCTTTCTGGTCTGAAATTGGAGCCATGCGAGTATTTTTCATTGAATTGGGTTTTCCACTTTGGAAAATGACTCAGAGTTTAGGGAACACTTTTATTTATGTGACTGAATCAGCAAAGGTGATTTCTTCTTTGTCCTTTCCACTCCTTAAATCATGACAGAAATTGTAGATTATTTTATTCACTAGCAAAGCTGAACACTTACATCATCAAATTATTATGATTAACTTGCTGGCAGTAATGTCACATGTTTCCAGTCTGTCATGTGATTCCTAGGTTTTCAATATGTTGAAATGACTGACTTTAGTGATGCTAAAATGCTGGCTTCCTCTAATTGAAATTTCTTGGCTACCTGAATTTTGTTTGAAAATAAGCATGTAAATTGAAAACTTTAATTTTTTAAAAAATTGTTTTAAAGATTTTATTTATTAATTAGAGAAAAGGAGAAAAAGTGTGCACAAGTAGGCATAGTGGCCAGCAGAGTGAGATGCAGAAGCAAGGAGCCCCAATGTAGGTGGGGCTCAATCCCAGGACCCTGGGATCATGACCTGAGCTGAAGGCAGACACTTAACCAACTGAGCCACCTAGGCGCCCTGTAAATTGAAAGCTTTTAATGTGATAACCTTCTCATATCAGATCTAGGATTTACTTTTACAAAAGATTAAAATAGAGCAAAGAACATAATTATAGAGGAGAAACTATTTTATTTTTACCTTTAATCCAAATGTTGTATGTGATATTTTAAGCTATATCAGTGGAACTAGACTACTATTTATAAATTGCATGCTTCCCATTTTTCCCCCCGAAAGGTGACAATGATGAGTAAATTGTGTGTGTGTGTGTGTGTGTGTGTGTGTGTGTGTGTGTGTGTGGCTGAGGAACTTGTCTATCAAGGGTCAGAAACTGATAGGTAATTGGGTTACTATTTCTGTATCCAACCTAAAATTTTATTTTAATTGCAGTTGCCTTTACTGTGGGGACTTAGATCACCAGATAAAGTTAGTTTTATAGATTTACCAACAAATAATTCAGTAAATGAATATCAAGATACAAAATTATAAAGAAGAGTTTTAAAAATTTTGAACAATTTTGATGTCAGCAGCCACATATAAAACTATATGTTAAATATATGTATTGAATTTGTCTTTTTAATCTAAGTTGAGCTATATAAAATTGCTGATATTCTACAGTTTTTAACCTAGAAAGCTGACAATTTTGCATGGTTTGACTCATACTTTATTTTTTATTTTTTATTTTTTGACTCATACTTTAGTCATAGTTTCTTAACTGCAGACACCACACACATTATACGCCCACACACACCCACATACACACACTCTGAGGTACTGTCTGTGCTCATAAATATGCTTGTGGACACAATGTAAGCAATCATTTAATTCAGCCTTTTTTTTTGTGGGGCCTCTGATTCCACAGCCAAGCTACTTGCTCATAATGGAACAGACCTTCTTGCAAGTGTAAGAAGAGCTACCCTCACACTTCTCCCCAACATTTGCCTGTACATCCATGTTTCTTTGCTGCCTATAATAAGCATTCAAAATTACTATAAATAGAGAAATACTGCGAAGAAAACTTCCCTGTGCTTTGTTCTCTTAAATTATCTCTTCTACCCTGCACACATGAAGTTGTGCGTACTCAGGAACCATGCAATGCTTTGGCATCTTGCTGTCTTATTTTCATCTCTTTCAAAGTGGCCCAGACATGAAAGTGGTATTTGTAAATATATATATTCAAATGTTTAGACATATAATATATGGGTCTCTGATTATATTCTCACTCTGGGTCCCAGAAAGGAAAGGACAAGGAGATCATTTGAACCTTCATTTCTCCTTCTAGCTGAGACTTTGTTCATTGATCCTTTGTCAGTCTGATACTGGATTAGGTGTTCTAGGATATACAAATGAGTCCTTTAGCTATAATCTGGTCTAAGCTACATGCTGGCACTAAAAATGAGGTGACTTCAGTAATGCCCTTTGGTTTTGCTGTACAGTGCTACACTCTGAAGGTATGTGTGTACAGGGCTACCATGGGAACAAGTGGAAAGATTTAGTGACCAGGGTCTTTAGGGCCCAAAGGGACAAGGGAGGAAGAGAATTGGGTGAAACCATGGCCAAAATGATTTCTTAGGATTATAAGTGAATTTCAGTTTTCCACAAACCATTGATTATTAGGTATTTAAGATCTGGAGTAAATTTGTACCTACTTAAATATTTTTAGGTTAAGAAAAAAAGGATAATTAGGAAAAGAAATACATTATCAGAGTTGATTCCTAATCATTTCTGTAAATGCTGTTTTATAAGAGAGGAAATAAGCCAATATCATCAGTCTGGTCTGGCATGCTGTTTATGTTCACAAGAGTTTTATAAATGAAAATATTAATGCTTTTGGAATTTCTGTAACAAGTTCTTCTAACCTAAATGCTATTATTTTGCTCTGTATGCAAATGTATATTTCCTGAGCTTGGGATATTAATTTCAAATATTTTCAGTATGAATAGAAACAGTTTGTTTCTTTTGTTTATTTGTATATTAGTAGAACAAACTGGGAATTTTCATTTTTCACTTAAATTAATTTTCCAGATAATGAAAACTTACACTCTTAAACATAAAAATTTATTTTTTTGTTTTAATCATTTCTTGAGAATTAAAAAGCTCTATAATTCATTCATACACATGGAGAAATAGAATGTTTATTTTTCCCGCATTTATCAAAGATGTTTTTCTAAAATTATTTAATAGCACTAATATTGTTAAACCTGAAATATTTGAATTCCAAGACCACTCTGTAAGAAAAGACTTTAGGATGTAGTTTTTTTTTTTTTTTGATTATCAAATATTTTTCACATTTGTAATGTAGTTATATAGCTGTGAATATAAAGCTTAAAAGGTGAAATTTTTAAAATGAATTGATGGAGAGGTGAATTAGGTTTTGACTTCTTAGAATGTAATGCTTTTAATATGCTATAATTACAAACATGAGAAAATAAGACTCAATAAAGTTTGTTTTTCAAACTATAAAAGTATTGGTATGTTTTAGAAAATAGATATTTCAGTAAATAAAATGAAATTCTTACTGTAAGATTTTCAGACTCCTGATAAATTTTTAAAGCACAACAGGCATTTTATTTAGTGATATTCAAGCTTGCTAAAGCATAGAAGCTGGGTCTCTGCTTTCACTTAGTGGGTCTAGTGTTACTTCTTATTTATTCATCAATAAGAAAATGAATTGCTTTCTAGGTTTGAACTACAGAAAGTGCCAGTTAATTTCCAAGGAATGTGTTACTCATGATACGAAGCTTTTCTGCTTGATGCTGCCACCAAGCACTCACCTTCAGGTGCCCATTGGGCAACATGTTTACCTCAAGCTAACTATTACAGGTAAGGTGAATAGAGGCTTTGGGGAAACATGTTCCTTACTTACGAGCAGTTTCAAATCAGTACTGTCCTTTTAGGAAGTAACCATTTAAGTTACTAATACAGGTTTCTGTCAGCTGAGTGAGTGATAGCCCAATTCCAGGTTTGTAGATCCAGTGTTCCTCCATGTGGGAGCCATAGCCATGCCTCATCACTTTAGGGAACAGAGAAGCTGCCACTGTCAGAGAAAGAGAGTTCCATCAGCATTGTAATGTGTTCCTCAGGAAACTGTAAAGGAAAGAGGTGAGGGAGTTCCCAAGTGTTTCTTTGGGGAGACAACTACCGGCAACACATAAACTATATCTTAGTAACCGTGTCAGATTGTGTCATTTTCAGAATGAGTAGGTGATCATAAATGATTTCCTTACATATGCCACTGGAATAAGAAGCTCTATGAAGATATTCTTGACTGAATTTTCCCCCTCATTCTCATCCTAAAGTTACTTTATGTACTTGTTTTAAATACCCTTCTTCACCACATCTACCATTTTCTTGGTCTTTCAAAGCATGCAGAAGGTCACATTCTCACATCAGTCAGGCCAGCTGACTGCCAGCCAGAACTTGGTAGGTGCAGCATGTTACCATGACACTAGGGAGCTCCTCTCTACATCACCACCACTGCCAGGCTGTCATTCAATCCCTGGCATCCTCCCTAGTGCAGTTATTGTTGATGACTTATCATTTACAGGTAGATGAATTATGTATATATCACAGAGCCACATATAAAATGTTGGTCTTTCCAGTGTGTGGTGACTCCTCTTTCTTTGGAATTTGGCTAGCTAAAATATAACATCAATTCTTATTAAATTTATCCTGTTTTCTTAATATTATATTCTTAGAAGTAGTCAGACTAACATATTTTCCTTCAGTTGCCAAAGTAACGTATCACATATCAGAATGTTAAAACAATTCAAAATGTGTAAAGTAAAAAGTGAAATTCTTCCCCTTCTCAACCCAAATGATCCCAGTGACCATCAGTAACCATTGTTAAAAATTTGTTGAATAATTAGTTATTATGTAAATACCTTCTTACATCTCTGTGTAAACTTTGGTTCCTTTTTTTTTTCTGTAGGCCCATTATAAAGTTTATGTTCCAATAAAACAGATGGTTGTCTAAATTTATTACCATAAATCTCTATCATCTTAAGCCACACTTAATAAAAATACATTGTTTATATGATGGGTAAAGTATTGATTTGTGTAAATTATTTGAGCACACATAGGCTTGTGTGTGTATGTATATATATCCACACACATATACACTACATATAGAAAATATAGTTAGAATTATATACACATTAAAAATACTGTTTTAAATATGTACTGCTGGCATCATAAAATTAGAATGTTTCATCTTTATTGAGAGCTGTTTAAATTTTTAGAATTGAATTTCTTTGTCATGACTTTTTCTAGGTACTGAAATAGTGAAGCCATATACACCTGTATCAGATTTCCTACTCTCAGAGCTCAAGGAACCAGTTCTCAACAATAAATACATCTACTTTTTGATCAAAATCTATGCTGCTGGACTCTTCACACCAGAGCTTGATCATCTTCAGATTGGTTGGTATTCTTTATAAACCTCATTTGTGTTCTAGATTGAATCCCATGTTATACTGTCCTCTAGTTATGTACACGTGAGAGTCTATCAAATAATTAAACTCAACATGTCTACTACCAAAGTCATATTCTCTTTGTCCCACCCAACCTATCCTCACTACCACATTCCTCATCTTTATTATTTATAGCCTCACTGTTCATCCTTGGCTCAGTCTGCAGGCCTGAGTCATCTCTGACTCCATCTTCTCCCTCCCGGTCCAGTCAGCCACTAAGTTCTAGTGAGTCTGCCGCCCAGTGACTTTTTTTCTTTTTTTTCTATCCCTTCTGCCACCCTGTCAGATCAAGCCTTCATCATTTCTTTCATGACCGCTGTTCTCTCGCAGTTGCCTCTAACAATGTCTTTCTCTTTTTTGTTTATCTGCATTTCCAACTGCCCTGGGGATACATTTAATCATGTTGTTCTGCAGCTTTGAAATTTCTGATGGGCATCCATCACTTAACTCATTAAGTCCTCTGCATGGCCTACACAGACTTTCATGATTGTTCCAGCTTCCTCTCTCGCAGTAACTACTAGTATAAATATAGAGTGCTTGTGCTGCTCAGAGTCCCACAAATTTGCCATCCTCATGCATAGGTACGTGCAGGCGCCTCACGTAGGACGCCCATCACCCCTTTCTCTACCTTTCTCTACCTGTCAAGGAGCCTTTTTTTTAAAGACCCAAACAAAATGTCAGTCCCTTATGAAGCCTCCCTTCTACTGAGCCCCTCAGGAGAACATTTTGTTCATAGCTCCAGGATAAGAATAAATAACATTCCTTCTTTACAGACTGTAACTTTGAGGTTGAGGATAAAGACCATCTTAACTTATCTTTGTAGTTCCTGTACCTAGCATGGCACTTGGCACATAATAGGCTCTCAATAAATGTGCTCTGGAAGAATAAAAAGACTATAATGAAATTTACTAAGATTTCAAGACCCCTATTCTTATTTCTGACCCTTTTTCTGTATCTTCAACTTTTCACTGCCTTCTGTTTCACAGTAAAAGTGCTTTTCCTATTTCTAACACAGCATTCACAGTAACATCCAGGTACCGGTGAAGTAGATCACTAAAATTTGAAAATAAAGAAAGTTTGTTGATTTCTGAAAGTTAAGCCAGTCTATACATAATGGATATGTTTAGTCCTCTTTGGTTACATAAATCAAAATACTGAATATAAATGTGAACCTAAAGAATCTTGAAATGCCTGCAAATCTAGTGAGGGTGAGAGGTTCATCCTGTGGTAGACTGACATGATTGTAATATAGCATGCGGACACTAAACTGATGTTCTCATAACCTATTGATAGAGATAGTGTGAAGAGCAGGGTGGAGAATTAGCCTAGAGCTTGGAAAAGGAAAGCCCAAAGGACTAGATGAGTGTTTTTTCAGCTTCATCCTGGGGAGCTAGACGTAGTACAAATATTTGTGTCACTTAGAGGATGACATACCAGCATGGTAGTGATAACTCATGAAGCCTCATCATGGCCTAAATGAGCTACCCTATGAAATTATCCGCTTCTTTGTTTCAATTCCATGTTCATTGAGCAACTGTTATATGACTGTTTTGGACTTCCAAATGTTCTGATACTGGGAATGGGATGCCCTGGATGGGGTGTGTAATGTTCAGGTCACGAGGTGAGGGTTGCCTTCTGTAAATCAGTTGCCATTCTGGCAGGTGTATTTTATCTTGTGAACTGGATTAAAATCAGGTACCTTGCCTGAGTCTAATCAGTTTTCTGACATTCGAAGGACTGGACTGCTGACAAAAGTTATCAAGTTAACATCATTCTTTGAGGCATCTTTAGTAAACAATCAGCTGACTTTTTCCTGAAGATATTCTGATCTTATGGTCCTTTTGAACAGGGAGCATCTGTTCCTTTCTAATACTTAATTCATCAGTTACTAAAAGATTCTTACTATCCTGCTTACTATAGACAAGAAGGAAAATATTATGAGCATTAAAAATAATAAAGCAAAGTATTTGAAATTGTTTTTAAAATGTTTAACTGCATTTTTTATTTTTAAAATTACATCGAAAATTTCTGAAATGTCCTAAAGGCAGTTCTCTTATATGAGTGATACATAGTGATTATATCAAATGCACTGCAGAAAAAATGTTTCTCAAATATTCTTATTCTAGATAGAATGCTCTAAGTACAGTTTCTGGTCTTTGTTTTTATAGGCATTAAATTCAGAACAGCTGTTCTTTTAATCAGTAGGTCTTTTCAAAGATTTGATGAAGGTGATGTTAGCACATTTACTAACATAAGACTTTAGAATACATTTTTATTTCCATTTTCTCTCTTATTTTTGTTGCTGAGGCTAAGAATCAATATGAAAGTAGTGAGTGTATATTCTCCACCTTGTACTGTGCTAGACAGGTATACATGGACTCTGCTTTTGAGGTGCTTATAATTTAGTTTAGCAATCAATCCTTTACTGATAATTTATACTTAAATACTTGTCAGTAGTTTGTAAATTAGAGGCTCCAGGTGGTTTGGGAAAATGATGATGGGAAATGAGTGTAATGAAACCTCATTATTAATTTGGTTAGAATGATATAATCTGAACATACTTGGGGGCTTAATGATTATTCCCAAAACTCCTTATACATCTAAAAAACTAAGGTGTAGTCTGAACGTTATGCATTCACCCTGTTACTCATCAGTGTTCTAAATTCAACTAGCTTAACCTCAGTTTCCCTGATTTTTTTTTCTGATTTAGTTTATATTTCATTGTTTAGGAGATTTTGTTTCCGTAAGCAATCCTGAGGGCAATTTTAAAATATCCCAGTTCCAAGAATTAGAAGATCTCTTTTTATTGGCAGCTGGAACAGGCTTCACACCAATGGTTAAAATACTGAATTATGCTTTGACTAACATACCCAGTCTCAGGTATGTAATTTTATCTTTAATTACTGTCCTTTGTGAAGCTGTTAGCTTAGTATAAGGTATTCTAAATTAATTAAATACTCAGTGGACCTTAATAGACATATTCTCATTCCCTCATTTATCATTTCTTACCCTACGTCCTCCAGTCCTAGCTGTCTTATTAACTTGATTCTTTTATTTTTGATATTTTTTGTTACTTAATTGGCACTAAGAAGCATTTCATGCCCGTTTATGTTTAGACTCTTCCATTCATGCATATTTTAAATGTAATCGAAATAGTTCTTTTTGAGTTGTTGTTGTTTTTTCTTTTAAGGAAAGTGAAGCTGATGTTCTTCAATAAAACAGAGGATGATATAATTTGGAGAAGCCAGTTGGAGAAATTAGCATTTAAAGATAAAAGGTATCAAACTGGTAATAGCTCTGTATTTAAATATTTAAAAATGTATAGTCAGTCTAGGCCTTATCTCCTTTGATTGGAGTTTTTAATTGGCCAGGAAGCTCCTTCAAAGACAAAATAAACTAATCAATAATTCTTTCAATGTAAATAATGTTAAGACCCCTCCCCCAAAGAAATCTTGTTTGATAAGATTAATATGACATCATATATGTATTAATAAAATATATACTGAGTTTTACATTTGTGTGACCTGTACTAAGTTGGGTTTCATTGAAAATGATCTGGCATAGATAATTTGATAATTCAAGATTTTCTAGTTATAGTGGGTACAAATCAAATAAATTTGATGAGATGGACAAAGCAAAAAATATTTTTCTTTACTACGGAATTTCTTAGGGCCTTTCATATGCTAATGTCCATTGTGACTTTTCAAGATGGGGGGATTCTTTATACATGGTTAAGATTTTCTTCATTTTTGTTTATTTACATTAACACTTAATGGCTGTGGTCCTCAGTGCACACTTTGGGAAATGGTGGGATAGGCAATGGAAGAAAGTTTGAGTCAGGCTGAACTGTGGTAGAAATAGAAAGCACGGAAATCTGTTTCATTGCAAAAAGCCCTAGTACAGTCAGCTGAAATAAGATGATTGAAATGGGCATATGCCTCATGTCCCGTAAACAGATTTAAAAGCAGTAAGAAATTTTGAAGGAACTTTTTAGAAGAGTGAATGGGACTAGCTGTCATACTTTCCAAAGGTTTCTAAAGCTATTTTTAAGAGATTCTGGACTTCATAAGTACTTCACACAAAATATCTGAGGTAAATATGTAGAGGATCATATAGTATAGATAAAACTCTACACCTTTTGAAAGTTGGAATTAAAGACATCAGAAACACAGCTGTTCTGGGGCTCCCTTTTCTTGTGAATACTTTGGAAGTGTCCTATCTAAGGCAATGCTTGGCCACCACTGGCTTTTCCTTCCTCTAGCCCTCCTCCTCTTTTACTCTTCATAAATAACATTCACAAGTTAAGGATGACCTGAACTTATTTATCCTTGAGGTATTTAGTCTTCTTACATACTTAAACCATAAACCTAAGAGTATTTTCTATATCTAGGTAGCTATATGGCAGTTCAAAGCATGGTTTAAAGAAATACAAATTCCTGGTTTTACAAGTGTGTTTTTCACTATTTTCAAAGTGGAAAATTAGAAGCAGCATGAATCAAAAAGCTTGAAGCCCTACATTCTAGTTTTCATTCTACTCTTCACCAGCTTGAAACTTATTCAAAAATTACTTAGCTCTTTGGGCCCATCTCTTTATCTTCAAAATAAAATAATGATGCCTTTCCTACTTATTTCATAAGGCTAATGCGAGAATTAGAGAAAATTGTATAACTACTCTGAAAACTGGGAAGCCCTGCTTCAGATAATTGAACTGTGGCTTAGAAGAACTCTATGTACATGAGTTTCATATCTGTATTACCTGTATGAGCTCCCATTTTCTAAACAAACATTTAAAATAATTAAAACAACATAGCTAGGCTTTTTGACTTGAGGTTTTTTTTTTTTTTTAATATTTCTGGCAGTGTTTTGATAAAGTTATATTTTAAGATAGTTCCCTTATATAAGAAGATCCATTTACTATGATTTTAATGAACAGACATTGTACTTGTAGTCTTTCAGTAGGAGTTAAACTTGATTTAAGAAGTATTTGGTATAAAGAAATGTGTTGACAGCCTCTGAACATAACACTGTTTTGTTTTGTTTTGGTCTCTAGTAACCTGGGTTGGTGGATCTTGTAGGCTAGAATGTTGAGGATGAACAGTCAAGGAGAAAGACCTCTTTTCTTTCACATGTGGATGACTGGCTCTAATAGCTCTCACCAGATGAGGCCTACTGTCCACCTTGCAGAAAGAAGTGATGTGTTGTGACTTCTGGCCTGCCTTTATCTCCCCCTTTTCTGCGCCCTCTCTTTCTCTTCTTGCTCTGCTGTGGGCTCCTGTGTGTGCACTCCTCTCTCTCTCTCTCTCTCTCTCTCTCTCTCCCCTCCCTCTCTCTCTCCCTCCCTCTGCCTCCTCACTAACCCCCTCCTTCCTCTTCCCAGAGACATAGCTGTCCTTGCTTGAAGCACTCTGTTGGCACTGACTTCTAGCATATAATTTATACTCCCTGGAGACTCCTGTCAGGCCCTCACTGGAAAACAAAAAGGCTGGCTATGCTTGTAGAGATGGCTTTGCCATGTTTATCAGGAATGTTCTCGTATTCTGAGGTTTTATGAGAAGCCTGGCTTCAGGGCTTATTGGTGGGTTTTGTAGCACTATTGATTGATTATTGAGTCCCACACAGAAAAGGAAAGTGAAAGTCTAGATTTAACCTAAGGTTGTTTTAGTTGGTCGCATCTGTATTTCAGTTAGCATTTTAGGCCTCAATTTTTCCATTTGTGGAATAGGGATATCCATACCTACGTCATAGAATTGTTTGGGCATGGGAGCCAGTGAGATAGTAGGTACCTAGCCAGAATTAGCATATTTGTAACATTCATTTATTCATTAAAGACATGTGAAAAAAAAAAAAAAAAGACGTGAGCTTTTACCCTGTGCCCATATAATACAGGCATACTGTGTGGGCTTATTTTCTCATGCAATCCAAGGAATGTACCTCTTTATTTACCTACATGGCTAAACTTAATAGAATTGTAACACAGGTATATCATAAGTACTTTTTTTGGATATTTCTGTTTCAGTCAAGTTTCCAGTAAGCATAAAATTTGAACAGAAAACTGCTTACTTGATTCTTATCCAAATATGTTATTACACTTGACTCTTAACTCCAGTTAGGTAAGACTCCATTCACAACATTTCAAATCTAGCAAAATCCCACACATTTATTTTCCTTAAAAAAATTGAGAGAAAACAGAAGGCAAACATGTATGGTAGTAGATGTAGCTAATTACTATGTAAACTAGAATGCAAATTGGATTTCACTCATCTTTCTCTTGACTACTGCACAGTGTTATGCATGAGGTCCCATCTCAGCAGAATTCCCTAGCTCTGTGAGTTTCTCAGCTTTTGCAGACTGATTTTTGAGGGGTGGGATAGCTTGACAATGAGATTGACTTCTGGGCAATATTTCGTAATATATAAATATAACCAGCGTTTTCTTTCCCCTTCAGAGCAGTCATTTTTAGAGAAAATAACCTTCTTTTAGTAAAGCTACCTCTGGCTCTAACACACAAACACGGATGCTCTTTTTTTTTTTTTAATTTTTATTTATTTATGATAGTCACAGAGAGAGACAGAGAGAGAGAGAGGCAGAGACATAGGCAGAGGGAGAAGCAGGCTCCATGCAGGGAGCCCAACGTGGGATTCGATCCCGGGTCTCCAGGATTGCGCCCTGGGCCAAAGGCAGGCGCTAAACTGCTGTGCCACCCAGGGATCCCAACACGCATGCTCTTATGCATACTCATCTTTTTTGTTTCATATTTTTTAAATAATGTAGTCATACTAACTATACATTTTATAACTACATTTTCTACTTAGTGTATTACACCTATTCTGTGTATAGAATACTTTAAACCAGTGGTTCTCAATCTGGAGTAATTTTTGTCTGTGACGTCAACTCTTCACCCTAATCCCCATGACTTCACAGGCATTTATGTCTGAAAACATTTTTTTATCACCACAACTGAGGGCATCTGGTTGGTAGAGGCCAGGAATGCTGCTAACATCCTACAGTACACAGGACAGCCTTTCGCAACAAAGAAATATCCATCCCCAAATGCCAGTAGTGCTAGTTGGGAAAACCTGCACTATACTATGAGTTTTCATAGCTACATTATATTCAGTCATGTAAGCATACCATGACGTATTTAGCCAATCCCCCGCTGGTGGGCATAGTGATTAGAAGTTGTTCTGTACCTCTCTGTGCAGGGTAAAAATTCAGCAGAAGAATCATAAGGTCAAAGAATACCAAGGCCATTGGTAACATTTTGACAAATAGCCTCTAGAAAGTACCCAGCACAGAATATTATACCCTACACATTTAATATGTTGGGTCATTATTTTTCCTTTAGAAAGGATGAGGTTAACATTTAGGGCAAAAGGGAAAGAGGGAAAGGAATCCCAAGCGGCAAAGAAGTGGGCCACAATGGACAGGGGATTGTGTACCCTGTTATGTGCACCAATGGATCACGTGCACCACTTCAGGTATTTGTGTGCTCACTATTTGCAAAATGTGCTTAATGTTGGGAAAGAGTGAGTAAGGATACCCTCATGGTGGAGAAGTTCTGAAGGTCAGCAGTAACTGTGAAGTCTGTGCGTTGAGATGAACAAATCCTGTTAGGTCTAGGAAGAGGAAAGAGTGTTTTTGTGAGTGCGGGGTTGGCAAAGCTTCAGGGAAGAAGGGGTTTTTGAACTGGGCTTTGGGAAGCAATTAGCATTTCTGTGAACAGGAAAAGTAATTTGGGTAATAGGAATTTAGGAGCAAAAAGCCATGAGGGCCAAGGGCGCCTGGATGGCTCAGTCAGTTAAGCATCTGCCTCCAGCTCAGGTTATGATCCTGGGGTCCTGGGATGGAACCCTGCTTCATCATCATTGTTTACAGTCCCCTGTTTAGCGGGGACTATGCTTTTTTTTTCTCTCCCTCTGCCCTTCCCCCTGGGTTGTGCTCACTCGCCCTATCTCTCAAATGAATAAATAAAAATCTTTTAAAAAAACATGAGGACCAGTATGTTGAGTGATTTACCAAAAGAGCACAGTCCAATTTTGTTGAACTCTATACAGAGCCTAATGGAGAAAAATGTGAAATAATTTTGCAAAAAACAAAACCATTGATTATATTAGAAGGAATCTTAGTGGTTGGTGATCACTTCTAATCATCTTTTAGATCACTATCAGCCAAAGAAACAGAATAGGTTAAAATCAGGGAATGAGAGACCTTAAGTGTAATTCATATATTAAATAAGTATCTATGAAGTGGATATGGGAAGCTCCAAGAACATGGGAAGCTCATCTCCCTTTATTACCAACAGGCTCTCTAGGTAATGACTGGCTATGTTTCTGTACTCTGGTGTCCGCATTAGGACTAGCAGTGTTTCAGTCCAATTGAGATAGCAAAAGCTGATGACCTCAGAGGCACAAGTAAATTGAAAATGTGCCCAAACCCCTTTCTCTTTCTCTAGCCTATGCTGTGCTCAGGATATGGGCCCCTAACATGGAGCCTGAAACACTCTGTTCCTCCCAGATGTTCCTCATTTGGGGTTTCTTGAAATGTATTTTTTGAAATATTCATGGAATCCCCTCTAAAGGGCTCTGTGAATGAATAAGTTTGAGAAACAATGTGTACCATATCACCTCTTTGAAGGTTTGCTGTGAAATTAGCATGTTCAAGGTTCTGAGAAATTTTGAAATCTATTTATAACTTTTCTTAACCCAGTAGTCCCAAATTCATTTGATAGGTTAGCTTTTTCTTGTGGATTACCACTAATATCTGGAAGACTAATAGTGTTCCATCAGATTTATTTTGATATACGTTTACATAATATGTATATGTTATGAAATTTTAGCCCCTAGCTATTTATTTTGTGAGCTATTTTCCTGTGAGCATATAGCAAGTCTTCCTGCTGTTTCTAGCTTTTTTCTTTTTCTTTTTATTGTTTTTCATTTTGATTCCAGTATAGTTAACCTACTGTGTTGTATTAGTTTCAGATGTACAATATAGTGATTCACCAATTGTGTACATTACTCAGTGCTCAACGTGATAAGTGTACTCTTAATCCCCACCACCTATTTTCCCCACCCCCCTACCCATCTCCCCTCTGGTAACCATCCATTTGTTCTCTGTAGTTAAGACAAACTTCTTGGTTCATCTCTCTTTCTCCTCTTTTTTTCTTTCCTCATTTGTTTTGTTTCTTAAATTCCATGTATGAGTGAAATCATATGGTATTATTCAGCCATAAAAAAGAGTGAAATTTTGCCACTTGCAACAACATGGATGGATCTAGAGGGTATAATGGTAGGCAAAATAAGTCACTTAGAGAAAGACAAATACTATATCATCTAGTATTTTTCTTTATTTTTTAAATTTATTTTTATTTATTATTATTTTTTTTTTAGTATTTTTCTTTATCTATAGAAATCTAGGCCCCAAATACCCTGAAATACTTTTCTCTAGGCAGTGCCAAATCACAGAGGCTTTGTAAACAATAAGTTGTAAGATGGGATTGGGGTTTTTAGGAGAACTAATATAGCAATGATGTGTCAGATAGATTAGGGTTCGTGGTATTAGAGCAGTCTTTTACTTATACAAGAGGTCTAAGGGCTTGATGTGTAGTTGTGGCAGTAAATATAGGAAGGTAGGGGACGTGTCTAAGAAATGTGAAGGAAGTAGTTTTTGGAAGCAGATTGGCTGGAGGGGAGGGAATGGGTTGTTGGATGACTGCAGGCTCTGCATAGGATTGAGACTGAATAAATATATTTATATTTCAAGATTTTTCATCTCAGATCATTATCAGTCTCCTCTAAAATAATTTTTTCCACAAGCTTATTTACTTCCATTGACATTTAGACAATACAGGCATTCCCCAGAAGCAGATCTTTTTTTCTCACTCTCTTTTTATGTCGATTTCACTTTATGGATTATCTAAATTTGTTTTCAGGTAACATTTTCAAGACTTCTGGTCCTTTCCTGCATTTTGAAATCATAGGGCAGAAAGGAATTTTAGGACATTTACCCTTATGCCTCAAAGCTCTAATTATTTCAGATACTAAGTTGGTCTTCTTTCAAAATAATCCAGAAGAGAGGATTCCATAGTAACCATCTATATCTTGATATGGTAAGAAGGAATCCTTTTTTAAAAGTATTCTTGAGTCTTAACTTGGTATTGTTCCTATTCCAGTTTAAGCTCTTTTAGTTCCTGTAAAGGGGTTCCTGTAAAGCAGCACATCAGCCTCTTTACAATACACATAAAAATTGCATTCAGGTGACTGTTCACGTTTTCCATTGAGTGCCCAAAAGTTATGGCCAGGGGACCAGGCAGTGTGTGAACAAATATGAAATGCATAAGACGTTCACACTGTTTATGTTAGGATCATAGTTATTTACTACCCGTTAGTAGATGTCTGCAGAAAGTTTGCCAATGACTAGGTTTGTTTTTTTTCTCTTAAACATCTCGGTATAAAGGAAAATTACGATTTTTTTTTTCAGATGAGAGGGATACCAGTATTGGTTTATATTTCTTAGTAGTTTTATTCCAGTGACAGACTTGTTGGAAATAGAGCCAGAGAAGATACATTTTTATGTTTAATTTAACAAGACAGTTGCTGTCTTTTATCTAGTTGTCTCTTTGTAATTGGAAATGTCTTAAGATAGTAGTTCTGCAGCTGCTTTTGGGTCTCCTTTGATAATCCAATGAAAGGTCTTCCCAGAAAAATGTACTTACGAATTCATGTAGATTTTTTAATGTGATTTCATAGATGCCAACATGACTTTGTTCTTTTTTAGTTTTGGCCAGTATGCCTTCTTTGTAAATACATTTCTTTAGTCATTCATCAAGCATTTTTGCACACTTACCTCAAGCCAAGCCTGGATACAGTACTAAATAAAGCAGACAAGGATTCTGCCCTCTTGGAGCAGTAGACAAATATGACATTCTGAAATTAGCTAAAGTTATCCAAAACTATCTTCATTTTAAATGCTAGCAAGGAAAAAATCAGTGAAAGTATTTGGGGAAATTGTTTTATATAGAGTAGATTGTATTGCTGCTAAAACTACATGGGAGCCTCAAAGGTAAGAAATAGAACATAACTCTGTAGGGCTTTTAAATATAAAATCAGAATTTCTATAGAGATTATATGGCTCTTCCACCTTGTTCTAAATGGACAAATAAGCCCGAGAGGCTGGGGTCTGGGTGAGAGCTAGGACTGGTTCTCTCACCCCTGGCAGGCACTCTGAGTTGGTATGTGCTGCTTTGTGCTCATCAGTTTCGGGGAACTTCATCTCAGCTGCAGCACAGCAATGTGAGGGCAGCAGCACCAGCCACATCTTGTTTCTGTTATTTGGCTCCCTAGGCCCCTTCACAAGAGAAAATGTTTATTTCTGCTCTTTCTTAAGATTGACATGAATGGATGATTAATTTCTGCTAGTCTTGAGAAAATACCTCAGTTATTCCCCGGAAAAATGTAGAAAATATTTTGATCTGATGCTATAAAAAAATGGTAAGAATTAATTGTGTTTGCTACATTGGAGAAAGTTTGTAATTTACTATGATCCTTTACCAGCAGTTCACTTAACATGACAGAAATCTGGGAAAAATTTGCCTGTAGTTACATTGTGAGATTTAGTTTGATGTTCTTCTTTCTCATCTTAATTCTTACTTTTTCTTTCATACGTTTCATTTCTTAGTATTTGAGTGCCTCCTGTGGGTTGGCCACTAGGGATGTAGTGACAGCCACAGCAAACATGGCCCTTGCTCTCATGGGGCTTATGATCTAGCAGGGAAGGCAGACGTCAGTAGAATAATCGTCTTGATGACCACATATATTTACAAGCTGAAGAAAAGGGAAAGGAAGACATTTCTCCTTATGATCTAGCAGGGAAGGCAGACGTCAGTAGAATAATCGTCATGATGACCACATATTTACAAGCTGAAGAAAAGGGAAAGGAAGACATTTCTCCAACCCATATATCAGAGGACTGATGGGCCTGCAGTGCTTCCCCCTGTGGAAATGATGCTTGAGCTGAGAACCGAAGAGTAGGGCATGATAGAAACATTATAGGAAGAATAAGGATGGGCAGCATCTGAAGACTGAGACAACTAGACACCTAGTTAGGAGCTAGGACTTGGTGAGGTTGTCCATATGGGAGGTGAGGCAGATAAAGATCCTGAAGATAAATCCCAGGCTCCTGGCCTTTGCAACCAAGTTCCATGGTGCCATTCACAAGGAGAACATCAAGTGTAGGGTAGGGAGATCACAAGTTGAGGTTGAAGTGAGTGAGACAGCAATAGTAAGTAGTCAAATTGGCTCTCTGGGGTCTGGAACTCCTTGGAGAAGCTCAGGTCGGAGATTAAAATGCACATGTCTTTGGTAATTGCTCTGAACTGTGATTTATACAAGCAGATTATTAATAGAAATGTGGAGTTCTCTGAGATCCCTTGGAACTCAGTAAATAATGCCAGATTACTCTTCTTATCCGTAGCAAAAGCTGATCCTTAGTAAATATGGAGTTACCTATATGGTTTTGTTAAATTTTTGCTTACAATCTCTTCTGGTGCTTTTCTAGCCAGTGTATCAATCTTCAGGTATTAAATTGTTCTCAAAGGGAACAAAAGAAAACATTTTCATGAACTTGAAACATACTAATAATATGTTTAAAATAATAGACTTTTAAAAAATGTTTCTTTTCTTTAGATTCCAGGTTGAATTTGTTCTCTCAGCACCTACTTCTGAGTGGAATGGCAAGCAGGGACACATTTCACCAGGTCTTCTTTCTGAATTTCTGAAAAGAAGTTTAGACAGATCCAAAGTCCTCATCTGCATCTGTGGCCCAACACCATTCACAGAACAAGGAATAAGGTGAGTAGCAATGTGTTAGGGAAAAGAAAACCCAACACTGTGAAATGAAAATCTTCCATGAAAAGCAATAGCCTTAGCTATCTGTTCTTCCCATTCATACAAACTTACACTGTAATAGTCTGGTACAGCCTACGAAGATAGTAAAGTTTTTAACTTTCATGCAGGTGAGAGGTTGGAGGCCAGGATTATGCATGGGGTTAGATGTGAATGATGATCTCTGCTAATGACCGGCAGTGTGGATACAGATTCATGGGTTTGGTGCCACAGTCTTATGTGGGACATTGGATTCTTTTCTTCCACTTTTCTTCCACCAAAGCTTTCTAACATATGGTAATTAATAAGCATTGTTCATCTCACTGTAGCTTTCGACTTTTCTTCATTCTCTGCAATTAGACAAAAGCTAGTAAATTCCAGCAGTTGAAAGCCAGATGGCAAGACAGAAGGAGAGACTAGGACATAAATAAGCAAAGACTAGGAGTTGACTATGGATAATGAAATATCAGTGGTAGTGTTCGTCTTATTTAAAATTCATCTTGCTCTGATTTAAATCTAAAGTGAAACTTTAAAATATTTTGTTAAATGTCGCTGTGATTGGGTGGCTAGGTGATTTTAAAATACAACTGCCTTAAATGCCCTGTTCATCCTTATTTGATACATGACTGAACCTAACATTTTCTCATTTTCTGGATAGTTTTCTCTCTTGCTTTTTTTTTTTTTTTTTTTTTTTTTTTGCTATTTTGTTTTTTAATTGAATTAATTTAGAAAAAGATTGACCTCAATAGATAAAGACATTGAGAAGTGTTTCTCTCCATGTTGTATTTAAAAAGTATTTTAATTAAATTTAAGTGTATTTCTGGATTTTAATACCTTCAGAAAAATACTCTTTTGTTTAAGTACTCTCAACTTAAATTTTAAAAAATATTATGATTTAAACTTTTAATCTTTCAAAGCTAAAACATAACTATTAAAATGATAGTGAAGACTAACAGTGTGGTTTGAAGTAAAATAATTTTTAAAAAAGAAAAAAGCTAAAAGATACATTCTTCTATTTTACTGGCACTGCCAGTAAATAATAATAATATAATCTTAATGCTTCCTTTATAGATCGCAGCATAATAATCCTTTTACATGATGGGAATCTTGTAGTCTTCAGCATTGAAAGAGACTGTCTTTAAGGCCACTTAGCACAGTTACCTGAGTGAGGATGAATCCCTGGTCCAGCCTCCTAAAGAAATGGGTTGTTTTCTCCTGTGAATGGTGGGCTGTTTGTGGGCTCTTCATTCTCATTCTCATTCCATTCTCATTCTCATTCCAAGGCTTAGCACACTTCCTTACACACCGGAGCCTCTGTGTGCGGAACTGAATAGAAGGTCACATTTTAATATTGACTGTAATCTCTACAGCTTTAGTTTCTCAGCTTTACCTTAGCACTAATCTTTCTGTCCTGCATTAATTGCCTTGCCTAGAATTACTCAGGAGTATTACTTTTTTTTTTTTTTTTTAAAGATTTTATTTATTTATTCATGATAGTCACAGAGAGAGAGAGAGAGAGGCAGAGACACAGGCAGAGGGAGAAGCAGGCTCCATGCACCGGGAGCCCGATGTGGGATTCGATCCCGGGTCTCCAGGATCGCGCCCTGGGCCAAAGGCAGGCGCCAAACCGCTGTGCCACCCAGGGATCCCACTCAGGAGTATTACTGATCATTATATAGGGATGTCTGCTTTTGCTCACCTTCAAACATGCTACATGGAGTTGCCTTGTGAGATTTAGCCTGATTCACAGCATTCTTCATTTTATTGCTCTTTCCTTGATTGTGTTTTGTAGATGTTGCTTTTTTATTTTTTTATATTTTTTACATATTGAAGGTTGGTGGCAACCTTGCATTGTGCAAGTCCATATTTTCCCAATGGCATTTTCTCACTTTGTGTCTCAGTTTGGTAATTCTCACACTATTTCACACTTCTTCATTATTGTTATGATGATCTGTGATCAGTGACTACAACTTGGTGAGAGCTTAGATGGTGGTTAGCATTTTTTTAGCCATCAAATGTTTTTTAATTAAAGTATATACATTTTTTATACGTAATGCTATTGCACAATTACTGAACTAGAGTATAGTGTAAATATAACTTTTATATCCACTGGAAAACAAAAAATTCATTTGACTTGCCCTGTTGTAATATTTTATTGCAGTGGTGTGGAACCGAATCCACATCATCTCTAAAGAGTGCCTATACTTGCAATTCATAGCATCTGCCCTTGTGACACCTAATTTAGGACTCTTGTTTCTTTGATTTTTTTTTTGCCTTGACCATCTTAATGGATGTTGTGTATCTCTTACTTGGCAGTTACATGGGTCTCTTAATATGTCACAGTTTTTGCTATCCTGAAAAGTGACTCTGTGATGCCCACTCCTTAAGGCCCTCCAAGGTTAATCTCATGTTAATCTCATGTCTGCTGCATATATATAAACATTTCAAACATATTCTCCATATTTGGTGAAATTTTGTTAAATTTATATGATATGGTAACAGAGAAGGACTCCGAAATGGATTTTATTTTAATACAGATAAAGAGCAAGATAATTATTTGTGTAGTAAAGGTGCTTTCATCTACTAAATACCCACTTGTTTATTACAGAGATCAATAAAACAGTCTCTGCTTTTGAAGCTGACACTGTCTAGTGGTGGAAACAGATGCATACACTGATAACTAAAATATGACTCAGAATATCATAAGCACTCTTATGAAAAGTAAAAGAAAAGTGTCATGAAAATTCAGGAAGAGGCAATTTACTTTTACCTTGGGCTGTGTATTGGGAGAGAGAGGAGCTGCATGGTCAGGAAGACCTGTTCTTTATTTATTTTTATTTAATTTTTTTAAAAGATTTTTATTTATTTATTCATGAGAGACACACAGAGAGAGAGAGAGAGAGAGGGAGAGCGCAGCAGAGACACAGGCAGAGGGAGAAGCAGGCTCCATGCAGGGAGCCTGATGTGGGACTCGATCCCGGGACTCTGGGATCACGACCTGGGCCAAAGGTGGCGCTAAACCACTGAGCCAACCAGGCTGCCCAAGACCTGTTCTTTGAATGATGGCAAAAACATTGCCAGTCTGAGGCAGAGAAGGGCAGGGTAGGCAGAGGACCAAATAAACACATGGAGGATGCAAGTATTCAAAAATCTAGACTAGCGTGGTCAAAATGAAGCCACTCGCCAGTGAGGGGCAGCACGTATGGCTGGAAAGGTAGGATGAATCCAGGCAGCGAGAGGTGTGACAGCTACACCAGGTTGGCCCTCTGACTCCTGTACCATACTGGTACTTTGAATATGTATGTATGTGTAGAAGCTTCTAATTTGAGTTTGAATCCCAATTCTACCACTTAAGAGTCATCTTGCAATCACTAATTAGGCATCCTAGAGCCGGTTAACCTTTCTAATAAGCTTTAGTGCACTCACCTGTACAAGGGAATAAAAAATAATACTTAGGCATGTGAAGTGCTTAGTACAGTGACTATATACAGTAAGTACTAAATAAATGTTTTTATTTTCACCATTTTTTATGAAGTATAATTAATGTACACTGTTGTTAGTTTCACGCATATAATATACATTATATGATATAATAATTCAGCATTTCTATACATTACCTAGTGCTCATCACAATAAGTGCACTTGTGACCCCTTTCATCTATTTCACCCATCCCCCCACCTACCTCCCCTCTGGCAACCACCCTTTTGTTCTCTGTATTCAAAGGTCTATTTTTTCTCCTTTTTTGTTTGTTCATTTTGTTTCTTAAACTCCACATGAGTGAAAATCATATGGAATTTACCTTTCTCTGTTTTCAGCAGCATTTTAAACAGAGGTACTTCTAAGATTTCAGTCTCAGTGTTTTCCAAATTGAATTATACTTAAGAGTATTTCTGCTTGTCTTGTTCAGTTTGGGAGAATGAAAATAGAATGCTAAGGGGATCAGTTCCTTACTTTGAAAACTGATGAATAAAGGGGGGGAAACCCAGGCATTTATTCTGTCTTGTATGAGTTGTACCACTGGGTAACCGCATATAGCAGAAGTTTGTTTTTCTCTGTAGAATTCCTGAGCTGAAAAATGAAGAAAGAATTATAGTAGTATCACAACTTCAGTTACTAATGAACTAATGGAAATGTATGTAGACCAGCAGTGGTTGTTAGCATCCAGAAAGAGAGGCAGTCAAGTATTATGTGCCTCCTGGCAGAAGAATACCACCAATGAAGTAGTCTTGTCAAAAAAGAATCAAACCTGTATTTGAAAGCCTCTGGATCCAATTATTAAACTGTGGGAAAAAAGAGGACTAGGAACATTAAAAAAAAAAAAAAAAAGAGGACAGAGGAACATAAAAGAGGGCATGGGGACATATTATTAAAGTATACCACAAAGATGCAGCAAAATGAAGACTCTGGGATTCTCAGCACTTAAAAATATGGTTTTGTCAACAAAGAAATTGCAGGACAGAGAGAAAGAGAGAAGGGATATTCTAGATCAAAAGATACCTAAAAGACATCACCCAATCACAATGAGTAGACTTTAAATTGGCATTAAACTGACTTTAAAATTATGGTGTTTAGGGACACCTGGGTGGCTCAGGGGTCGAGTGTCTGCCTTTGGCTCAGGGCATGATCCCGGAGTCCTGGGATCCAGTCCCACGTGGGGCTCTCTCCATGGAGCCTGCTTCTCCCCCCTCTGCCTGTGTCTCTGCCTCTCTCTCTCTCTCTCTCTCTTTCTCTGTGTCTCTCATGAATAAATAAATGGAATCTTTAAAAAAAATAATTATGGTATTTATTAGACAATTGAAAATTTGAACACTGACTAGATACTTGATCTTAAGAAATGATGTTAGTTTTTTTAGAAGTGATAATTTCTTTTTTTTTAAAGAAATGTTTTTTTTGTTTGTTTGTTTGTTTGTTTGTTTTAAGAAAGTACATACTAAGCAGGGAAAATGGAAAAGCACTATGGTTATAATGGTAAACTTTGGTCTTACCTCTTTTAAACATTTTCCCAAAGGATCACGTACTTTGTATTTGTTTTTCAGGTTGCTGCAGGATCTGAACTTTTCCAAAGATGAGATCCATAGTTTTACAGCATAATGAAGAGCTGTCATTGTCCTTTACTCAACTGTTTTTGTCTAAATTTGTGATTATTTAGGATTTTTTAAGAGAACATTTTTGTACATACCAACTAAAAGGTCAGCTAGAATCCAGGTTTCCGTTTCTTCAATGAAATCAACTATTCCTTCAGTATAGATGACTTGTTGACTTTATTTTGTACCATAACTTATTTTACTACTGATCTTTGACCTGGAATCAATCATGGCAACAAGTCTATACAGGAGTCTTTTGTGATGAGTCACAAACTTCCTTACCATTTAAAGTGTATCACTGTTCTACAGTAAGCTCTTGTGTTTTATGACATGATAAAGTAAATGATCATTTTGATCACGTTTCTATGCCGTACAATGTCTTATTAGCAATACAGATTAAATTTTACATTGCACTGTTAACTCAGGAAATGATCATTTATGTCCTTGTATTACTATTAAAACATGGAATGTTATAACTTATTAAGTGATCCAAACATTTTGTGTGTGTGTGTGTGTGTGTGTGTGTGTGTGTATGGCAGTGATACAGAGTAGAATAAAAGTACTCAGGTACTTTTTAATTCTTGTGGTAGAAATGTGTTTAAATGCAACAATATCCGTCTAAAGGGAATTAAAAGGCAACAATATAAGATCCTGGAGACATTTCACATATACGGTTTTGATTAGACATTAGATGCGTCAGAGAGTTTGAGAGAAACTTAACAACTATTTTGATTCTTAGCCAAAATTAGAGGTGTCAGGAAAGATCACAAAAGTGTGGCATCTGGTCCCAAGACCTAAAATGATCATTTATGCTTTAGAATGAGTTAAATTTTAATTCTTTTTTAGCCTTTCTAGAGGAACACTGTGTCCTAAATGCCACCTTCCCTGGCTGGCTGCTTTCCCCACAGCTGGCAGTTCAGCAGGAAGCCCGGTGTGCAGGCAATTTATTGTCTGCCCCTGCTGCTTAGAGGCAGCCTTCAAATACTTTCACAGATTGGAATTTAGCAAAGGGTATCAAGAAAAGTCACAGTGAGCATTTCATGAGGAAGCTCTTGAATGCTTAGGTGGCTACTGCAGGAGCTTAGATTTTTCCATCTTACCCAATACAGCAGCACTGTTTTCAGAGAAATAAAGGGAGTGGGAGAAGTCTCCAAATTCCCTGAAAACGATGTTGGAAATAGCTAAAATCTTCACTGAATGATGTACTCAAGAGGAACACACTATTAATATTCCTGAGATGACACTCCCGGTTTATGAAGCTGCACGTGTGCAGGTGCCTGGGGGACTCATTTCCTGTGCCTCCAGCTTTTGCAGCCATTTCTACCCACATCGACATTCACTGGGCCCAGCAGGATCCAGCTGCCCTGACTGGCAGTGCTCCCTGGAGGCAAACAGGAACATTCTCTACCTTCTCCACCCCACGCCCCGCCCCACCCCAACACCTATTTTTTCTTCTCTAAGAGAGATCATGAACTCTTTAGGGCATACCTTTTTTTTAGTTTATTTGTAAATATACCAATTAATTCCACCTCAGCCAACAGTTTTCTCATCTTTTCTAACCTCATTTCTCTCCAGTCCTTTTCTAGTTACCTCAAGCGCACAAAATCCTGTTTGTCACTCTTTATATGTATCTCTTCCTCATTCCTCTTGTTGTATTTTAAAGCAAAAGGAAATCCATAAGCATCTTCTGGACCTATACGTTAATTATTCCCAAATTGGAGTCTCTAATTGAGAATCACCGAGCTTCACCTTTCAATATCCAGGCACCTCCTGGTGCCACATGGATGTTCCATAGCCTCCCATCTTCAACTCCCACTGTAGGCTTCTCTTCCCAAGTCCCCTTCTCCTCTTGCATTCTTGGATTCACTGGGACCTACCTTCTGCTTCTCCGGCCCTTCCAGAACCATTCAGTATGGATGTCTCCCTCTCCAACCTGACTTCCACACACTAGCTCACTCTCCCCTGTCATTCCTCAACTGGAGTAGGACAGTATCCTGGTTAGAGTCTTGATCTCACTGAAATCCATTCTCCACTCTTGAGTCTTCCAGAAAGCCCTGGAGAGAAAATGCCCTACATAAAGCTTCAGTCTCCCTTTGTAGACAGCCATATTATACTGAGGGGCATAGATTGTAACTTTTGTTTTTTTTTTGTAACTTTTTTTGATCAAAGAACTCCAAGACTCCTACACCACATGTTTGCAATGAGGAAAGGGGATTATATTCAAAGTCACTTTTGCTTAAGAATTGTTTGCTTGCTTGCTTCTTAAAAAAAAAAAAAAAAAGTTTTTTCGTTTTCTATTGCTGCCAGAACAAATTAACACAAACGTAGTGGCTTATAACAACACCCATTTATTATTTCACGGTTTTATGGGTGAGAAGAAGTCTGAGCATAAGGAGCCTCTGCTGGGCCTCTGCTGAAGGCCTCACCAGGCTGAAATTAGCTCATCCACTGAATTGTGCTCTTCCCTGGAGGCTCTGGAAAAGATTGTGTTTCTAGGCGTGTTGAGGTTGTTGGCGAATTCAGTTCCTTGCAGTTGTGGGATGGAGTTCCCTGTTTTCTTGCTAGCTGTCAGCTAGGGGCTAGTCTTTGCTTGTAAAAGCTGCCCACGTTCCTCTCATGCTGTCTATGTGGTTCCTCTAGCACTGGCCGGTTCAGTCCCTCCCAGGCTCCCAATGTCACCCAGTTTTCCTGCTACATCTTTTGCCCCAGCTGGAGAAGCTCACTGCTTTTAAGGGCCCACGTGATTCCATTGGGCCCACCCACATAACCCAGAGTAACCTCCCAATTGTAAAATCTGATGCTTGCTGCTGCAAAATCTCTTGCCATTTAATGTAACATATTCAAAGTTTGCAAGTGTTAGGCTGTTGCATTCAGTGAGAAACATCCCGCCTTCTACAGTCTACAAAGAACAGAGAGAAACTTGTCCAAGGTAAGATCATTGTGTTCTTTGAGGATGTTGCTGTGGCCTCTTACTTTTTACCTTAATGTGATAGAATGTGAGAAGAGTATAGGGTGCTCTCGTACCCCAGAATGCTCAGCTTCACTGTGCTGACAAAGGCTCTGCTCCCTCCATGATCCATCACCTCTGCCATACAAACTTGGCCTGTTTGGGGCTATATCGATGATGAACCAGATGAGCCAGACTCTGGTCTATAATATCTAAAATTCTGGCTAGTAACAAGAAGGAAACGCAAACCTTAACCATTCCCAATTTCTTGGTTTCTTTCTGCTTTGCTCTTACCGGTGAATCTTTTCACCCTGGGCTGCCGGTTTGGCAGACCTCAAATCAATGGCAGAGCGATCTAAAATGCAAAAATGGGTTTTCTCTTCTGTCACCCAGTCACCACTCGTGGTGTGGAGGCTCTACATGGGATGCAACACACCAAGATTGGGATCCTACCGGTGAGGCAGTGGCTCCATACCAGGCAAGCCAAGAGGGCACGTTAAGCTGATTCCTCCCCCTCCCCCAAGCACTCAGCTCTCAGAATGGGGTGTCACTTGGAAAAGCTTGCTGTTCCCCAGAACAGTCCCTGTCCTCAGAACATTCATGTCCAAATCTTTCTGTGCATGTATTTTTAAATTTCTCTTGGATGAATAACTAGAAGTTCAATTACTGGGTCATATGGTAACTATATATTTAATTTAAAAAAAAAAACTATTTTAGGGATACGTGGGGTGGCTCAGTCAGTTAAGCATCCAAATCTTGATTTCGGCTCAGGTCCTGATCTTGGGGTCCTGGGACAGAGCCCCGCTCAGTGGGGAGTCTGCTTGTCTCCCTCTACCTCTGCCCCTCCCTCTGCTTACATGCCCTCAAAAAAGTAAATCTTTACCAAAATACCACCTTGTTTTCTGTATATATTTCTATGCCTAATGTAGAGACAAATATTTACTAGTTGGATTATTGTGCTTTTGAATATACTGTTTCACACTTTGAAGAAAATGCCAGGATTTTTTTGCCCCAAAAGTATTTGTGCCATTTTACATACAGTGTTGTGTGTGACTTTGTTTATCCTGCATCCTCACCAACTTTGAATTATTAGTCTTTTAAATTTTAGTGTATGGTATCTAAAAAAACACATGCTATCTTATTGTGTGTTTTTTTTTTAAGATTTTATTTATTTATTCATGAGAGACACAGTGAGAGAGAGAGAGGCAGAGACACAAGCAGAGGGAGAAGCAGGCTTCATGCAGGGACCCCGACATGGGATTCAATCCTGGGACTACCGGATGATGCCCTGAGCTGAAGGCAGACAATCACTGAGCCACGCGGGCATCCCTCTTATTGTGGTTTTAACAATACACATCTGTCTGATGTTTGGTAATATTAAACATATCATCATGTGCTTATTGGCCATCGGTATATTGTCTTTCGTTAGGATGTCCATTTAAATCGGCCCATTTTTTAAAATTTTTTTTTCTATTGGTGTTCAATTTACCAACATACAGAATAACCCCCAGTGCCCGTCACCCAATCACTCCCACCCCCCGCCCTCCTCCCCTTCTACCACCCCTAGTTCATTTCCCAGAGTTAGCAGTCTTTACGTTCTGTCTCCCTTTCTGATATTTCCCACACATTTCTTCTCCCTTCCCTTATATTTCACTATAATTTATATTAGTGAATATAAATGTGGGGAATATTTATATTCCCCACATGAATGAGAACATATAATGTTTGTCCTTCTCCGACTGACTTACTTCACTCAGCATAATACCCTCCAGTTCCATCCACGTTGAAGCAAATGGTGGGTATTTGTCATTTCTAATGGCTGAGTAATATTCCATTGTATACATAAACCACATCTTCTTTATCCATTCATCTTTCGTTGGACACCGAGGCTCCTTCCACAGTTTGGCTATTGTGGCCATTGCTGCTATAAACATCGGGGTGCAGGTGTCCCGGCGTTTCATTGCATCTGTATCTTTGGCGTAAATCCCCAGCAGTGCAATTGCTGGGTCGTAGGGCAGGTCTATTTTTAACTCTTTGAGGAACCTCCACATAGTTTTCCAAAGTGGCTGCACCAGTTCACATTCCCACCAACAGTGCAAGAGGGTTCCCTTTTCTCCGCATCCTCTCCAACATTTGTTGTTTCCTGTCTTGTTAATTTGCCCCATTCTCACTGGTGTGAGGTGGTATCTCATTGTGGTTTTGATTTGTATTTCCCTGATGGCAAGTGATGCAGAGCATTTTCTCATATGCATGTTGGCCATGTCTATGTCTTCCTCTGTGAGATTTCTCTTCATGTCTTTTGCCCATTTCATGATTGGATTGTTTCTTTGGTGTTGAGTATAATAAGTTCTTTATAGATCTTGGAAACTAGCCCTTTATCTGATGTGTCATTTGCAAATATCTTCTCCCATTCTGTAGGTTGTCTTTGAGTTTTGTTGACTGTATCCTTTGCTGTGCAAAAGCTTCTTATCTTGATGAAGTCCCAATAGTTCATTTTTGCTTTTGTTTCTTTTGCCTTCGTGGATGTATCTTGCAAGAAGTTACTGTGGCCGAGTTCAAAAAGGGTGTTGCCTGTGTTCTCCTCTAGGATTTTGATGGAATCTTGTCTCACATTTAGATCTTTCATCCCTTTTGAGTTTATCTTTGTGTATGGTGAAAGAGAATGGTCTAGTTTCATTCTTCTGCATGTGGATGTCCAATTTTCCCAGCACCATTTATTGAAGAGACTGTCTTTTTTCCAATGGATAGTCTTTCCTCCTTTATCGAATATTAGTTGACCATAAAGTTCAGGGTCCACTTCTGGGTTCTCTATTCTGTTCCATTGATCTATGTGTCTGTTTTTGTGCCAGTACCACACTGTCTTGATGACCACACCTTTGTAGTAGTACAACCTGAAATCTGGCATTGTGATGCCCCCAGATATGGTTTTCTTTTTTAAAATTCCCCTGGCTATTCGGGGTCTTTTCTGATTCCACACAAATCTTAAAATAATTTGTTCTAACTCTGAAGAAAGTCCATGGTATTTTGATAGGGATTGCATTAAACGTGTATATTGCCCTGGGTAACACTGACATTTTCACAATATTAATTCTACCAATCCATGAGCATGGAATATTTTTCCATCTCTTTGTGTCTTCCTCAATTTCTTTCAGAAGTGTTCTATAGTTTTGAGGGTATAGATCCTTTACATCTTTGGTGAGGTTTATTCTTAGGTATCTTATGCTTTTGGGTGCAATTGTAAATGGGATTGACTCCTTAATTTCTCTTTCTTCAGTCTCATTGTTAGTGTATAGAAATGCCACTGATTTCTGGGAATTGATTTTGTATCCTGCCACGCTACCAAATTGCTGTATGAGTTCTAGCAATCTTGGGGTGGACACTTTTGGGTTTTCTATGTAGAGTATCATGTCATCGGCGAAGAGGGAGAGTTTGACTTCTTCTTTGCCAATTTGAATGCCTTTAATGTCTTTTTGTTGTCTGATTGCTGAGGCTAGGACTTCCAGTACTATGTTGAATAGCAGTGGTGAGAGTGGACATCCCTGTCTTGTTCCTGATCTTAGGGGAAAGGCTCCCAGTGCTTCCCCATTGAGAATGATATTTGCTGTGGGCTTTTCCTAGATGGCTTTTAAGATGTTGAGGAATGTTCCCTCTATCCCTACACTCTGAAGAGTTTTGATCAGGAATGGATGCTGTATTTTGTCAAATGCTTTCTCTGCATCCAATGAGAGGATCATATGGTTCTTGGTTTTTCTCTTGCTGATATGATGAATCACATTGATTGTTCTATGGGTGTTGAACCAGCCTTGTGTCCCGGGGATAAATCCTACTTGTTCATGGTGAATAATTTTCTTAACGTACTGTTGGATCCTATTGGCCAGTATCTTGTTGAGAATTTTTGCATCCATGTTCATCAGGGATATTGGTCTGTAATTCTCCTTTTTGGTGGGGTCTTTGTCTGGTTTTGGAATTAAGGTGATGCTGGCCTCATAGAACGAATTTGGAAGTACTCCATCTCTTTCTATCTTTCCAAACAGCTTTAGGAGAATAGGTATGGTTTCTTCTTTAAACGTTTGATAAAATTCTCCTGGGAAGCCATCTGGCCCAGGACTCTTGTGTCTTGGGAGGTTTTTGATGACTGCTTCAATTTCCTCCCTGGTTATTGGCCTGTTAAGGTTTTCTATTTCTTCCTGTTCCAGTTTTGGTAGTTTGTGGCTTTCCAGGAATGCGTCCATTTCTTCTAGATTGCCTAATTTATTGGCGTATAGCTGTTCATAATATGTTTTTAAAATCGTTTGTATTTCCTTGATGTTGGTAGTGATCTCTCCTTTCTCATTCATGATTTTATTAATTTGAGTCTTCTCTCTCTTCTTTTTAATAAGGTTGGCTAATGGTTTATCTATCTTATTAATTCTTTCAAAGAACCAACTCCTGGTTTTGTTGATCTGTTCCACAGTTCTTCTGGTCTCGATTTCATTGAGTTCTGCTCGAATCTTTATTAACTCTCTCTTCTCCTGGGTGTAGGATCTATTTGCTGTTTTTTCTCTAGCTCCTTTATGTGTAAGGTTAGCTTTTGTATTTGAGTTCTTTCCAGTTTTTGAATGGATGCTTGTATTGCGATGCATTTCCCCCTTAGGACTGCTTTTGCTGAATCCCAAAGATTTTGAACGGTTGTATCTTCATTCTCATTAGTTTCCATGAATCTTTTTAATTCTTCCTTAATTTCCTGGTTGACCCTTTCATCTTTTAGCAGGATGGTCCTTAACCTCCACGTGTTTGAGGTCCTTCCAAACTTCTTGTTGTGATTTAGTTCTAATTTCAAGGCATTATGGTCTGAGAATATGCAGGGGACGATCCCAATCTTTTGGTATCGGTTCAGACCCGATTTGTGACCCAGTATGTGGTCTATTCTGGAGAAAGTTCCATGTGCACTTGAGAAGAATGTGTATTCAGTTGAGTTTGGATGTAAAGTTCTGTAGATATCTGTGAAATCCATCTGGTCCACTGTATCATTTAAAGCTCTTGTTTCTTTGGAGATGTTGTGCTTAGAAGACCTATCGAATATAGAAAGAGCTAGATTGAAGTCACCAAGTATAAGTGTATTATTATCTAAGTATTTCTTCACTTTGGTTAATAATTGATTTATATATTTGGCAGCTCCCACATTCGGGGCATATATATTGAGGATTGTTAAGTCCTCTTGTTGGATAGATCCTTTAAGTATGATATAGTGTCCCTCTTCATCTCTCACTACGGTCTTCGGGGTAAATTTTAGTTTATCTGATATGAGGATGGCTACCCCTGCTTTCTTTTGAGGACCATTCGAATGGTAAATGGTTCTCCAACCTTTTATTTTCAGGCTGTAGGTGTCCTTCTGTCTAAAATGAGTCTCTTGTAGGCAGCAAATAGATGGGTCCTGCTTTTTTATCCAGTCTGAAACCCTGCGCCTTTTGATGGGGTCATTAAGCCCGTTCACATTCAGTTACTATTGAGAGATATGAGTTTAGTGTCATCATGATATCTATTCAGTCCTTGCTTTTGTGGATTGTTCCACTGAACTTCTTCTTAAAGGGGAATTTTAAGAGTCCCCCTTAAAATTTCTTGCAGAGCTGGTTTGGAGGTCACATATTCTTTCAGTTGCTGCCTGTCTTGGAAGCTCTTTATCTCTCCTTCCATTTTGAATGAGAGCCTTGCTGGATAAAGTATTCTTGGTTGCATGTTCTTCTCATTTAGGACCCTGAATATATCCTGCCAGCCCTTTCTGGCCTGCCAGGTCTCTGTGGAGAGGTCTGCTGTTACCCTAATACTCCTCCCCATAAAAGTCAGGGATTTCTTGTCTCTTGCTGCTTTAAGGATCTTCTCTTTATCTTTGGAATTTGCAAGCTTCACTATTAAGTGTCGAGGTGTTGAACGGTTTTTATTGATTTTAGGGGGGGGGATCTCTCTATATCCTGGATCTGAATGCCTGTTTCCCTTCCCAGATTAGGAAAGTTTTCAGCTAGATTTTGTTCAAATACATATTCTGGCCCTCTGTCCCTTTCGGCGCCCTCGGGAACACCAATTAAACGTAAGTTTTTCTTCCTCAGGCTGTCGTTTATTTCCCTTAATCTATCTTCATGGTCTTTTAATTGTTTGTCTCTTTTTTCCTCAGTTTCCCTCTTTGCTATCAACTTGTCTTCTATGTCACTCACTCGTTCTTCCACCTCGTTAACCCTCGTCGTTAGGACTTCTAGTTTGGATTGCATCTCATTCAATTAATTTTTAATTTCTGCCTGATTAGCTCTAAATTCTGCAGTCATGAAGTCTCTTGAGTCCTTTATGCTTTTTTCTAGAGCCACCAGTAGCTGTATAATAGTGCTTCTGAATTGGCTTTCTGACATTGAATTGTAATCCAGATTTTGTAACTCTGTGGGAGAGACGACTGTTTCTGATTCTTTCTTTTGAGGTGAGGTTTTCCTTCTAGTCATTTTGCTCAGTGCAGAGTGGCCAAAAGCAAGTTGTACTGGGAAAAGGAGAAAAAGAGGAGAGAAAGAAGGAAAGAAAAGAGAAAGAGAAAAAAAAGGAAGAAAAAAAACGAAAAAAAAAAAGAAGAAAAAGAGAAAGAAAAAGAAAGAAAGGAGAAAAAAGGGGGGTGGGGGAAGGAAACAAATCAAAAAGCAAAACAAAAAAAAAAAAAAAGAAAAAAAAAAAAGAACCACCGGGGAGTATCTTCTGATACTGTGTACTTTAAGTCCCTTGGCTTCCCCTGGAACTTGTCCGTCTAGCTGGTCTTCTGGGGGAGGGGCCTGCTGTGCTGATTTTCAGGTGTTAGCACTGGGGGGAGCTGCTGTGCCCCTGCCTGGTGCAGGGCTCAGTGGGGGTTGTTTACCCCTGAGGCCGCAGGAGGAACAGCCCCAGTGGCGGGGCAGCTCTGGAAACCTGGATTCAGCTCCGGCAGGAACTCCGTCTGCAGGGCCTGGAGGCTCCGGGGCGGGGCCGCTGATCTGCTCAGCTGGGGCAGGAGCATCCTTGCTGTCCTGGGCCCTCCCGGCCTCTGCCTGTCCCGGGGGAGGCCGGATCTTGGGCTGTGTCCTGGTGCCCTGTGCTCCGGGGCCTGCGCTGTTGGATTCGCGCTCCGGCCCCGCAGCCCCCTCCGCGGAGCCGCCCCCGAGCCCCCCCGAGCTGCTCCCGCCCCGCAGCCCCCTCCGCGGAGCCGCCCCCGAGCCCCCCTGAGCTGCTCCGGGTCCGCCGTGGGCGCTGCAGCCCTTAGGGAGCTCGGCGCACTCTCCCGGGGCGCAGGTGTCTGTTAGTGTCCCCGGGAGCCCGAGGGCATCCCCGCCCTCCTGGGTCCTGCTCCAACTCCCTGCGAGCCCCTTTCTGCCCGGGAAGGTCGGTGCAGCTCCTGCGTCTCCGGGGCGGGGCTCTCCTGTCCTGGGGACACTCGCCCCGGCCTCAGCCCGGCTCCTCGCGGGCCCCTTCCCCTTGGAGGCCTTTTGTTTCTTTATTTCTTTTTTCCCGTCTTCCTACCTTGATAGAAGTGCAAACTCTTCTCACTGTAGCATTCCAGGTGTTCTCTCTTTAATTCTCAGGCCGAATTCATAGATTTTCAGGATAATTTGAAGGTTTTCTAGGTAATTTGGTGGAGACAGGTGACTTGGAGACCCTACTCTTCCGCCATCCTGCCCCTTCCCTCTCGGCCCATTTTTAAGTTGGATAGATTTCTTGTTGCTGAGTTGTAAGCATTCTTTCTATACCCTGTGCACACACATCTCAGATATATTTTGCAAGTATTTTCTTCCACTGCGTGACAGCAAATCATGTGTGTTCTCACAGCTATTAGTGCTTAGGGCAAAAACAAGCTTAGAGACATTTAGATTTGACCAAAATAAAAATGTACAATAAATAAGAGTACAGGAGGTGACTGTGAAGTTGATCTGCAAATGACTACACTTCTAGGAAGATACCTCTAGTTGGGGGACACTAGATTCTAGAGGGGCCAGGCCGACAATTAGGGCCATGATGCAGCACCTGCAATTCTGCTTCACTGGAAAACACTTTACATACTGAGCATCATAACTCTGCTATGGTGAAGGCAAATAGAAACCATCCAGAATTCCTGTAAGCTCGGCCATTAGGAGGAACAAACCACTTATACGTAGAACATTTTGTCCATTGCTTTATAGCAACTGGGCCCTTGGAGGTAAATCTGAAAATGAGCTGGCAACAGTTTTTCTCCAATTCAAAGAGCTTATGTTCTGAGTTGGGGATTCCTAATCAGCCATGTCAGCCCGTGGTGATTAGAACAGGAAAGGGGGTGTTTTTATTTGTAGTGTTGGCTGAAGTAGCCTGCGTAGACTTCATTACAGTTCCATTTCCTCGCATTTAGACCATGCAGAGGAAAGTGGTTGTGTTCGGCAATTGCTCTTTAAATACGTCTAAGGGAAGAGGCTGCTGAAATTTTTAGTAGAATATATTCAGGTGTTTGTTATGCTGAGGATTTCCCACTTTCTGAGCAAGTTAATATTTTATTTATACAAGAAATGTCACAAGGCAATTCTCAGAGCAGCCACGTTCTTGTGCTTTTCAGAAAAAAAAAATTTCCAGAAATCATTACACATCTAGATTTCTATCATTAACCTTTCATATATTAAGTGCGGCATTTTTAATATATATATACTTAACATTTTCAATCTTAAATTTATTATTCAAAACCTTTGATGTAGTAGAAATTCTGCCCAATAAACCTTTAGAAGAAGGAGTCTCCCTCACCCAGTTAGGGAGTGGTAAAGGAAACCAAAGATCGGGTTCTCTGTTCTCACTGGGCTTTCAGGAAGAACATAGCACAAAAGTCAAAAGCAACATGTTGCAGATCCCATCAGCTCTCTCCTAACCAAACCCTAGAGCTCTGCCCCACTGAGTTGAACGGACTCCCGGGAAAAAACACTGTTCCTTGGAACCCCACCGCACTAGATTGGATTGCAGGGGAAGGCCTTAAATTCGGGTACTGCACAAGGTTTTCCGTGAGTTGTGGAACAATATTCTTGTGAGAGATTTTTTCACCCTTAAAAGTTCTCCTTTTTGTTCTGTTGGTCATGAAATCTTAAATAGTAGTAGCTAATATGTATATAGTGCTTTTCAATCAACAAAGCAACTTCCAGCAACACTCGCAGGGGGTGCTGATAAATGTTTAACAACAGCTCTCAAAACAAACAGCCCTGGGATGCAGAAACTGTCAATTTCTGTGGTATAAATCTTTCCACTATGGTCAGTTTCAAATGCAAGGTGACCGAATGTGGATTTGGGAAAAGATGGGCACCATTGGTTCTGCCCAGAGGGTAACCGTCTCAGGGAGTTTACAGACCTGGAACTGTGCTTATTTTCATTTAACTTGAACAAACGCGATGAGGTTTTGTGATGAGGCTTACAGAAGCTAAGTTGTGAGTTGGAAGTGGTGGAGCTGGGACTAGAATTCAGGTGGTCTGGTTGGTTTGCTAGAAGTCACGCAACTGGTGGGAGCTACTTCAGGGCATCAGAGCCAGGTGTTCTGAATAGGGTGGCCTCACTTCTAAAGAAGCTCTCTGAAGAAGCCATCTGTATGTCTGTTTGTGTCCTCTCATTTCTTAGGAGAAAGGATGCAAATCGTATCATTTCAATAGATACAGAAAAAGCATTTGACAAAATACAACATCCGTTCATGATAAAAACCCTCAACAAAGTAGGTCTAGAGGAAACGTACATCAACAGAATAAAGGCCTTAAATGAAAAACCCACAGCCAACATCATACTCAAGGTGAAAAACTGAAAGCCTTTTCCGCTAAGGTCGGGAACAAGACAAGATGCCGCTCTCACCATTTTTTTTTAAATACACACATATTCAGTGTCATGATCAGCCTATTAACAATCAACAGCATGGGTGCAAAAACAAAACAAAACAAAACTACATTAAAGCCCTTTGTCAGAATGCTTTATACTTTCCACAGAACAGAAACTAAAATAATCTGTTATACTGTTAGTCACAAATGCAGTCCTCGAGTTTTTTGCCCATCCGCACGAGTATTGTCTAAAACATGTCTTTGTAGAAGCGAGGCCCTTCCACCACTGTGCTTGGCTGAGTTCACAAATCTGTTGTAACCTGTAGCTTTCCAGTCACTTCTCTGGCTCTTCTCTCCTGTTAAGCTTTGTTTCCTGGCGTAATGAAAACCTTCTGGCACTGCCATAGCTGCTACTGCTGCTGCTGCTGCTGGAACCACCATAGTCACCTCGGTTTTGTGGTTGGCAAAGTATTGGCCTCCACCACCATAGGGGACAGAGCTTCTGCCTCCAGAATTTCCTCCTTTTATGGGTCCAAAATTTGAGGATTGATTGTGGTATTGCCAAAATCATTATAGCTTCCGCCACCTCCAAAGTTGCTTCCATCATTACCAAATCCGTTTTAGCCATCCCCACTGCCTCCATATCCACCATGACTTCAACTGCCACTGAAACCACCTCACTCACTGAAGGTCCCTCCACGACCAAAGTTGTCATTCCCACCAAAACCATCTCCATGATCACCACCAAAGTTTCCAGAACCACTTGGATCTCTGGTTAAATGAAGCACTAACCTTCTCTTGCTTAGATAGGGCTTTCCTTACTTTACAGTTGTGGCCATTCACAATATGGTATTTTTGAATGACAATTTTGTCTACAGTCATGGTCAGCAAATGTTACAAAAACAAAACCTCTCTTTTTGCCACTGTGTCGGTCAATCATGATCTATCACTTCCATTTTCCCATACTATTCAAAATAATCTCTTAAGTGATGTTCTTCAGTGTCTTCTTTAATGCCACCAACGAAAATCTTTTTTCACAGTTAAGTGGGCACCAGGTCTTTGAGAATCTTTTCTTGAGACAGCCCTCTTTGGTTCCACAACTCTTCCATCCACCTTGTGTGGCCTTGCATTCATGGCTGCATCCACCTCCTCCACGGTGGCGCACGTGACAAACCCAAAGCCTCTGGAGCTCTTGGTGTTTAGATCTCTTATTACCACACAGTCTGCAAGCATTCCGCATTGCTCAAAATGGCTCTTCAGACTTCCATTGCTTGTTTCAAAGCTCAAACCTCTGATGAAGAGCTTCCGTAGCTGCTCAGGCTCTTTGGGAGACTCTGACTTAGACATGATGGTGGTGGTAGGGGAGACTTTAAGGATGCTTACTGGGCAGCATCCACGGGCAGAAAAGACTAACAAACGTATCTCTACTCTCACCACTTTTATTCAATATACTACTGAAAGCTGTAGCCACACCCATCCCATCAGGCCATAAAAAGAAATAAAGGCATCCAAATTGATAAGAAGTAAAACTTTCACTATTTGCAGATGATATGCTGCTATATATAGAAAATCCCAAAGACCATCAAAAAACCACTATGCTGATAAATGAAGGCAGTAAAGCTGCAGGGTACAAACTCAATATATAGGAATGTGTTGCAGTTCTATACACTAATAATGAAGCAGCAGAAAGAGAAATTAAGAAAATAATCCCATTTACAACTGCTTCATAAACAGAGATAGCCAGGAATGGTTCAGTTTAGGAATAAACTTAACCAAAGAAGTGAAAGATCTATACTCTGAAAACTACAAAACACTGATGAAAGAGTTTTGTGGTTTTGATGAAAGACATTCCATGCTTCTGGATTGAAAGAACAAATATTGTTAGTGTCCACACTACCCAAAGCAATCTGCACACTTAATGCAATCTCTATCAAAATACCAACATCATTTATCACAGAGGTAGAACAAACCTAAAATTTGTATGGAACCACAAACAACAACAACAACAACAACAACAACAACAACAAAAAACCCAGAATAGCAAAGTAATCTTGAAAAAAGAAAAAAATGGAGGCATCACAATTCCAGATTCAAGTCATATTACAAAGCTGTAGTAATCAGAATGGTATGGCACAAAAATAGGCACATAATCAATGAACCAGAATAGAAAACCCAGGAATGAACCCACAATTATATGGTCAGTTAATCTCTGACAAAGAATGAAAGAATATACAATGAGAAAAGGACAGTATATTCAACAGAGGGTTGGGGAAACTGGGCAGTAACATGCAAAAGCATGAAACCGGACCACTTCCTTACACCATACACAAAAATAAACTCAAAATGAATTAGAGACCAGCATGTGAGACTTGAAACCATAAAAATCCTTGAAGAAAGTACAGGAAGTCATTTTTCTGACATCATCCATAGCAACATTTTTTGACATAGGTCTCCTGAGGCAAGGGAAATAAAAGCAAAAATAAATTATTGGTACTTCAAAATAAAAAGCTCTGCACAGTGAAGGAAACAACCAATAGAACTGAAAGTAAACCTACTGAATGGGAGGAAACCTTTGCAAATGATGTATCCAATAAAGGGTTAATATCCAAAATATGTTTTAAAAACTCCATGTATGTCTTTATACTTTTCTGCGTATGTACATAATCTTAAACAATAACCCATGGAACATAATTATACTTTATGTTTTAAAACTCTGTGAATAACATTGTGTATGGTCTTCTGCTACGTGCTTTGCTTTAATAGCACGGTTTAGGGGATTAATGCACATCAATAGATGTGGCACTAGTTCATTCATTTTAACTGTGATACAGTATTCCATTATTGTATAAATATATAACATTTAAAAAGTCAGTTCTTCCATTGTTAGACATTTAATTGGTTTCCAATTTTTTACCATCCCCAAATGGTTAATTGTACATGTCAGTCTTGTTCATACATATGAGAATTTTCTCTGGAATCCATACCTAGAAGTGGAATTTCTAGGTCACAGAGGGTGTGTGCACCTTCAGTTTTGCCAAGGCAAACAAGTCCATTTTCAAAATTGACTGTGTCAGATTCCCTGCCCAATGCCAGCGTATGAGAGTTCTCTTCAATCTGTATCCTTAAGATGCTTTTGACTTGTCTGACTTTAGGAATATTCCAGATCTGATGGATATTAAATAGTCTCAGTGTCATTTTTATATGCAACCCCCTGATGTGTTGGGCCTTTATTCACCTGTTTGCTGTCAGGTCCTGACTCAACCTTTCTCTCTTTCTATCCTGGAGGGAGCTCATCTCTGAAAAACATTTCCCAAGGTCCCTTGCCAGCTGCCTTCCATTTTCATTCAGCAAATGGGAAGCACATGTAGGAGATTGAAGGGGAGAAGCCAGGCTCTTTCTCCCTGTGTACTCTGCTTCCGGTGCGGTCTCCAGCAGGGCTTTATGTCCTCCAACATCCTAGCTTCTTTTGTTCGGTCCCCCTAATGACTACACCTCTGCCCAATGGCCCTCTTTCCCTTCAGTGACTGCTGGGCAGCCTGAGCCCTGGATTCTGAAAATACCATCTCTCTTTGCTTTCCCGCCTGGGGGTTCCTGCAATTATGTTTCCTGGTTGCATTACCTTCTGGTTGTCAAAGCTTCTACTAAATTTAAATTTGAGTAGTAGTTTTCGTGTCATTTAAAAATCCTTTTCTACCCAGAAATTTGTACTTGTATTTTATTTATCTAACTTGTGCATTTCACATTTGCATGTAACTTTGTTCTTCACATTTCAGGTATTTAGCTCATGTGAATGGACTTTCAAATGTGGTGTGATACAAGGTCCACCGTTATTTTTTTTCCTACGTGTAACCAGTTTTCCTACAATCAGTGTACTGGGGTTGCCTCTTACCAACTCATGAGAGTCCATTGCTAAATCCTTGGGAATTTTGTTAGTCTGGCTGTAAGCACATCACTGGCTTATAGTGGTCACAACAGGAATATTTATACCACAGCAGTGGGCAAACACTACAACTGAACTCCCCTTCCAACCTGGGGAAACTGTTCTTTATCATACTAACACGCTACTGCTCAGAACTCTTTATCAAGAAACTTATTGTATAGTGGAGCTTTTCAAAGTGGTTATGGAATCAGTTTTGTGGGTTGCAACAGGAAGTATTTTTTAACAAAATGGGATGAATAGAAGAATACCAGAATGCATGCCGCATAGTAATTGTAACTATTTCTCTTGAATATTCTGTTTCAGTCGTCTGTATATATTCCTGTATATACACATCACTGTTTTGGTTTGTAAAATAAAATGCACTTCTTTTTAAAATTTTTGTTTCTTTATTGAAATATAATTAACATACAATGTTATATTGATCTCAGGTACACAACACTGATTCAACAATTCTATATATTACTCAGTGCTCACCACGATAAGTATAGTCACCATCTGTCATCATATGTTATTACAATATGACTGACTATATTTCTTATGCTGTACTTTTCATCTCCATGACTTTTTTTAAATAACTGTAAGTTTGTATCTCTTAATCCCATTTTATCAATTTCACTTGTCCTCATACCCACCTCCCCTCTGGCAACAACCAGTATGTTTTCTGTATTGAAGAGTATGTTCTTTAGTTTGTTTCTTTGTTCATTTGGTTTGTTTTTTATATTTCACACATAAGTGAAATAATATGATATTTCTCTTTTACTGTCTGACATTTCACTTAGCATAATACCCTTTAGGTCTATCTATGCTGTTACAGAAGGCAAGGTCTCATTCTTTTTTATGGCTGAGTAATATTCCATTGTGTAGCTAGATAGATAGATGGATAACTCATTTTATTCATTCATCTATTGATGGACCCTTTGAGTTGCTTCCATATCTTGACTATTGTAAATAATGCTGAAAGAAACATGGTGGTGCAGATTTCTTTTTGAATTAGTGTTTCATTTTCTTTGGGTAAATACCCAGTAGTGGAATTACTGCATTGTAGGATAGTTCTATTTTTAATTTTTTGAAGGAATCCCATCCTGTTTTCTTTTTGTTTTTTTATTTTATTATTTTTTTAATATAAAATTAATTTTTATTGGTGTTCAATTTGCCAACATATAGAATAACACCCAGTGCTCATCTCGTCAAGTGCCCCCCTCAGCGCCTGTCACCCAGTCACCCCCACCCCCTGCTCACCTCCCCTTCCACCCCTCCCAGTTCGTTTCCCAGAGTTACAGTCTCTCATGTTCTGTCTCCCTTTCTGATATTTACCACTCATTTTTTCTCCTTTCCCCTTTATTCCCTTTCACTATTTTTTATATTCCCCAAATGAATGAGACCATATAATGTTTGTCCTTCTCCGATTGACTTATTTCACTCAGCATAATCCCATCCAGTTCCATCCACGCTGAAGCAAATGGTGGGTATTTGTCGTTTCTAATGGCTGAGTAATATTCCATTGTATACATAGACCACATCTTCTTTATCCATTCATCTTTCGATGGACACCAAGGCTCCTTCCACAGTTTGGCTATTGTGGCCATTGCTGCTAGAAACATCGGGGTGCAGGTGTCCCGGCGTTTCATTGCATCTGTATCTTTGGGGTAAATCCCCAACAGTGCAATTGCTGGGTCATAGGGCAGGTCTATTTTTAACTCTTTGAGGAACCTCCACACAGTTTTCCAGAGTGGCTGCACCAGTTCACATTCCCACCAACAGTGTATGAGGGTTCCCCTTTCTCCGCATCCTCTCCAACATTTGTGGTTTCCTGCCTTGTTAATTTCTCCCATTCCCACTGGTGTGAGGTGGTATCTCATTGTGGTTTTGATTTGTATTTCCCTGATGGCAAGTGATGCGGAGCAAATGGTGCTGGGAAAATTGGACATCCACATGCAGAAGAATGAAACTAGACCACTCTCTTGCACCATACACAAAGATAAACTCAAAATGGATGAAACATCTTTTTTTTTAATTTTTATTTATTTATGATAGTCACAGAGAGAGAGAGAGAGGCAGAGACACAGGCAGAGGGAGAAGCAGGCTCCATGCCGGGAGCCCGATGTGGGATTCGATCCCGGGTCTCCAGGATCGCGCCCTGGGCCAAAGGCAGGCGCCAAACCGCTGCGCCACCCAGGGATCCCGGATGAAAGATCTTAATGTGAGACAAGATTCCATCAAAATCCTAGAGGAGAACACAGGCAACACCCTTTTTGAACTTGGCCACAGCAACTCCTTGAAAGATAGATCCATGAAGGCAAGAGAAACAAAAGCAAAAATGAATTATTGGGACTTCATCAAGATAAGAAGCTTCTGCACAGCAAAAGATACAGTCAACAAAACTAAAAGACAACCTGCAGAATGGGAGAAGATATTTGCAAATTACGTATCAGATAAAGGGCTAGTTTCCAAGATCTATAAAGAACTTATTAAACTCAACAGCAAAGAAACAATCCAATCATGAAATGGGTAAAAGACATGAACAGAAATCTCACAGAGGAAGACATAGACATGGCCATACTGTTTTCCACAGTGGCTGCACCAATGTACATTCCTACCAACAGCGCATGAGGATTCCTTTTCTCCACATCCTGCCAACACTTCTTGTTATTTCTTCTCTTTTTAATTTTAGCCATTCTGCTAGGTGTAAGATGATATCCACTGTGGTTTTGATTTGCATTTCCCTGATTAGTTAGTGACATTGAACATCTATCATGTGTCTGTTGGTCATCTAAATATTTTGTTTTCTTTTTTGAAAAATGTCTACTTAGGTCCTCAGCCCATTTTTTAACTGGATTATTTGCTTTTTTTTTTTTTTTTTTTTTTTTTTGGTGTTGAGTTATGTAAGTTCCTTATATATTTTGGACATTAACCCCTTATTGGATATGTCACTTGCAAATATCTTCTTCCATTCAGTGGGTTGCCTTTTCATTTTATTGATGGTTTCCTTTGTTGTGCAAAAGCCTTTTATTTTACAGTAGTCCCAATAGTTTAATTTTGGTTTTATTTCCCTTGTCTGGAGGGACCTATCTAGAAAAGTGTTGCTAAGGCTGATGACAAGGAGATTACTGCCTATGTTTTCTTCTAGAAGTTTTATGTCTTCAGGTCTCACATTTAGGTTTTTAATCAATTTTGAGATATTATGATATATAGCTTAAAACAGTGGTCAGTTCATTCTTTTGCACGTAGTGATCAGTTTTCCCAGCACCATTTTTGACGAGTCTGTGTTTCCCATCATATATACCTACTGCTTTTGTCACAGATTAGTTGACCTTATAAGCATTGGCTTATTTCTGGGCTCTCTGTTCTGTGGATGTACGTGTCTATTTTTGTGCCATTAACATAATGTTTTGATACTATAGCTTTATAATATAACTTGAAATCTGAATCAAGGCCTCCAGCCTTGTTCTTCATTCTCAAGATTGCTCTAACTATTTGAGGTCTTTTGTGATTCCTTACAAATTTTAGGATTATTTGTTCTAGTTCAGTGAAAAATGCAATTGGTATTTTAATAGGAACTGGATTGAATCTGTAGATTGCTTTGGGTAGTGTGGAAAATTTAACAATATTTGTTTTTTCAATCCATGAGCATAGAATTTATTTCCATTTATTTGTGTCATTTTTGATGTCTTTCATCTGTGTTTTATAGTTTTCAGAGTATAGGTCTTGATTAAGCTTATTCCTAGGTATCTTATTAATTTTGGTGCAATTGTAAATAGGATTGTTTCTTAATTTCTCTTTCTGCTACTTTGTTATTATTAGTGTATAGAAACACATAAGGTTTCTTTTTTTTTAAATTTTATTTATTTATTCATGAGAGACACAGAGAGAGAGGCTGAGACATAGGCAGAGGGGGAAGCAGGCTCCCTCCGGGGAGCCTGATTCAGGACTTGATCCCAGGATCCCAGGATCATGACCTGAACTGAAGGCAGATGCTCAACTACTGAGTCACCCAGGTGCCCTGAAACACAACAGATTTCTGTATATTAATTTTGTTTCCTGCAAATTTACTGAATACATTAATCAGTTCTAATAGTTTTTTGGTAGAATCTTCGAAGTTTTCTATATATAGCTTTATGTCATCTGCAATTAGTGAGTTTTACGTCTTTCTTACCAGTTTGGATGCCTTTATTTCTTTTGTCAGAATGTTGTGGCTAGGACTTCCAGTACTATGTTGAATAACCGTAGCAAGAGTGGACATCTCTGTCTTGTTGCTAATCTTAGAGTAAAAGCTCTCAGGTCACCGTTGAGTATGTTACTAGCTGTGGGCTTATCAGATACGGTCTTTATTCTGTTGATGTATGTTCCCTCTAAACCTACTTTATTGAAAGTTTTTATCTTGAATGGGTGCTGTATTTAATCAAATATTTTTCTGCAACTATTGAGATGATCACATGGTTTCTAGCCTTTGTCTTATAATGTGATATATCATGTTGATTTGTGAATATGGAAACATGCTTGCATCCCTGGAATAAATCCTACTTGATTGTGGTGAATAACTTTTAAAAATGTATTATTGAATTCAATTTGCTGATATTTTATGGTGGATTTTTGCATCTGTATTTATTTGAAATATTGGCCTGTAGTTTCTTTTTTGTTGAGTCTTTATCTGGTTTTGGTATCAGGGTCATAGAATGAATTTGAAAGTTTTCCTTCTTCTATTTTTTGAAATAGTTTGAGAAGAATAGGTATTAACTCTTCTTTAAATATTGGTTAGAATTCACCTGTGAAGTCATCTGGCCCTGGACTTCTGTTTGTTAGGAGCTTTTTGATTATTGTTTCAATTTATTATAGTAATGGGTCTATTAAAATTTTCTAGTTCTTCTTGATTCAGTTTGGAAGAGTATACATTTCTAGAAATTTATCCATTTCTTCTAGGCTGTCCAATTTGTTGTGATATAATTTATGATAATTTTCCCTTATAATCCTTTTTATTTCCATGGTATCAATTATTATTTTTCCTTTTTCCTTTTTTATTTTGAGTCCTCTTTTTTGAATCCTGTTTTTTTTTTTATGAGTCTGGCTAAAGATTTATCAATTTTGTTTATCTTTTTCAAAGAACCAGATGTTACTTTCATTGATCTTTTTTTTGTGTGTGTGTGTGTGTGTCCCTATTTCATTTATTTCTGCTCTTTTATCATTTCTACTAGCTCTGGGCTTTGCTTGTTCTTCTTTTCTAGCTCTTTTAGGTGTAAAGTTGGGGTTTTTTTTTTGAGGTTTTTCTTGTTTCTTGAGGTAGCCCTGTATTGCTATATTCTTCCCTTTTAGAATTGCTTTTGCTACATCTCAAAGATTTTAGACCATTATGTTTTCATTTTTGTTTCTATCCATGTATTTTTTTATTTCCTCTATGGTTTCTTGATTGACCCATTTATTGTTTAGCAGCATGTTGTTTAGCCTCCATATATTCGTGTTCTTTCCAGATTTTTTCTTTTTTAAAAATTTATTTTATTTTATTTTTTGTATATTTTTTATTGGAGTTCGATTTGCCAACATATAGTATAACACCCAGTGCTCATCCCGTCAAGCGCCCCCCTCGGCACTTGCAACACTTTTGTTCTTGACTTCTGAAGAATCCTGCCCCTCCAGCCCACATTCTGAGATTAGTAAATAAATCTTCTTCACTATACCCCAGGTAATTTTCAAACTGCTGCTTCTGTACTGTGTCTTGGGTGGAGTTATTCATTTTTCTGACACTTTACAGGTGGAACTCAGTTTCCTATCACCCCTATCTCTCCCAGTTAAGCCTGCTTAGTTAAGATATTTGTAGTTTTATTAATCTTATTAGGTCAGAGAAATTTCTTTTTATTCCTAGTTTGAAAAGAGTTTTGTTTTTAATGTTTAGTGACATTGATTTTATCAGATGAGTTTTTAATTCTCCTTTCTACATTGAGTGTGATTTTATTGTTATGTTAAAAGTTTTATTAAGTTGAGGAAGTTTCCTTCTATTCTAAGTTTGTAAAGAAATGTGCTCTTTTTTAAAAATCATAAGATATTTTTTAAACATTTTTTTCTCCATCTACTGAGACAATCTGATTATTTTTCATTTGTTAATCATCTAATGGGATCATTGATAAAATATAGACATAGATTTAAAAAAATTTTTTTTCTGAACTTAAATTCTTGGGGCCAGTTGGGTGATAATTATTAGTATATTTTTAATCATTGACTTTGCTTGGCTAATATTTTATCTAGGATTTTTATGTCAAAGTTCATAAGTGGGGTTAGCATGTTATTTTTTTATTTTTTAATCATTATAGCCTGGTTTTAATATCAAAGTAATAGCTGGTCATATAACATGTGTTTTGGAATAGGCAGTACTTCATCTTTTTTTTTTTTTTTGAGGTAAAAATGCCTATATGGCAGGAATCTGTTCCTTCAACAGTTGGTAAATCTCATTTGTAAATGGTTTCATCACCTTTCCACTCATCTCATAAGGTTGGGTTTTATATTCCTGATTGTCTTTAATATTTTTAAGTATACTTAGGGTTTTCTTAGTCCATTTAGACTGCTATACAAAACACTACAGACTAGGTCATTTATAAACAACAGACATTTACTGTTCACAGTTCTCAATGCTGGAAGTCTGAGATCAAGACACCAGCATAGTAATACTTTGGCAGAGGCCCTCTTCTTTTTCATAGCCAGTACCTTCTCACTGTGTCCTCACATAATGGAAGAGGATAGGGATCTCTCTGGGGCCTTTTTTATAAGTACTAATCCCATTCATGAGAGCTCCACCCTCATGGCTTACATATCTCCTGAAGGTCCCCTCTGCTAATACCATTACCTTTTGGGGGTAGGATTTAAATATATTAACTTGGGGGAAACAAAAACATTCAAACCACAGCAAGAATTCTATTATTTTTTTTTCTTTGAGTTAGTTTTGCTAACATATTTATCTACAAAATGGTTTGTTTCATCTAACTTTTCAAATTTTGCTGGGAAAAATTATTCGAAGTATTTTCTTCTTTTTTGGGGGGCAGCCCCGGTGGCTTAGCGGTTTAGCGCCTCCTTCAGCCCAGAGCGTGATCCTGGAGTCCTGGGATCCAGTCCCACATCAGGTTCCCTGCATGGAGCCTGCTTATCCCTCTGCCTGTCTCTCTCTCTCTCTCTCTGTGTCTCTAATAAATAAGTAAAAATCTTTAAAATAATTTTTAAAGTATTTTCTTCTTTTTGATACTGCTTCTCTACCTGTAGTTAAGGCCATTTTGTCATTACCTTTGCTCTTTAGCTTTAATATCTACTAACTGTGGCTGCTTTATCATGATTCCTTTTCTTCTGGGATTAGAGAGCAGAGCCTGAGAGGACAGAGAAGAAAATGTACTATTCCTGAAATGAAATTAAGCCAAGAAAAATTGATGCTGGCATTTCCTCTGAGAAGTACTAGATTTAAGTTGTTCTTTAAAGGGAAATTTTGAAACCCTGCTTCTGAGCTACTTGGAAAGCCCCAGAAGGTATTTTCTAGGGGGGGGGGTGTATTCAGAGAATGTTAATGTTGTTTTTATTGCATAACAAATTTCTATGCAATCTTAGAGGCAAAAGGAAAAGGATCTTCTATTTTATTTATATGCTATAATTCATTGCAGAGATCATAAACACTACATGGCAACATGGCAGGTAAGAGAGAAGAAAATAAGAAAGCACTATCTCTATAATTTATTTGTAAGTCACAGTGTATGGACTGAATTCTTTTAGTTATCTGGTATTTTGCCTACCTGATGACCTCCTAAGCACATGCAGCCAAGACCCACACAAATGGCAAGAGTTTCCTTGCTTCCAGCATGCACCCAGCTACTATGGAAGTAGTAGGAAGAGTTTGTTCATGAAGTCTTTATTGTCACCCACCAATTTGATCCCCTTCATAGTTAGAATTTCTGATGTCATATGAGCTCACTTTGGACTGATACTTCTCTCTCTCAATATAATGGATTTTTAAAAATTAAGCTCCTAGTTTAATGTGCACAAATAAGTAGACCAACAATTGAAGTGCATTACAATAAATGCTATATCAGAAATATGGAAAGGATGCAATGAGAGGCAGAGAGAGAATCCCTCACTCAGCCTTAAGGAGTCATAACAGGATTCCTGGAGGAAGAATGGAAGCTTAGGTTCTCAAGCAGATAGAATCTCTTTCAAAGTGGTCATGGATGGGTAAGAGGAGTTAAGGCCAGAGGGATTCTGGGATTGGTGGTGCGGTATAAAGGTAATGATACTACATCTATGGAGGAGTCAGTTTTCTTATCTACTAAAACACTCCAGGAATGAGGAAGGAGGCAAGAGAGGAAAAGAGGGCACAAATAGTGGAGCATACCTGTCTTAATTGGAATGGCTGGTGGTGCCTTCCAGCACAGGAGACATTCAGGTCTTACACAAAGGAACAGTGCCACCTCTCTCAACCAGAGACAGTCCAAGGATGAGCCATCTGCTCCCATCTCACCTGACTGGCTTGCCATCTGCATGTGCTCTCAGATGAATGGTTTGGAGATAAGATCTCTTTCCCTGTCTATATCATGCCATTTGTTGACTTTTTCTCCTACCTTGTCATTTCTAGAAGGGAGTATCAACTAAGTCAGACCAGAGTGGTAGGAAATTGGGGCTTAGACTGATCCAGTCAGGAAAAAGCCAAACCTCAGGATGTGAACATGGATGACAGCCATGCTGGCTTACTAGCAGGCTGACCACACCATGTGCTTAGAGGGTAGCAAAAGCAAATAGGGAACCTGACATTCTCAGAGAATGTTCTGTTTCAAAAATAACTTCAAAGTTTTTGCCATAAGAAATAAAAGAAGATTGTGTTAGAGTTTCTTACAATTACATCAGTTTATATAAAGATCTTAATCTGGCCCCAGATGAAAGGTTGGCAAATTGGGACCAAGTCCCTGATCCGAAGGATTTCTTGGATGAAGGACCTGCAATAAGTAGTCCCTGGCTGACCCAGTCACAGGAATAACAGGTCTATAGCAAATATTGCAAGGCAATATGAACCACATCTCATTTATTCCTCGCTAACCCTATTAGCTCCACTATATTAATAATTCTTACTTTGTGGATGGGGCATAGATGCTAGGAGACATTACGTAACTAACCCAGTTCCTCAGCTGGCAAGCATAACATTCAGAAGTCAAGCCTAGATCTTCTCTCCTGAGCCGTTGTTCCTTTCCCTCCCCCAAACCATGGCTGTAGGTAATTCTTATAATCCTCTCTTCACCTCAGCTCTAAGAGGATCCAGGTGGGGTAGGAGGTCTAATCCTTTAAGGTCTGGCATGCCAAGTAGGGCCTCACTGGAGGGGGAAGCTCAATACAGGTCCAAAGAGAGAGCAGAGTCCAAGGTCAGAGGAGCTCACACCAAGCCAATAAATTGAACTTCAGCCAAGTTCAAGACCAGAGTCAGCGCAGCTGGAATTTTGCACATGTGAGAATGAAGAGGCCACAGATGGCAGAGTGCAGGAGTATGGAGGGGGCAGATAGTTATAGCAGGGCTCTGCTTTTTTCACCTCAAAGTTTATTCACATACTGCTCGATAACCATGAGAAAATTGTTCTACTTCTCTATTTTTCTCACTCTGAAATTAACTAAATATATGAGTACCTGTTCTGTCAGGATTTAGAGATGATTCTAGTCCTCAAGGCATTTACACCTAGAAGGGAAATAATGCATTTAAAGGATTTCCATATAAGGCCAAATATTAGAAGATAAAAGTTTTAAGTAACCTATTTTTTGGAAAACATATAAGGGAACTCTTTTAGATTATGAACATCAAACAAGATTTTGAGTGGATTTGGTATATGAACTGGCCTTTGTCAGGTAGTAGATTTTGATGGGCAGGGCTGGGGAGCAAATAGAGTGGCCTGGAAGGGCCAGGTGTAGTTTGGCTGCTTATGGAAGGGTGCTTGACGTCGGGTAAAGTTTGAGTCACATCACAGAGGATCTTATGTGTCAAGATAAGGAGTTTGTATATAACTAAGGGCAGTGGAGACCCCTTAAATGATTTCTAGCAGGAAAATGGCATGATGAGAGCATAAGTAGTGATAAATGATACTCTTCCAGAGAAAAGCCAGTGATTTAGGAAACATGGCTGGTTTATCAAAGCATTTTTTAGAAATCAAGTTTGCTATACTTTGGTGCCCAGTTTGGTCAAATATTTAGTTTACATGTTGCTATGATGCTGTTTTTTGGATGTGATTAATCAGTAGATTAAATCAGTATTTAATCAGTATTTTTAAATAATAGAGTACCCTCTTTAATGTGGGTAAGCCTCATGCAATAAGCTGCAGGCCTTAAGACTTAACCTTGAGGTTTCCTGAAGAAGAAAGAGTTCTGCTCAAGACTGTGACATAGAAACCCTGCCTGAATATTCAGCCTACTTGCATGCCCTGGACTCAAGACTGCAACATCAACTCTTGATCTGAATTTCTAGCCTGCCAGTCAGCCCTACAGATTTTGGACTCACCAGCTCCAGACACATGAGCCAGTTCTTAAAATAAATGTTGGCAAAGGCTGTCTCGTGCAGTCTTCTGGCCCCCATTTGACTAAGTAAGAATGGCCCTTGGGCCCTTGAGATGAAGAATCTACACAGCCCAACCAGGCTCATCACCTTGTGTGGGAGCACCTTTCCTGTTTCATGCTCTGTGAGTGCTCCTTTGTTCTGCTTAAATGTGTTGGAAGTGGCCCTCAGGCACATCCCCAGTTTTCAGTATTTCAGACTCCACAGGGGATGGGTCAGGGTCCTTCTAGTGTGGCAGGAGGGGGATGTTCATAGGCCAATTGCCCTGTGTTGGCTGTGCTGGAGGTGGGCCCACTGGCTGTGAGGAACCAGTGTGCCCTATTGGAGCTAATCTTGCTCTGTCTCTTCTCTACGCGAATAAAGATTTGTTCCATCCTAGTGCTTGACTTGCATTGCATTTTTCTTGGTTGCTCCAATCTAAGATGCTCCAGTCTCTGGAGAACCCTAATACATACTCCAACTATTTCCAAAAGTATTTTGAAATGGCTAAGCAACCACCTTTAGTATAGTCTGGATTTACATTCTGTAGGTTTAAGCAATTTTTTAGAGCAATGACTGAACCTTCAATAGGTTTGAGTGGTTCCTTTCTTTCCTCCCAGTTCACTGCTTATTGTCCACAAGTCACTGCCCTCTCTACCCCATCTGATGATCCTATAGCAAATGCATTGAAAGAATAGAAATGATGGGTTCGGCAGACTGAACCCTGGAATCTGGAAACCAGATTTAGTCTGCAATTGATACTAAGAAGTATTAACATGGCCTACATGCTGGCCATTCTGCCTCAGGATTTAGATATAATATGTTTGTAAGAATGAGGTAACATCTCTGAAGGAAAGCAGAAGTTTATGGAGTGAAACATATTTAAAAGCAGGGTGGACAGAAGTCTTAGAAGCTGTGACAAGAAGCTTACAGGAAGTTTGGCAATGTCAATTAGGGGAAAATGGGGACTAAGAGATAAGACATTGTTTCTCCAGGGCTGACAAACCATGGCTGTAATGAGGACTCAGTCCCAGGCCTCCTGGATGGCTCTGGTCTTCTCCACACACACACTCTGAGACTTCTTTGTGACCTAGAAGACATATTTCCTCCTCTTGGATCCCCATTTCCTTGTCTGTAACATGACAACATTGGGCCAGGTGATCTCAAAGTTCCTTTCTAGTTCTGGTCTTTTGTTACTTTGTAACTCATATTCTTGGGTCAGCTCTATGATTTGGAAGAAAATGAGATGATATTCCAGTAGACTTTGAGTTCTTCCAGTAAATGAAATTGAAATATTCATGTTTTCATATTCAAGTCCTTTGTGGGCTTTTGTTAGCATGGACAAGTTCTCCCAAATGACATCCAGACAGACTAATCAGATCATCTGACCAGACCAATGTATCCCTTCCCAGCATCCAAGGCGTTTGCATAGTTACCACTGGGAATGGGGTTCCCTCCCTGTAGCAGACAAAGAAAAAATAGCTTTTAAATGCTATAATAATGCATGGTGAAAAATTAGGCAATTCACAAAGTATTAGGAAAAAAGCAAAAAAGGTAAGAATTTTACCATTCAAAGACAGACACCATTAACACATCATTGATCATTCTAACATGTATTTTATGTATTTATATGCACACACATACAATTTTATATAATTGAGATCATATTATATAGGCAATTTTGCAAAGTTTTTTGAAATTTTGCAATATTTTTTAAAGATCTTATTTATTTATTTATGAGAGACAGAGAGAGAGAGAGAGAGAGAGAGAGAGAGAGGGAGGCACAGACACAGGCAGAGGGAGAAAAGCAGGCTCCATGCAGGGAGCCCGATGTGGGACTCGATCCAGGGTCTCCAGGATCATGCCCTGGGCTAAATGCGGCACTAAACCACTGAGCCACTGGGCTGCCCGAAATTTTGCAATATTTAAAAAATTGTATTGAAAACCTATAATTAAAATTTTTATTTAAAAAACCATTGTAGGAGGATCCCTGGGTGGCGCAGCGGTTTAGCGCCTGCCTTTGGCCCAGGGCACGATCCTGGAGACCCGGGATCGAATCCCACGTCGGGCTCCCGGTGCATGGAGCCTGCTTCTCCCTCTGCCTATGTCTCTGCCTCTCTCTCTCTCTCTCTCTCTCTCTCTCTCTGTGTGACTATCATAAATTAAAAAAAAAACCATTGTAGAGTTCAATAATTTTATTGTAAAATTAAAAAATTATACTGAAACCAATATTATACTATATGTTAACTAACTAGAATTTAAATAAAAACTTGAAAAAAGAAAATAATCTTTTTCAAGATAAGAAATTATAAAATATTTAAAGAAGAGTACTGACATAAAAGATTAGAAGATCTGCTTTCTCAACTCATAGTTGTAACATCCATGTCTAAAGATGCTGAAAAAAACATGGAAACTGAATAATAGAGAATCCTCTATTTTTTAAAGAGACTGTGCAAAACCATAAATGAAACCAATGACAAAAGCTTTGTTTGCCTCACTTTATAGATGTTAATAATTTGCCAATTGGGTCTTTCTTATTCAACAGAAAATTTTCAGGTATTATGGAGTGTCAAGTCATCACTCTATATTGCCAATGTGGAGTTGCTAGTTTTCAGACCTGTAACTCAGAATTTAAAGCAGAAATAATCAGATATTTTAAATGTAGATTTGATGAGCTCTTAAATGCCCAGAATTATTTGTTACAACGTTTTGTTTTTTTAGAAATGAAAATTCCATGAAGCATCTTCTAGGTTATTATGAAACTAGAGGAATAGAAACAATAACTCTGAGACAAAGCCTTCAATAATTTTATAATCAGACATATCTCAATGCTTTTTGGGGGAAAAGTAAGTCAAACAAACAACAGAAGTACCACTTCCCAGTGTTACAGCAACTCAGTGAACTGAAGACTTCACTACAAACATGAAGACTGAGTTAACAACTCCTCTGCAGAACCGCATGTTTGCCTTACATCAGAGCAATTTGCAGACATGAAACAAATGGCACCTGCTACATGGATCTCCTACCAGCACTAAGCACAAAAAGGATGTTTGCTCCTTTATATGAATGCTTGGCCACAAGCCACGACAGCTCTAAAATATTCAAAATGTTGGATAACTTTTTTGAATCTATGGTTTATCCTTGGGACAAATGTGTGACACTTTACTGGAGACACAGGAACACTGGTATGTGAAACCATACCCCATGGTATGACCTTCACAGGGTGATTATGAGCATCTCATGAGTGAGTTTTTGATCTAATCACTTTAAAGTGATGAGAATGGTGCCTGATCATAGTGAGCTCTTTGTAAAAGTTTATTAAATACATTTTAAAATTAACAAATACAGTATGTCTTGTTTTTCCTTTAGAGGCCTGTTTGGTTCACAATGGGGTGGGATTGGGGGTCTCAAGGTACCAGCATCTTCCTCTAGCACCTGTTTGCACCAGTGAGCAGCTCTCTGGGCCCAAGGCCTAGCTCCTCACAGACTACCTCAATCTCCCCAACTGGATTGCATCTGTCTGCATCTTGAGAAGGACCATCCTACCTAGAGAACAAAATTTCCACATTTAGGACAAGTGAAATGACTGCCCTTCAAATATGACAGGCATGTTTTATGACGTTTCCTTCCCAACTGTGTATAAATGTCAAAATGATCAAAAGAAGGATGAGAAGAGCATTCTCTCGGAACAGAAATTACTCAAAGAAACAAAAGAAGGGAAGAAAATAAGTTCAGATTGATAATAAACATTTCTGGATTATGTTACAAAGTTGTTTGGTTGGGAAAAATTACCCTGCTTAAAAAGATTAACAAATCTTTTCTGTCTAGTGTTCTCTCTGTCAGACACCATGAAGGAGCCTTGAGAAGGCTTGTCTACTAAAAGTACATCATCTTTGGCTATAGTTTGTTCAATAGAAGTGGGTAATTATTATACATTTGAATTAGTCCCATCATGTTGGCTGAGCTTTTAAATTACTTCAAATTGGATCAGTTGCAAATCTTTTCTTTTTCCTATTTAAGCCATAGTACCTGGAATTTAGATGTGTTTAATTTCCTATGAGCTGTTAATGAGGATAATGTTCTTCTTCAGAGTTGGACTAAAAGAAAAATTATCTTAAATAAGCCCCAAAAGCCTAAGAAGTCTCATGGAACTATTATGCCCTACAGACAGGAACCAGCCATTGTCAGAAGACGGATTTTAAAATAGGTATCTTTCATATGCTTTATCTACCATATTTTTTTTTACACAGGAAAATGCCAGTAACTAAATTCGCCTTTGAAGAATGGGTGGTCTTCAATAAACATTTGAGAAGATGCTAGAATGGTGGCATTTGCCAATGGATAACATGACTCTAATTCATTGACCTGCCCAAACTAACTGTAACAACAGAGATACCATTGGCAAGAGTATGCTGCAGGGTAGCCTGCTCAGGGGTAGAAGGAGGAGATTATAGAAAGCCTCAGGGTGCCTGTGAAGAGTGACTTCAACCTGCAAGTTAATAGGTCAAGTGCTTAATAAATGTTGGTGCTGTTCTTTGACTTCCCTACTTGACTCCAGTGGCTGGAGGAAACTGACAGCCTGTATGATCTGTGCCCACCTGCAGGGACATTAGGGTCCCCTTTACATTCTGTCCCTCAGGTGTAGGGTCATGAACAACATTTAAAAATGTTGTCTCACCAGTAGGCTCTCTTGCCTGGCATTTGATCTGATGTTGAGTGAGAACAGCACGGCAGTCCTTTCCTCTGACAGTCTCCACAGAAGGCTGGAGACATTCTCCGATGCATCCAATTCTCTCTCTTCACTTATAGCTCTACCTCACCGTCAACTTACCTAAATCTATCTTGAGTCTTGTAGTTGTCACCCATTTCCTGCCCAGTGAGCAGGGCTGTTTCATTTGTTCTGTGACTCCTGTGTGCAGACTTTGAGCATAGATGGCCTTCCTGCTCTCCTTGGGCATTCTAGAGCTCAGTGAGCAGATGTACGCCCACTACATCTATGCCTGTGTAGTCAACAAACTTCAGCTGGATTTGCCCTCAGCTCTGGCCTTGCCATATCCATGAACCCTAATCACTGTTCATTCACTTTAGGTCTGTGCTTACATATGTCGTTTTTATTGTTTGGAATATCTTAGTTCAATGAACACTTGTTGAGCTGGTGCTGGGTTACGTTAAGTTGCCTGTCTTTTCCACTCACACCAGCCCACGGTCATGCAAGGCTGTGGTGGAGGCAGGGTGGCATTGTGAAAAAGCAACAAACATGGGTTTTATAGTCAGACACACACAGTTTGATTTTAAGCCTTGCTCCTTGCAAACTCTCTAACCCTAGGCAAGCTGCTATAGAATCAGAATAACAATGGCACTTAGCACTGAGTATGAAAATGAAATAAGATACTGTGAGAGCACCTCTAGCCCAATGCCTGTGTTCTGTCTCCCCATCTCCCCTGCCCACAGCCTGTTCCTGTTCCACCGCTTGCCTTGAACCTAATGCAACATTTAGGCACTGACTCACAGCAGCAGGGACATCCTCTGGCTTCCTCTGGCTCTTCTCACATAGGGCTGGGCATCTGTAGCAGTAGGCATTCAACACCTAAGAGTGTAAGTGGTACAACTTAAAACAGTTTAGCACTTTATTAAAAATAAAGGCATGTTTCTACTGTATGATCCCACCGTTCCTCTGCTTGGTATTTACCCAAGAGAAATGAAAGCATATTCACACACAGATTTGAAAACAATAATTCATAGCCTCTTTATTTATAATGGCTCCAAACAGGAAACAACACAAATGTCCATCAACGGGTGAATTAATAAGATGTTGGTATATCCATACAATGGAATACTACCAATAAAATAAATAATATTAGCAATGAAAAGAAATTAACTATTAATATAGTGACATGGATTAAACCTCAAAATAATTTTGTTGAGTGGAAGAAACCAGATAAAAAGGGTACATACTATATGATTCCATTTACATAGGGTCATGATAGATATTAGAAAGTACAAACCAATCAATAGTGTCAGGCAGCAGATTGATCAGTGGTTGCTAAGGGGTCTCCTGAGAAGGCAGGCTGGTATTCTGAAAGGCTGGGGATTTTTCTCGTGCTGCCTACCTCACTATCTTGATTGTGGTTTCAAGGGTGTATGCAGATGCCAACACTTATCTACACTTTAAATATGTGCAGTGTATTCTATGTCAATTATACCTCAATAAAGCTGTTAAATTTTTTTTAAAGGAAAAAACAGACAAAAAGGACTCTGAAGCAGGCAGTTCTGAGTGGTGCCTTAAGCATTTCCTATAATTAAACAGGCCACTGTTTCATCTGGTGACAAAAATTTAATCACTTTTTAAGAACAATTCCTGTTTTGTTTTTCCGGCCCATTGGGACTACTCCTGATGCATTGCTTAGTTGCTAAGAGACTGTGCAGCACCTCCTAACCCTGCAGGAAGGTGACCATACTCCAAATCAGGCTGAGCATGCTGTGCCCATTCGTTGTAGCCACCAGTAAGTTCTTCTTCCCACCTTTGCATCTGAGTGAGAAAAAATGTCATAAACATCCATAACTTCACACAAGACCAATTTTATCTCCTTCTCCTTTCTTCCTCCTCCCGTGTCCTTCTCTAACCCTGATACAACCCTTGCTTTGATGTGCCATGGTCCCAAGCACTGTGTGCCCACAGGAAGTAGTTTCCTGAAGTAGGTTGGTTTTTACAAATTTTCTTTTTTTTTATTTTTATTTTTTTAAATTTATTTATGATAGTCACACAGAGAGAGAGAGAGAGGCAGAGACAGAGAGGCAGAGGGAGAAGCAGGCTCCATGCACCGGGAGCCCGACGTGGGATTCGATCCTGGGTCTCCAGGATCGCGCCCTGGGCTGAAGGCAGGCGCCAAACCGCTGCGCCACCCAGGGATCCCGATTTTTACAAATTTTCTTCTGTAAACTTAAAAACGAGTTCACAAGCTCAAGGAATCAGCCTGACTTGGAATTTAGGTGTGAACATGACGCAGAGTTAATTAAAAAACCATCAAGAACACCTAAGACCAAAGCATCTTTGTTGCAGCTGCTCAGAAGGAGATTTTTGTGACTTCCGTTCCAGCCTCTTGGCAGTAATAATCCTGAGTTCTGGAAAAGTCAGCAAGGTCAAGGGAAGCAAATGGTGTAGAAAGTGATGTTCTGATAAAGAAATGAATTTGATATATAATGTGAATATCAGCAAAATAATTTCTAAAATTAAAAACTTAAAAATAAGCCTTTGGTTAGAAAAAATAAAGAGGACTAGATTTTATACCCCTGAGTATTAAGTTCTGGTTCAGAAATTGTAAGAACACATAGAGGAGATTCTCTGAGGTGTTAACACAGCAGAAAACTCCATTCTGGTGGGTAGTTGCCTGGTATGTAAAGAAAGACAGGAGCACCTGGGTGGCTCAGTGGTTGAGTGTCTGCCTTTGGCTCAGGTCATGATTCCAGGGTCCTGGGATTGAGTCCCACATTGGACATCCCGCAGGGAGCCTGCTTCTCCCTCTGCCTTTGTCTCTGTCTCTCTCTGTGTCTCTCATGAATAAATAAATAAAATCTTTAAAATGGAAGAGAGAGAGAGAGAAAGAAAGAAGAAAGAAGAAAGAAGAAAGAAAGAAAGAAAGAAAGAAAGAAAGAAAGAAAGAAGAAGAAAGAAAGAAAGAAAGAAAGAAAGAAAGAAAGAAAGAAAGAAAGAAAGAAAAAAGAAAGACAGCAAGACAGCAGACTGGTCCAATGGAGAATAACAAGAATCTTCGACTCCTGTGACTTGAGCATCATTCAGAGATGATGAACACTCACTGGTTGTGTGACCTCAAATGACTTTTGCTAAGTCTCATTTTCCTCCTCCATAAAATAGAGATCATAGTATCACCTGTCTCATAAGATTGTTTTCAAGTGAATCACGTAGGAAAATATTCAGTAGTATTTAGTGGTAAGGACTCAATAAGTGTCACCTGCATTTTTATAGAGTCTGATTGACATATGCTTAAGCCATTATCTCCTATGACAGTTTCCCCCCAAGCTTGCCTCATCCCAGGACTCATTTGGGACTCTAGTCCACCATACAGTTCCTAGGGCCTAGCATCAGACCTCCTGAACCTGCATGTCCACGGAAGGCTCCTGGGAGTGCACTGGACAAGAGGCCCCAGAGTTCCAGGCATATTTGGGAAACATAGATGATGTTAGTAAAATTCCATATTCCCTATATCTTGAGTCTCAAATTTGGGGATCTGGTTGAAATACACGCTCCCAGCATTCCCCACCCCACAGGAAATTCTGATTTAGTTCTGGGATGGTGTCCATGAAATTGCTTTTTAAAGAAGCTTCCCATCCTCAGTGATTCTGAAGAAAAGGGCTCTCAGCCCACACTTGGAGAAGCACTGCCAGGTGTTGTCATACTTCCATTTAGACTAAAATGGGAATTCTAAGAATAGTTTACAATCTCGGGGGAAGTGTCTTATAGCTTTAAGGAACTACTTTGTCTCTCTGCCAACTATTACTCTTTCTCATCCCAGTTTAAACTGATCTTTTCGATGCCAACTTCTTTGACTTGGGGTTAAAAAGTTCTCATTTGCTCAAAGTCTACCATGAATTTGATGTATCTAGTGAGGGGTTTGCAAGGTTGTGCCTGTGTAGGCCTTTTATCTGCTCTGATTACCTAATCTGATTTAATAACTCATAAGCACCCTGTAGGGAAGGATTGTGCTTGCTTACCTTGTGTGTGATGCTAGGCATTTCTGATGAGTAGAGGGTTTGAGTGAAGCATGAACAAAAGAGATGAGAGTGGGTCTGAGCATAGGAGCACTCAGTTCCTAGTAAGCCTTTCTTGTTCTGAACTTACCAGTTGCCCCATTGCCCCTCATAGTTCTGTTGTCACTTAATGCACTGAGATAAAGAAGCAGACAGATCCTTATAGTAGAGTCAGGCTACATGGACAGAGTATGTGTGGACTTCTATGCAAAGCACTTGATGGGTCAAAGATAAACACACAATCATATAAGCACCCAACAGATAGTTCTGGAAAGATGTGCAGGATGTTTGAGCTGGAAAGTATTGAGATGTAGAAGGGAAGCACAATTCTAGCAAAGAATGGCAGAGAGCTTTTCTGCTAATCCGGGGGATCTCAACCATGAGCCAAGAAATCATTTCAGTGCGACAAGTGTGCAGCCATCCACATAAACTTAAGAGCCATACCAAAACAGAATTTAGGGTAGAAGTATAACCAAAAATGTGTTGCCAACTTGGGGGAGCATCTTGCTAAATAACTGACATTTCCAAATGTGTACTAGCATGTGTGATCCATATCTTGGAGAATGTCATCCATCTCCTTTGGAAATGGATTTGTTCTGTTTTTAAAAGCCAGTCCAGGTGCTCAGTCTTATTTTTCATAATGTTCCAGTTCAAAACTACAGTTCTTGAAACTCATCTAAAATGATAAATCAGGGAGCTTTTATTTTTGTAGCTATCTCTTTTTATATATGACAATGTAAAAGCTTGAAGTTTACTTCTCCCAAGCAGCATCATTCAGAGACTGATGAAGGATAAAAATTTGGGAAGCACAAAAGTTTATTCCTATCTCCAGTTCTTATTTGCTCAGAGAATTCTGGCAAGTGATTTAAACTAGTTCCTGAATGTCTTTTCCTGTGGTCCACAGCCAGTTACTGGGGGAATCATTTCACAGCGGTCATAAGAATGGAGATTACCATGTCTTCCCATAACTGCACAGGAACCCTACTCACTGGATAATAAGAGAATAACAGCTTACATTTGGGAATTGTCAGGATGCAAGTCTTCTTACAAAAGTTCTGGGAATACTCAACGTACTGAATGAAGGGATTGGTTTTTGTGTTTGTTTTTCAATGGCCGCACAGAAAATCTCATTAGTATCCTTTCTTTCCCCACACACCTGTTCCATTTAGCTTAGAGGCACAGGATTAATTTGCTTTGTATCATGAACAGAGAAGTATTCAGAAAATTAAACTGTGGATCAGTTGGAAATAGACATAGTCAGAAGTGATCTCATCATTAAGTTATGTAAGTATCCAAAGTCCCACAACTCTTCCAATTTACAGAACTCAAGCCAGCTTATAAACCCTATGTATTTCTGTCCTCCAATCTTCCAGCTTTCCCTACTTTCCTAAATATGAATTAGAAATGTTTTTAGCTGCAGGTAACAAAGCCCAACAAAGTGTAGCTTAAATCATGAGGCTAGGGATCCCTGGGTGGCACAGCGGTTTGGCGCCTGCCTTTGGCCCAGGGCGCGATCCTGGAGACCCAGGATCAAATCCCACTGTCGGGCTCTCGGTGCATGGAGCCTGCTTCTCCCTCTGCCTGTGTCTCTGCCTCTCTTTCTCTCTGTGTGTGACTATCATAAAAAAAATTTTTTTAAAAAATCATGAGGCTATTTATTGTTTGCTTATAACAAGTCCAGAAGTAGATGGTGTCAGGGTTTTTGATAATTCAATAATTCCAATAAAGACTCAGACGATTCTTTTGTTTCACCATCTCTAGAGTGTTGCCATTGTTCTCTTGTCATTGAATGCTCATAAGGTGACTGGCATGACTCAGCATCACATCCTTTACATAGTTTTCAGTGCCAGAAAGCAGAAAGATAAGGAAGAGCTGCAAAAAGAGGTGGTTTGGCACGGACTAGTTATACAAGGAATGAAAGGAAGAGGACTAGCTCCTTAGCAGGGTGTAAGTTAGGAAAAGTTAGAGACAAAGAACAATATCAAGCACTTTATGTCAAGCATTATATTCACAATTGTTATCTTTTAAAATTCTCACACCAGTGCTAGGGGATCAGTACTATTAAAATACCCATTTTATAGAAATACAAATTTGATGTAACAAAATTAAAAGTGATTTTTTACAAAAATATTTCAAATGACGTTTATCCTATCGTTCCATAGAAAATATTTTCATTTCTGTCCTGGATATGAACATATGTGGCTCCTTCAAGGAAGGAATTGTTGGCTCAGCTACTAGGAGTGTCATCAGCAGACAACAGGTGAACTCAGGTGGAGGCCCCTGCAGGCTGACAGCTGCCTTTCCCAAGGTCACCCCTCCCTGAAGTGTGCCCAGGGACTGAAGGTGCTCCAGGGACTGAGGTGGGTGAGAGAATGCAGAACAGCTATTCTGGCCCACCAGGGGACAACTCTGATAGACCAATTCATCTAGACTTCTCCCTCTGCCCATCCTCCTTGCTTTCTCTTTTCCAGAGTTTGTTGATCTGAAGGGCTTCCTGAGAAACATCTTGAACCCAACTCAGTCTTAGAGTCTGTTTCCCAGAAAAATCAAACTGTGACAATTTTGAATAACCTTTCTACCTCTTGTCTACATATATAGTATGTTTATTTTATATTGCAGACATACCCAGGTACTTTTAATTTCTAAACTTAACATCCTATTCTGAACATTTCCTCACATTACATAGCCTTTTAAATTACCTATTTAAAATGTAAAGCTAAAGTAATATAACATATTACAGATGTTGGAAAAAAAGAAGAGAAAGTTACCCATAATCCTACTACCAAACATAGTTGATTGATATTTTGATATATTTCCTTATTTTTTCCTCGAATAGTTTGAGAAGGTTATAATCACATGTATACATAGTGTCCTTTTTCACATTCTTTGAACTTTATTTATTTTTATGCTCTCCCTTGAGCCAGAAAAGATTAAAGACAGGATATAAAATTACATAAATTTAGTAAAATGTAAGTTGGACACCAGCTAGGACCTCCTATTCTTCAGATATTTCTGTAAACATACATCTGACACTTGAACACATGACGAATGAGAATTCAGAGCCCTTCTAAGGGTTTTGAGAGTTTCCTATTACTCATTTATCATATTTTTTGTTCCAGCTTTCTGTCTGCCTAAAGGAGACAACTAGCTGCATGAATCTTGCTATGTCAATCTGGATGTTAAGCATAGGACCTTCACCAGTTTTCTCACACAAACCACCCACAAAATAAACAAAACCAAAACCAAAATCTACTTTCCCCAAAACATTTTGTGACTTTGCTTGCTTCTCCAAAGTTTGGGAGACCCTGGGATGCAAAGCCTTCTGCTCTCTTGCTGGCCTCTATGTCCTTCCTCTTCTGCTGGAGCAACCAACAAATTCTTCTCTTCACCTCAAGCATAACAGTTCCACTCACCTTGGGGCCCTTCAGGCTGTGCTTCTCCCCCAAAGCAGCTGATTCTGATTCAGATTATTTCCTCAACAAGGTCAGGTCTTGTCCTAAAGGACTTCGCTGTTTCTCAAGGCTAAGAAAAGAAAAATGCTTTTGGATTTCTACATTAAAATTAGAAGGTGAGGAAATTGGTCAGAGAGAAAATAAAAGAAAAAGAATATGATGCCAGGAGAGAGAGAACAGTACATAAAGTGTATGTTATGAAGTGCCTGCATTTGAAAAGTTGCTAGGGAGGGCAGAGGAAGGGTCAAAGTCAAGCAACATGATAAAGAAGTATTTGACTAACTTAGTAGCTAATGGGGCCTGAAGAACAGAAGAGATGGTGAAATCAAAGATAACACCAGAATTAGGAGTCGGGGACTAGGGAAAGTGGCCCCACTCTGAGATGAAATGTGGAACTTGGTAAGGAAGGCCAGATTGGGGGGGAAGTCAATGCATATATCTTTGCTGGTAAGAATCCAGCTAGATTTGTTTGTAAATGGACACAGTGTGTATGTATAAACGGTACTGGGAGCATTATTTGCCCTGTTTTGGCTCCTGGCTGCCTGTAAACATTTGCGAAGAACTATGGAATGACACTGTACCATCGCATCTGTCCAAAGAGAAGAGGAGATTTATAGTAGGAGATGGGATGAATCAAAATATTTTTGGTAGGGATCAGATGATAGGGTGGTGTGGAGAGATGGATTAATGGAGCAAATAAGATTGTACCTATGAATTCTAGAGTGTCCACAGTTAGAGATTTTCTTTTGTGTTATTTTGTCTGTCAGGGTGTTGGTGTTATTTTGTGAAAAAGGAAGGAATCGTGCTGGGAATGAAAAATGATTTTCAGCCACTTGCTGCTTTAACTCTGTTACCATGGCAACCAATTTCCTCAGCCAGGAGGGAGGATTTTACTACAGAAACACCCTATATTGGACTGTTGTGATTTCAAAGGAAAATATTTACAGCTCAGTCAGTATAGCTCTTCCAGTTGAGACTGTGACAGCATGGCCCTATAAACTCGATTTCAGTGATTTCTGAAGAGTTTTTCCATTACTGACTCCAAGTAACATCACTATTTTTGACCATGCCATGGGTTTGCTGTAGGAGGCATAGCCCATGTTGGTTGGGGTTCATTTATCTTTTCCTTTCATCTCTATCAGTGATAAAATTAGATGATCCCCTTTGAAGTTAAAGCAAACCAAAAGACTAAAATAATTGTGTGACAGATGTGGTTGGGCCCTGTGGACAACTTTTGTCCTCATCTCATGACTGGCTTGGAGCAGAACTCTGGAGTCTCCTCATTTTTCCAAATAAAAAGCCTCTTCCTCAAACATTGGTGAGAAATGGAAATTTCACTGCAGGCTTGATGGGGAAGCTGGTTGACTTCAGAGAGCTCAGAGCCTTTCCCTTCCTCTCCACTGTGGGCAATTTTCCTCTTGTCTTTTTTGTAGCCAGCTGCAGTCTCCCCTGTTGTCTCTCTGAACCACTCCCCCTCTCTCCAGCACTTCCCTCCTTTGGGTACCCTCAACTCCCTCCACATCTCCATTTTTAGATTGACAGAGGGTGCTGCAAACTCTTCCAGCTGGGCCTCACACTCATCTCCTCAAATTCTCTTTGAAGGAAGCCAGAGGTCACCTATACTCATGGCTTTGTGCTCCACAAATAAAATCCTTCACTTACCAGAATACTTCCTCCTTAGATCATAGGGGGTACTCATATATAAAAATTGTCTTCTCTGTTTGCTTGTTTGTGTTAAAAACTATATGAGATATTTTTTATTTCTGCAAGTGTTTGGTGTGGAAACCAGGTTTCTTGGCTGTTGAAGTAGAGCACCTCTCCAGATTCCTATAACAAAAGCTGGATGTGCTGTTCTGCACCAAAAGTATAGAGAATGAGACTAAGAGTCTGAGGCTTTCAGAGTCAGATTGTTTTCCTCCTTCTAGTGTAAGATTGCTTCCAACCTTAATTAGCAAGGTGTGGTTCTGATTTGAACTGAGCACTTGATTATAGCATTCAGATGATTGTTTCTCTTATTCCTCTTCCCATCCCATAGTGGTATTTTCCATTTTGAAAGATGAGCTTATTAATGAAATTAATCTGAATTGATAAATCATTTGTGTATTAAGGGAGGCTTCAAGGAGGGGTGGATAATGAGAATTCTTGCATCTTTCCAGACCTATTCTGGAACCAGCAATACTTCACTCTCAAACATAGTTCATCAGAGAATTAAATACATAGGATCAGCTTGCAAACACTCATCACCAAATGCTTTTTAACTTTTCTTTCAAACTGTCCTTAACTTCACCTAAAACAGAAAGTCTCTCATTCACTTTTTATTCATGCATAGGCTTGTTGAGAACCTGTTATGAACTTTGGACATATGGACATATATTATGGACATTACATTTTTCATATTCTTGAATTTGCTTCTGGCAGTGTTGACTTTTTTTTAAATGGCAGTCCAAAACCTCCCCTAGACCTAGAATCTGAGGTTCTTATTTTTTTAAGTTTATTTTTTTATTTAGTAATCTCTTTACCCATCATGGGGCTCAAACTCGCAACAATCAAAAGTTGTGTGCTCTTCCAACTGAGCCATCCAGGTGCCCCTGAGTTTCTTTAGGTGAACAAAAAAGCACCACACTTCTATTTTTTGAGAAAAGATAAGACTAATTCAGGACTTCAAAAAATTTAAATGTTTGGCATAATAAGAAACTTCCTTCTGAATTCTTAATCAAAACACCAGTAACACCTATACTTTCTTTTAATTTTAGCTGTGTGAATTAAAATATTTTAAGAGTCCTTATTTTTACTTCCCCTCTAAATGCAGACATGGTGCTAGAAGATAGTAATGTGAAGACTGATGAAGACACAATCTCTTTTCTCAAGAGGGGAGAATTAAAAGTAGGGGAGCTAAAAGGGTAATAAATAGTCTATTGCAGTAATAAAGACAATGACAGAGGTATGCCTAGAATGTAAAGCCAGGAGACCCAAGAGTGACTAACTAGCCTAAAGACATGGGAGGAAGTCAGAAAGTTTTCTCAGGGTGTGCTGACACTGGTATTGAAGGGCCAAGATGAGTTTACCTCATTCGGGCACTGTATAAAGGGGCAAGTGTGCTCCAGGCTGAGGAAACTTGAAGTAAGGTGTATAAAATATTGATTGGCAAATGAAACCATGATTTAAAAAACCACAACACAACCTATTGAAAATCTATTATGTGCCAGGCACCATGTGCTACCAATTTCTAGGTTATTCATAATTCAAAGCTCTCTAGGGAATGTTGTTTTTATTATTCCTCCTCTATAGGTGAGGAAACAAAGATTTAATGAGGATGAGTACATGGCCTAAGGTTTATTGTATGTTTCACTGCAAGTTCAGCCTAGTTGGGTCTGACTTCTGTGGCGTTTCATCCTATTTCTCTGGTGTAGATTCAATATGAAATTGAACTGAAAGAAGACATTAGTATTTCTGGTTGATTCATTTTCCCAGTAAGTCATATGATAATTTATTACAATTACGGATAATGTGATCAATTATGACAAGTGAAATGATTGCATGGGGCCTTGGGTGTTTGTACAAGCCTTTAGATGTAAAATATGAACCTGAGGAGCACCTGGCTGGCTCAGTCAGAAGAGCATGGGAGTCTCGATCTCGGCGTTGTGAGTTTGAGCCCCATGTAGGGTGCAGAGCTTACTGAAATAAATTAAAAAAAAAAAAAAAAAAAAGCGGGCAGCCCCGGTGGCTCAGCGGTTTAGCGCCGCCTTCAGCCCTGATCCTGGAGACCTGGAATCGAGTCCCACGTCGGGTTCCCTGCATGGAGCCTGCTTCTCCCTCTGCCTCTGTCTCTGCCTCTCTCTCACTCTCTCTGTGTCTTTCATGAATAAATAAATAAATAATCTTTAAAAAAATTAAAAAATTAAAAAAAGCAAAAAAAAAAATCACTTTAAAATATGAGCCTGAGATTGCATTTGATAATGGAAACTTTGGATGAACCATACATTAAGATGTATTTTTCTGACATGGAAGAGACCTACCTACTTCCAAGACCAAGACTTCATAAAGAGGTCCTATTTGTGTTTGTTTTATAATTAGAGATGTGGTTGGTGTTGGTGAGGTCAAGGTAGAAGCATTTGTGGACTTTTTCTGCCTTTATTTTTAAGGAAATAAACCAAAATACTAAAATAAACCAGTTGTACATTAAACTTGGAAATTTTAAAAACCTATGCTATAGTAAAACAACACACACCCAAATTATCATCTTCCTGGAGTATGATTACACAACTGACAGAGCTTCACTTTCACAGTATGCTTTTGCACATTTATATTCCTTGTTGTATGATTACACTGACAGCAAGCCCACTGCACAGCTTTTGAAATGGAATATATTCTGATGTATTCAGTACAGTCCAAGGATTGCCTTGGATTTTGTCCCTAGCATTATAAATATAGTAGAGCAGAGTAGTAATCATCTCATTTCTTCAAAGTGTTTGAAATATATAAGCACAGAATGACTGCCCAGTTTTTCTCATTCCCAATTATATTTTTTATACTTCACTATCCAGGCAGTCAGCATTATTTGAGATCAGGAACTGTGCTAGCTGTAGGCCATCATAGTGGTTTCTAGGGATAAAAAGATAACATCTGATATCTGCCAATTTTAATGGGGCATCAAAATCATCATACAGCCTAATGAACAATACAAAACAGAAATACGGGCATTTGACATGGGAAGGCATATGAGAGAACAACAAATTGTGCCATAATTAGGAAGGTCTCCAACACTGTTTCACAAAGGTCTTACTTGCTCTCTTGGAGGATAAGTAGAAGGATATTCCAGGAAGTGAGAGTATCATCAGTAAAGGAAAATGCACAGGTTTTAAAAACAGGAAGTTATGACCAGGCTGGAAGTGAGAGTGTCTTGTGTGGAAGAAGGAAAGCAACAAGGGCCTAGCGCAGCAACTGCTCTAGGTTAAAAGGTAGGCTGGTGCAGATTATGTGAATATTTGTATTCTTCGTATTCTAAAGCAACTGGACCAAAAACCTGTGCAGGGTATTTAATAGAGTGGACTGAGAGTTCTGTATTTCAAGGGAGGCTTCAGAGAAAGCAAGTCTGTATATTCTTTGGATAATCTAGCCCTGCATTTGCATTCTTATTTGGATATCAAAGTGAGGCCACATTTTACTCCTAGTCTCTCCTGTTTTCAGAGAAGATGCAAATGGCGAGCAGCCATCTTCTACATAGGAATTCTGTTTTATCACTTCTCAGTTTTCTCTTTTCTAAGCTGAATTACACAGACTCACTCTTCATTCCTCGTGAAGCTTATTCACAAGTCTTTTGGTATTGCCTCTGTAGCAGTCCACTGACTGACCTCCTGCCAAGTTCTTTTCCTCCTGCAATCTCCTTCATTTAAAAAATCATTTATTTATTTTTGACTAGGCAACATATTTATAAAATCAAACCATGAAACCCAATAGCATCCTTCTTGCTCTGTCCTTCCTCTACTCATTTCTTATTGTCCCCTCCCAAAGGTAACCACTCTTGTTAGTTTCCTATTTGCTTTTCCAGAGATGTTAGCATATAGAAGCCAATGCAATTCATGTGATTTCTCCTTCTTTAAAACAAATGTTAGATTTCTTTTCATAAAGTTCTGCACCTTGGTTTTTTTCACTTAATGTATGGAAAATATGTCCAAAGCAGTTCAGAAAGTTTTTCTTGATTCTTTTTAAAGGTGGATAATAACCCATTGTATGACTACACCATTATTTAACCAGCCCCTTATTGATGGACACATAATTGTGTGAAGATATTTGCTATACAATTCACATGTGTAAATATAGCTGGAGGAGAAATTCTTGGAAGTGGAATTTCTATGTTAAATGAAATATATACATGTAATTGTAATTTTGATAGATAATGCCAAATTGCACAATCCCACTGTAATATGAAAGTCTTCTTTCCTCACACGTTCACCAGTATAGCATCCCGCCAGCATGTTTCCAGTCAAACAATGAAAATTATTATGTTGGAGTATGTTAAACTTGCATTTCTCGTATTAACTTATAAAAGTGAATGTGAACATCCTTTCATTTATTTAAAAGCCATTAATAGGCATCCTTTTTCTTTGAACCATTTATTCATATCTTTGCTTATTTTTCTGTGAACTGTTTATATTCTTGCCACTTCTCTATATCTTATTGACATCTTAGGAACTATAAAATAATTATTTTATGTTTATGCTGGATCCTTTTTTTTTTTTTTTTGGCAACCTGCATTCATTCACATCCCCTGTCATGCCATTTCCTAAATCACGGGGGTGGAAGCTGGAAAGTACATTTATTAGGCTTGCTTTCCCCTTTGGATACAATTTATATTGTATGAATAAAATACATGCCTATATTATTTTGAAAAGTGGAAGGAAGGCAGAAATCATGGTTTCTTCTGGCAGGGAAGGCAGATGAGTGGGCTTTAGCCACAATGAGCATTTGCAGGAACCTTCATGGTCCCCTGTTGGTCATCTTCTTAAGCACTATAGAGGCGCTGTGAAGTTGATTGCAGTTTCCTGGCCCGCAACAACCAAAATCAGCTGAAAAATCTTCTACAGTTCAGTAAAGGAGCATAGTTTAAAACTAATATTCACAAATCATATATATTATACATATACATTATATCTATATAATTATATATTATATATCTATATAATTCCCTCCATATACATATTTATAATCAGTACAACAATATAGTGGAATGAAAGAGCCTATTAACAAAGTGGCAAAGAAGATAAAATACCAAGAAATAAATGTAGCAATAATTAGGCACAAACTGATGTGGAGTAAATGCTACTAAAGGAAAACTGAAACTTGGGCAAATAGAAAGGCATTCATTTTCTTGGATGGCAAAACTCATTATAATAAATAATTTATTTTATTGGGACTTTCTTTGTTGCCTAGTTTGGTCAATTTTGGTGACTATACCATGGATGCTTAAAAAGATCCTGACTATACCATGGATGCTTAAAAAGATCCTGATTGCAATTTTTTTTTGGATATTGGGTATTTATTGATTTATATATCCTATTAGCTTTGTTATCTAGGTTGTCTGTATTCTTATTTTTTACCAATTTATCTCTCATGGGCTGAAAGATGAAATAAAGCTTCCTGCTAGAAATGGTTTTGTCAACATTTCTAGTATTTCCTATCCTTTCTGAATTATAAAAATTTATCTGTTATTTTGTGCTTAAGTAATAATTTACAGCTGTCACATAATCTTCATTAATTGCAGGTGTTAGGATTATAAAATGCCTTTGTTTTGTCTCCTTTCATTTTTTTTTTCTGGTAATCCACTTATTCCGATATTACAGTTGAGATATCTGCTTTCTTTTGGTTTATATTTACCTGATTCATATAACTTTTTCCACACATTTATTTTCATTTTTTCTGAATCACTTTTGTTTTAGGTGAGTTTTACACACAGCTTGGAATTGTGTTTTACCTTTTGATCTAGGGTAGGGTACATTTTTTTTCTTTTAGTAGATGAATTAAATCCACATACACTTCTTAATTTGAAAACTATATGTGGTCTTATTCTGTTATGTTATTTTTATTTACTGCTTTTTTATTTTAAAGTATTTCATGGGCAGCCCTGGTGGGGGCTAGCACTGCCTTCAGCCCAGGGTGTGATCCTGGAGACCCGGAATCGAGTCCCAGCATCAGGCTCCCTGCATGGAGCCTGCTTCTCCCTCTGCCTGTGTCTCTGCCTCTCTCTGTATCTCTCATGAATAAAATAAATAAAATTAAAAAAAAATAAAGTATTTCACTCTGCAATCTATTTTCTCTTTTTTTTCTTTTCTTTATTTTGATGTGGGTGATTCATCTTAGAAAGCTCAGTGTTTCATTTTGCAGTTACTTGTGTCATTATAAATCTATAATCCCCTTAGCCCTTTAATTTTTTAGAGACAGTATCCGTTTTTCCTTACTATGTTCAAATATTAAGACAAGCTTATTTGCACAACCTTCTCTCAACTTCCTCTGCCTGCCCTCCCAATTTTGATCAAAACAATATTTTTAAAATTTATCTTTGTACAATTCATACATGCTAGTATTTCCACTACTTCACTCCCAGCTTTAAATGATATCTTTTCACTCAGATATATTACAGATCTGTGTACTTACTCTTCCACTTTTTTCCCATTTTCCCATTTCAATCTGTGATAATTAAATCACCTTTATATTGCTACACATTCAACATTTACATTTCTCTATTGCAGGGAGGGGGGTATAATATTTACCATTTTGTTTCTGTCCCTCTAATCACTATATTGTTTGTCTATTTTTCTTTCTTTTTGGTGATACCAACTATGCATTGGATTTCCTTCACCCATTTCTCTATCATTTTCTCCCTAATTCTTTTCACTTTTAAATAGTTTTTTTTATTACTTTTTACAGTGTTTTATTTGATTTGTGATCCTTCCAATTTTGCCAACTTCAAGTAGGATATCTCTAGGTCCTGTCCAAAGGTAGCAACTCAACTGGATTATTTTAATGAGGCAAAGGGCACTGGCCTGACATTTCTTTCAAAAGCCAGTTGCTCAGTTGTGGCCTTCTGTATAACACAGAACTTGCTAACATCCAAATCTCATAGGTTAACCCAAAGGTATACTTTTTAGGGGTGAATAGGACTACAAAATGGTTTACACAAAATGGCTTCTTGGCCTTTGGGCATTTTTGTTAAAATCAGGAAAAAAAACCTATTACTCCTGTGAGTTGAACTGTGTCCTACACGAAGATATGTTGAGGTCATATTCCCTGGTAACTGTGATTGTGACCTTATTTGATAAAAGGTTTTTGTAGATATAATTAAGATGTAAGTTAAGATGAAGTTGGCAGAGCCCCTTATTCAATAAGACCAGCATTCATATGAAAAGAGAAAACGGAGAGATATATAGAGAGTGGGAACACCATGTTGATAATGGAGGTAGATATTATAACAATGCATCCACAAGCATGGTAAGATATTGGCAACCACCATAGGCCAAGAGAGAAGCACAAGACAGACTCTCCTTCAGAGCTTCCAGAAGGAACCAAAACTTGCTCGTCCCTTGATTTCTGACTCCCAGCCTCCAGAATTGTGAGAGAATATATTTCTGTTGTTATAAGCCCCCAAGTTTGTGGAACTTTGTTACAGCAGCCCTAGGAAATTAATATGCTGATCAAAGTGAAGGAGTCCAGTGGACATTACCTCAAAGGTCAGTATGATCGTAAATAATCTCTTTGTGTTTTCTGCAATCTCACCACCTATTTCATCTCTTAGAACCACACCATGCTATGAATGATGCTTTCAACATAGAAAAGACTGTAAAATAAAAATATAAGATTCACCAGTATAAGCATGAACTAATGTATAGGTCACATTTAGGTGGTTACTTTGACAAGGCATTCTGGGTTGGATTATGATTTTGGATGGAGAAGGAGGCTTATCACTCCCTTGACAAAATTTGTACTTTCCCTGCTAACAGGCTTTCTTTCTTCCAAAGGAAGAGAAAATAGTTTTCTAAAAAGCCAAACAAAATTTAAGTCAGCTTCTGGCTTTTTAAAAAAAGTTTTCCTTAATTCTAGTTAGTTAACGTACAGTGTAATATTAGTTTCAGGTGTAGAAGATAGTGATTCACCCAATGAATGATGTGATTCATACATCACCCAGTGCTTATCACAAGTGCTTTCCTTAACTCCCATCACCTATGTCACCCATTCCCCTGCCCACCTCCCCTCTAGTAACAATCAATTTGTTCTCTATTATTAAGAGTCTGTTTTCTTCATTTCTCTCTTTTTTTCCCTTTGCTCATTTTTTTTGTTTCTTAAATTCCACATGAGTAGAATCATTGTATTTGTCTTTCTCTGATTTATTTCACTTAGCATTATACTTTCTAGCTCCATCCATGTCATTGCAAATGACAAGATTTCATTCCTTTTTGTGGCTGAATAATATCCATTGTGTGTGTGTGTGTGTGTGTATCCCATCGTGTGTGTGTATACATATTTATGTATATATACTACTTCTTCTTTATCCATTCGTCAATCCATAGACACTTGGGCTGCTTCTATATTCTGGCTATTGTGGATAATGTTAACATAGGGATGCGTGTATCCCTTTGAATTAGTGTTTTTATATTATGGGGATAAATACCTAGTAGTGCAATTGTTGGATTGTAGGGTAGTTCTATTTTTAATTTTTGGGGGAAACTCCATTCTGTTTTCCAGAGTGACTGCACCAGTTTGCATTCCCACCAACAGTGCAGGAGGGCTCCCCTTACTCCACACCCTTATCAACACCTGTTTTATTTCTTGTATTGTTGATTTTAGCCATTCTGACAAGTGTAAAGTAATATCTCACTATGGTTTTGGTTTCCATTTCCCTGATGGTAAGTGATGATGAACACCTGTTTATGTGTCTATTGCCCTTCTGTACATCTTCTTTGGAGAAATGTCTGTTCATGCCTTCTGCCCATTTTTAAATTGGATTATTCATTTTTGGGGTGTTGAGTTTTATAAGTTCTTTATGTTTTTTGGATACTAACCCTTTATCAGATGTCATTTGCAAATATCTTCTCCAATTCCATAAGTTGCCTTTTAGTTTATTTCCTTTGCTGTGCAGAAGTTTTTCATTTTGAAAGAGTCTACTAGTTTATTTTTGCTTTTGTTTCCCTTGCCTCAGAAGACATATCTAGAAAAGTTGCTAAGTCAATGTCAAATAGATTACTGCCTGTGTTCTTCTCTAGGATTTTTATGGTTTCAGGTCTCACATTTAGGTCTTTTATCCATTTTGAGTTTGTTTTTTGTGTCTGATGTAAGGATGTGGTCCAGTTTCATTCTTTTGTATATCTCTGTCCAGTTTTCCCAACATCATTTGTTGAAGAGGCCTTTACCCATTAGATATTCTTTCCTGGTTTTTCAAATATTAGTTGATCATATAATCATCAGTTCATTTCTGTCACATCATATTCTATTCTGTTCCATGGATGTGTCTATTTTTGTGTCAGTACTATACTGTTGATATATAACTTGGTAATACAGCTTGGTAATAAAACTTGAAGACCAGAATTGTAATGCCTCCAGCTTTGCATTTCTTTTTCCAGATTTCTTTGGCTATTCTGGGTCTTTTGTGGTTCCATACAAATTTTAGGATTGTTTGTTCTAGCTCTCTGAAAAATGCAGTTGGTATTTTGATAGGGATTGACCTAAATGTGTAAATTGCTTTGGGTAATACAGACATTTTAACAATATTTGTTCTTCCAGCACATGACCATAAAATGTCTTTCCAAAAAAAAAAAAAAAAAAGTCTTTCCATTCCTTTGTGTCATCTTCAATTTCTTTCATCAGCGTTTTATAGTTTTCAGAGTCTTTTACAAACTCTGTGGTTAGGATTATTCCTAGGTATCTTACTGGTTTGGGTGGCTTCTGGCTTATTTTAAATAGATTGTTTATTTCTACTTTCGTCATGAGTTTCCTCATTAAAGTCATACTTCCCTGGAACACAAAGGATGCCTGGCTGGCTCAGTTGGTTAAATGCCTGACTTTGGCTCAGATCATGATCTCAGGGTCTTGGAGTCAAGCCCCATGTGGAGCCCTATGTCTTAGCAGTGAGTCTGCTTGTCCCTCACCCTCTCCCCCTGATCATACTACTTTCTCTCTTTCTTAAAATAATAAACAAAATCTTTTTTAAAAATTTAAAAAAGAACGGGGACATAAATACACATCAAGCCTTGATATCATTTTCATCTTTAGAAACAAAGTGAAGTATTTTATTCACTTAGAACCATGGGAAGATTTTCCTTCATTTGTTGTGATTTTCATGGTAAAGTCTTTAAAATTTGGCAAAAGGGTGAAAGTAGAAGTGTGTAACTTCTATGACAATTTTCCTTTCCCTTTGTTCATTCAAAGAGCCACAGTTCTGGAAACATGTATTCCTGAGCATCAAGAAATGAGGGAGTGGACTTTGAACTTTCCCAGACTTTAGGGTCACTTCCTATTAATTGGGTTAAACACAGGTACTAAATGAATAGAAGGAAATAATTTGTATTACCTGGGCATTGCAAGGTATGTGGCCTAGGATAAGCAAGATCATCTTGAGAGATGATAGGGACTGGATATTACCTGATGAAGAGTTTTAAAAGAAGGCTTTTTGAAGCTTTTATAATTGCTATAAAATGGCTTTCATCTGTTACTACCCAGACATACCCTTGTGAATATGTTCTTACAGCTCTCTCAAAGGATATACTAGCACTTTGAATTACAGCATTAAAAATCATGATAGAATTTTTTTCCCTTTCTTTTTGTTCTAAGGGCCTCAGATTCAATTCTAAAGAGACACATAGAGCTCTACAGTGATGCACTGACTTGCTTAGGAACAGTCAGGCTAGGAAAAACAAGTGTGAGCTCATAAATGTACTTTCTTACTGGGATATAAAAGTGCCAGAGTTGTAGTTGAAGGCGAATTTGATGGAAGCCTTACATTGGGTGATATTGAGAGATCCATGGACACTCTTAAATTTGGGGTCTTCTGAATTATGTGGTCTTCTGAATCCCAAACCCTAAACTAGTTGAAGGCTATGTAATTAATTGCATGTTTTTAAGTTTTGTTTCCTCAACTCTTATCTGTAAATCCACTGGGGTTAAAAAGGAAATGTTGAGCATATTTTCCTTACCCATATATCTTTCATAAACATTATAAATTAAAGCCCTCGTGTTCCCATTAGAACAGAGTTTTTTCAATTACTGTTTCTTCTTTAGCTCTATTTTCTCAAATGAAAATGACATAAAAATAATTTCTGAGCACTTATTGCCTTTTCTTTAAAGGTCCTGTACTCTCATACTTATCCCATTTACCAAAATATTGCTTATATGTAATGCTGAATTCCCAGAATTCCTAGGTCATACAACAACAATAATTTATCCAGATATCATTAGGGACATTAAGGAAGATGGGGGAAAGGTGGCCTATTAAGAAAGTAAATCTTCCAGCTCCAACAAGCATGAAGCCTGGGTTTGTTGTTGTCATTGTTGTTTGTATACTTCATTGCCTTTTAGTTCTAGATTGACCAGCTTTATTTTATTTGCCTGAGGAGCATTCCAGAACTTTTTGTTTTGGTTTTTGTTTTGTTTTAAAATATTTATTTATTTATTCATGAGACACACGTATAGAGAGGCAGAGACATAGGCAGAGGGAGAAATAGGCTCACTGCAGGGAGCCCGATGTGGGACTTGATCCCAGAACTCTGGGATCACACCCTGAGCCACCTAGGTGTCCCAGAACTATATTTTTGGAACACAACTCTGGAAATTGCTCTGTGGTCATTATTATTTACTTTACATACTTATACATATTTCAGTAAATATCTATGAAATGAATGAAGTCTTTCAAAAGGCATTGGGGTTTTGCCTAGTATAAGCAATACTTAGACTATAGCACTGACCATTTTGCACTGAGCCAAGATTTTATTCTAAGAGGAAATAATGGAGTTTAGAGTGAAAAGAAAGATGCTTGTTCCTTTTTGAAAATACTTGCTACTTGAAGCTTAATGAAACTAAGAACAGAGGACACAGCTCTGGTAAAGGAGGTATAAATATCTCTCAGGATCTGCTTATCTAGTTTGTTTCATTCTGGTTAGGAAGGACCCCCTTCTCCAAGAATGCCTTTAGAAATTTATAGAGATTGTAGAGAGTAATTATAGTCCATTCTAAGAAGAATATGTAAGTTTATTATACTTAAATAGCACAATCTGCAAAGATTGTAAAGTGGATCCTAGTATTAATCACCGTTTTTCATTCTTAAGAGAATTATGGCAACTTAAAGAAAGGTATCTGAGTTGTAGAACAGTCTGGATTCATGTGTGTGTCCCTGTGGCTCTTGTCCTCCCCATTTGTATTGAATTAATTTCTTTCATTTTTTCAGGGCACATATTACTAAGTGTTTGTCTTTTTTTTTCTAATATTTTATTTATTTATTTGTGAGAGACAGAGAGTAGGAGGCAGAGGGAGGGGCAGGCTCCCCATGGAGCAGAGAGTCTGATGTGAGACTGGATCCCAGGACTCTGGGATCATGACCTGAGCTGAAGTAAGATGCTCAACTGACTGAGCCACCCAGGTGTCCCTAAGTGTCTTTTTATTATTTTTTTAATTGAACTATAGTTGACACATAATGTTACATTAATTTCAGGTGTACAGCATAGTGATTTGACAAGTCTATACTTTATGCTCTGCTCACTGCAAGTGTGGCTACTATGTGTCAACATACAGTGCAGTTACAATACCATTGACTATATTCCCTATGTTGTATGTTTTATCCCTGTGACTTACTCATTCCATAACTTGAAGTCTATATTTCCCACTCCTCTTCACCCATTTTGCACATTCCTCCATCCCTTTCCTTCTAGAAATGATCAGTTTGTTCTCTGTATTTCTGGGTCTATTTTAGCTTTTTGTTTGTACATTCGTTTGTTTTTTAGATTCCATATTTAAGTGAAATCATATGGTATTTGTCTTTCTCTGTATACTTAATTTACTTAGCATAATACCCTCTAGGTCCAACCAGGTAATTATAAATGACAAGATCTCATCTTTTTTATAGTCCTCTGTGTGTGTGTAAGTATATGTGTGTGTACCACAGCTTCTTTATCCATTCATCTATTGATGGACACTTGGGTTGCTTTTGTAATTTGGCTATTGTAAATAATGCTGCAGTAAACATAGGAGTGTATATATCTTTTCAAGTTAGTGTTTTGTTTTCTTTGGGCAAGTACCCAGTAGTGGAATGATTGGATTGTATGGTAGTTCTATATTTAATTTTTTGAGAAACCTTCATATTGTTTTCTATAGTGGCTTCACAAGCTTCCATTCCCACCAACAGTGCATGAGGGTTTCTTTTCTTCCACATCCTCACCAACACTTGTCATTTCTTGTCTTTTTGAGTCTAGCCAATTTGACATGTATAAGGTGATGTCTCATTGTGTGTGTGTTTTTTTAAAGGTTTTATTTATTTGTTCATGAGCAACACACAGAGAGAAAGAGAGAGAGAGAGAGAGAGAGAGAGAGAGAGAGGCAGAGACACAGGCAGAGGGAGAAGCAGGCTCCATGCAGGGAGCCCAATGTGGGACTGGATCCTGGGTCTCCAGGATCACACCCTGGGCTGAAGGCGGTGCTAAACCGCTGAGCCACCAGGCTGCCCTCATTGTGGTTTTGATTTGCATTGCCCTGATGATTTGTGATGTTAAGCATCTTTTCATGTGTCGGCCATCTGTGTGTTTTCTTTGGAAAAACATTCATGTAGTTCCTCTGCCTATTTTTTTATCTGGATAGTTTGGGGTTTTTTTGGTTTCAGTTGTGTAAGTTTTTAAATATTTTGGATATCAACCTCTTATCAAATGTATCATTTGCAAATATCTTCTTCCATTCAGTAGATTGCCTTTTTGTTTTGTAGATGGTTTCCTTTGGCGTAGTTCCAATAGTTTAATTTTACTTTTATTTCCCTTGCATGAGGTGACATATCTAGAAAAATGTTGCTATGGCCAATGACCCCCCCCCCCCGCCCAAAAAATTACTGCCTATGCTTTCTTCTAGCAGTTTTATGGTTTCAGGTTTCACATTTAGATTTTTAATCCATTTTAAATTTATTTTTGTCTATGGTGTAAGAAAGTGATCCAGTTTCTTTCTTTTGCATGTTTTCCAGTTTTCCCACTACATTTATTGAAGAGACTGTCTTTTCCCCATTGTATATTTTGCCTCCTTTGTTTCAGAATAATTGGCCATGTAAGAGTGGGTTTATTTCTGGGCTTTCTCTTCCATTCTATTTATCTACGTGTCTATTGTTATGCTAGTACTCTGCTGTTTTGATTACTATAGCTTTGTAGTAAATATTGAAATTTGGGATTGTGATTCTTCAACTTTGTTCTTCTTTCGCAAGATTGCATTAGCTATTTGGGGTTCTTTGCATTCCATACAAATTTTAGTATTCTTTGTTCTGGTTCTGTGAAAAATATTGTGGTATTTTGATAGGGATTGTACTGAATCTGTAGATTGCTTTTGGGTAGTATGGGACATTTTAACAATATTAATTCTTTCAAACCATGAGCACGAACTATCTTCCATTTATTTGTGTCATCTTTATTTTTTTCAACAGTATTTTACAGTTTTAAAAGTATAGGCCTTTCACTTCCCTGGTTAAGTTTATTCCTTGGTATTTTATTCTTTTTGGCACAATTGTAAGTTGGATTGTTTCCTTACTTCCTCTTCCTGCTAATTTATTATTAGTGTGTAGAAATGCAACCAATGTCTATGTATTAATTTTGTAGTCTGCAACTTACTGAATTCATTTATCAGCTCTAATAGTTTTTTGGTGCAGTCTTTAGGGTTTTCTATATATCCAGTATCATGTTATCTGCAAATAGTGACAGTTTTATTTCTTCCTTACCAATTTGAATGCTTTGTATTTCTTTTCTTGTCTGATTATGTTGAATAGAAGTGGTGAGAGTGGGCAACCTTTTGTTCTTCGATCTTAGAGGAAAAGCTCTGTTTTTCACCATTGAGTATGATGTTAACTGCGAGTTAACATATGTTGAAGCATGTTCCTTCTAACGACACTTTGTTGAGAATTTTTATCATGAATGGATATTGTACTTTGTCAAATACTTTTTCTGTATTTATTGAGATGATCATATGATTGTTATCTTTTTTTGTTGATGTAATGTATCACACTAATCAATTTGTGAATATTAAACCATCTTTGAATTCCCAGAATAAATCCCCTTTGATTGTGGTGAATGATCCTTTTAATGTATTGTTGAATGTGGTTTGCGAATATTTTGTTGAGTATCTTTGCATCCATGTTCATCAGTGATATTGGCCTGTAGTTTTCTTTTTTTTTTTTTTGTAGTGTCTTTGTCTGGTTTTGATATCAGGGTAATGCTGGCCTCACAGAATGTATTTGGAAGCTTTCCCTCCTCTTCTTTTTCTTCTTTTTTTGGGAGGAATAGTTTGAAGAATTAGGTATTAATTCTTCTTTAATTGTTTGATAGAATTTACCTGTGATGTCATCTGGTTCTGAAGTTTTGTTTGTTGGGAGTTTTTTTTTTTTTTATTTACAGATTCAATTTGTTTCTAGTAATTAATTGGTCTGTTTAGATTTTTTATTTCTTCCTGATTCAGCTTTGGAACATTGTGTATTTCTAGGAATTTATCCATTCCTTCTAGGTTGTCCAATTTGTTGGCATATAACTTTTCACAGAATTCCATTATAATTCTTGGCATTTTAAAAAAAAAAGATTTTATTTATTTATTCATGAGAGACACAGAGAGAGAGGCAGGCAGAGAAATATGCAGTGGGAGAAGCAGGCTCCATGCAGGGAGTCCGATGTGGGGCTCGATCCTGGGACCATGGGATCACACCCTGAGCCAAAGGCAGACACTCAACCTCTGAGCCACCCAGGTGTCCCACCGCTGAGCACTCAGGCATCCCTCCTTTGCATTTTTGTGATGTCAGTTATTACTTCTCCTCTTTAATTTCTTTTTTTTTTTTGAGCTCAATTTGTCAACATATAGTATAACACCCAGTGCTCATCCTGTCAAGTGCCCCCCTCAGTGCCCGTCACCCAGTCACCCCATCCTCCCACCCACCTCCCCTTCCACTACCCCTTATTTGTTTCCCAGAGTTAGGAGTCTCTCACGTTTGTCTCCCTCTCTGATATTTCCCACTCACTTCCCCTCCTTTCCCCTATAATCCCTTTCACTATTTCTTATATTCCCTGTATGAGTGAAACCATATGATGATTGTCCTCCAATTGACTTACTTCACTCAGCATAATACCCTCCAGTTCCATCCACATCAAAGCAAATGGTGGGTGTTCGTCCTTTCTGATGGCTGAGGAATAATCCATTGTATACATAGACCACATCTTCTTTATCCACTCATCTGTCAATGGACACCGAGGATCCTTCCATAGTTTGGCTATTGTGGACATTGCTGCTATAAACATTGGGGTGCAGATGTCCCGGCGTTTCATTGCATCTGTATCTTTGGGGTAAATCCCCAGCAGTGCAATTCCTGGGTCATAGGGCAGGTATATTTCTAATTCTTTGAGGAACCTCCACACAGTTTTCCAGAGTGGCTGCACCAGTTCACATTCCCACCAACAGTGCAAGAGGGTTCCCCTTCCTCCACATCCTCTCCAACAGTTGTGGTTTCCTGTCTTGTTAATTTTCACCCTTCTCACTGGTGTGAGGTGGGATCTCATTGTGGTTTTTCATTTATTTGTGTCCTCTCTCTTTTTCTTGATGAGTCTAGCTAAAGTTTCATCAGTTTCATTTATCTTTTCAAAGAACCAGCTCTTGGTTTCATTGATCTTTTCTTTTGCTTGTTAAGTCTCTATTTTATTTATTTATGCTCTGATATTTATTATTTCCTTCCTTCTACAAACCTTGAACTTTTTTATTGTCCCTTTACTAGTTCCTTTAGGTGTAAATTTAAGTCATTGTCTTTTTATTTATGATTTAAAATCTGCTCCAATTACAGTTTATGTACTGAATCTTTGTCAGTTTACTTCTAAGGGAGTGTTTGCTCCCATTCAGTATGCTCTGGCTCTTGCTGACTTTTCATTTCTTGAAACCTTAGGCAGAAAGACTCCCTTCCCATTGAGAACCCCGTGCACCCCACCATAACACTGCCTGTGTAACTATTTAGTCTCTCCCTCTACCCAGCAATATCAACTCTGGAAATAAAAATTTAATTACTTAGTGCTCAATATCATATATTTTCCAAAAGCTCTAACATGAGGAATGTCAGTCTAGATAAGGAGCTCCTGAAAATGTAACTGCCAGATCAGGGCATCTCAGCATCAAACAAAGTCAATCCTAGAAACATAAACTTAGAATTTTTTTTATAATTTACACTAATAACTACCTAATTATGTACAATAATAATTACTTATTATTGTCAGCCTTTTCCAAAGACTGTATGTTTTGTGAAGCAGGGACTGAGCTTCTATGGCCCACTAATATGTCCTTAAAACCTAGTACAGGGCCAAGAACATAAAGGCAGTTAATAGTGTTAGTTTCACTTTATATATCATAGTGTGTAGCCCTAGTGCTCAGTTAAAGTTGGACAAATCACTGATCTTTGGTCTGTCTGATTTATACTGGATTAACTTGCATTAACTTCTGAGTTTTCCTATCCCATTTTTAGCTCTATTTCCAGTCACATTTTGTATTTCCACTCACCTAGAAAATGCTCTCAATTACTTTTATGCCAAGACAGGCTAGGAAGATGGCAAAAAATACATGGGATGAACGAATAAATGATCTTGGAAGGGTTATCTGGCATCTAATGGGAAATAATAATTTGGGAGCCTGGACATAGAACAGGGAAAACAGATAAGACCTTCTATTCAGACTCAACTGATGAAGGCAGAACTGGAACAAGAGGGAACTTTCCAGGCTTTGGCAAAATGATTGAATCAAAACAGCAGTTGCTCACTCTGTCCAGTACCTTGTAAGTGATATCTGCCCACTTCCTGATTGAAGCTCCCGGCCCACATGCCAAGGTTTCCATGCATGTACCTTCTTAGATAAAGATGGAATATTTTAAGGTAGAGAATAATTAAATGTTTTTAAATTTTGTGTTTAAAATAGTCAAAGGCAGGATAGCTGAGTGGATAAGAGCATAGATTCTGGAGCAGACTCTAGACTGGAATTAAGCAAGCTGTGTGACCTTGGACAAGTTATTTGATCCCTCTCTTCCTCGGTTTTCTCATTTGGAATGAAGTTATAACAATAATACCTACCCAACTCCATATGGTTGTCACAGGGATAAAATGAATTAATCTTTGAATTATGTAATGAATTTTATAAAGTACTCATAAATGATATATAAATGTTAAATATAAACAAACAATTAATTGTCTTTGGAGGAAGGAAGGTAAGGATGTTGCCTTGTATATTAGTCTCTGGAGTCTCTTATTATGTTACAAATAGTCTATATTTCATGTCTTTTTTAGAGTATGCAAAAATCCACGATATCTACTTGGGATACCTATTTGAGTTATTGATTGACACCTTGTATCTGATGTGGAGTTAAACAGTGCTTGCCCAGTGAGACGTCTGAAATGGATCTCACAGTTGATTACTCTTTGATTACTCAGTTTTCATTCTGCTTCCACAATCTTGGGAAACATCCATTAGAGTTCAGCAGAAACTCTGTTCTCTAATCAACACTGCAAGCCCTCAGTTTTCCTCTGAAGTTGGAGGAAAGCGCTGGTTTTCAAGCACTTGCTTTCTAAAGACATACCTTGCTTAGTTTGTCTTGAGTTAAATGATTTCACCTGGTCCTGGCAGGAAACTGACAGCTCAAGTTCTCATCTGCACTCCAGAGGCAACTGTTTCTGGTGACTAAAGCAACCACATGCACATTCATATTCTAAATTTAATCAGGAGACATGTTGCTTAATGATTCATTTGAGTTGTATCACAGAATGCTTTCAGAAGGACTAAAGGAAAGTAATTCTCTCTCCTTCATGGGGGAGAAGTGCATATGAACTTTATTGTTCTTGTTGTTTAATAAGGCAGGTATCTTACCAAGGCTGAGCCCAGAAGGATGAAAATGAAGAGGACGTGGGTAGAAAATTGAAATGATTGGGAAGTCCAGGGACAAAGGTGGATGATATGGACTTATATGGTGGGGTTACTGAGAGGCAGAGCTGGGGGGGGCAGGATGGAGGGATGTGTCCAGGAACTCACTCGTCCACATCTTACCTGGAAAATATTGCTGTTCCTTCTTGGCTTGATTGAATATCTTGAATAAAAAATTCAGTCCACTTGGAAAGATTTGACAATGTTTGGTATCACCATCCCTTCTCTGATATTATGAGCTTAGCTACATTCAGAGTCAAAGAATAGTTTATAATAAAAGCCCTTTATTTTGAATTTGAGAGAAATCTGCTGGATGGGAATGATATCTCTACTTGGGTTTCTGAATTGCATCCCTTTATCCTTTTAATACTCATCTAAACTGTCTCTTCGAGGACCAAGTCCCAGGTCCTTACATACGGCTGATCTCAAAGGTGATTCAAAATGGACACTTGTGTTCAGTTTATGGAACCTCCCAAGAAGGTATGAAGTTCACCCCACAGACTGATGCCTGCTACTTTAAATTTGAGTGCACTCCTCCCTCTTCCTTTACTAAACTCCTGGATGATCCCAAAAAATGGGACTGTGACATCAGACTCACATGAATCAGAGTTCTTACCTAAGGGCGCTTTACTAATAATTTCAAGGAGACAAGTAATCAAGAGGCATAGGGTAAGCCTGAGCCAGTCCAGGACTGACTCCCAGGCCCTTTCTCAAAGTACTGGATTGATTCTGGCCCAGGTGAATATATGAGGGCTCTAAGGGATACGTGAGGGTCAAATCATTTGCACAGAAGTGGGTCATTTGAGCCTTGAAAACTCTCCATTTTATACTCAGCTGGTTACATATCTTACATGACTTTTCAGGGAGACCTGCCCCAGAAACTCACAGATGCCAAGTTTGTTTACCAGAAGCAATCTTAGGCAACCTGATACCTATACTAAAACTGTTTTTAGAGAAGGACTCTCCCGCTAGCGATTCAATTATTTTGCCTGGCAGGAGACCTGTCATTAGCATCTTTATAAGATTAGACAATGTCACCTTCTTTACCTCCTTTATTTCCTGGGGACAACCCTGTGGAGAATAGATTACAGACCTCCTGCTAATTTTATCCCAGACAAAAAGTGGCTGGTCACTTGGAAAGCCTGGGGGAGCACTGCTTTGGGGAATCCAAGTTGAAAGCAAACATCATAGAGTCCATTCTTCTTATCAAAGGAAAGAGCCATGCTATTAGACCTACCAAGACAGCAGGTAGCGAAAAACTCCTTTTCATTTTTTTCCCCAAATTTTTATTTAAATTCCAGCTAGTTAACATACAGTGCAATATTAGTTTCAGATGTAGAATTTAATGATTCATCACTTAAATACAACAACACCTGGTGCTCATCACAAGTGCTTTCTTTAATACCCATCACCTGTTTAATCCATTATCCCACCCACCTCCCTTCCAGTAACCCTCAGTTTGTTCTCTGTAGTTAAAATTCTGTGTCTTTGGCTCAGTCGGTTAAAGCATCTGCCTTCAGCTCAGGTCATGATCCCAGGGTCCTGGGATCAAGTCCTGTATCAAGCTCCTTGCTTAGTGGGGAGCCTACTTCTCCCTCTACCTGCCACCCCCTCTGCTTGTTTTCTAAGAAATAAATAAAATCTCAAAAATAAGAATCTTATTCTTGGTTTGCCTCTCTTCTCCTGCCCATGTTATGTTCATTTTTGTTTCTTAAATTCTGCATATGAGCTAAACCATATATTTGTCTTTCTCTGACTGACTTATTTCACTTAACATAATACTCCTTAGCTCCATCCATGTCCTTGCAAATGGCAAGATTTCATTCCTTTTTTTTTTTTTATGGCTGAGTAACATTTCATTCCATATATATGTGTGGAATGTATATATATATATATATATATATATATTATATGACTTCTTTTCATTAATTGATGGACATTTGGGTTCTTTCCATAGTTTGGCTATTGTTGATAATCTTTTACAAACATCGAGGTTCATGTATCCCTTCAAATCAGTATGTTTCTATTCTTTGGGTAAATACTGAGTGGTACAATTGCTGGATTGTAGGGTAGTTCTAGTTTTAATTTTTTGAGGAAACTCCAAACCGGAAAAACTTCTTTTCTGCTTGAACTGGGGATATTTCTGCCTAGTGATTTCTTTTCCCTCATTATTTTATTATTTTCCAGAGTTCGAGTTCCCCAAGCCTACATCATTTATGAGAAGGAAGCAACCCAACTCTAGAAAACAGGCACAGAGAAAAAGCACAGTAGGAGTAGCTGCACTGTCTCCCTGGGAGATGTTCTAGTTTCATGGAAAGCCTATTTGAGGCAAAAGGCCTTCAGGTCTTATGGTGACACTGGTTGGAAGTAGGCTCTCCTTGATTCCACTTTTTATGTGGCTCTGAAATTGAAGCAGAATTAGTTGCTACTTGTATCTTGGGTAACCAAGAACAGTGGCTACTGCCCTGTGATGAGCATTTACTCTGTGACAGACCCCCTTGTAAGCTCTTCACATAAGAGATCTCATCCTAGTTGCAGCAATCCTGGAGGCAGTATTTATCTCTACTTTGCAAGTGAGAAAACTGAGACACAAACAAGTTGGTGGCAGATCAGAAATTTGAACCTAGGTTTCTAACTCAAAACCCTATTCTCACGGCCTGTTACACTAACTCTCCTTGATAGCTTGGATCCCACCAAATGACCTCATTTCAGTAACTGATTAAAAAAAATATTTTTTCACAAATGAACAAGAATGAATTTTTTTCTTGATTTTGCCAGAGCACAGATATCCACGAGTTTAGAACGGTCTTCAGGATTGAGCTTCTATGGGTTTTCCCATCTATCTAGATAGGTGTGAATTTTAAATTATTTTCACCTGGTGCCCTTTCTCTTCCACTGAACATTCCCCATCTCTCATATTCATTTTATTATGCTTGACTTTTTTTTTTATGATAGTCACACACACACACACAGAGAGAGAGAGAGAGAAGCAGAGACATAGGCAGAGGGAGAAGCAGGCTCCATGCACTGGGAGCCCGACGTGGGATTCGATTCCGGGTCTCCAGGATCGCGCCCTGGGCCAAAGGCAGGCGCCAAACCGCTGCGCCACCCAGCGATCCCTATGCTTGACTTTATTGCACTGTACCACATTTAAAAAGTTCTTACGATATTTCGGATTTTTTCATCATTATTATTATATTTGTTATGGTGATCTGTGACCAGTGATTTTGATGCCGCTCTTTTAATTGCTTTGGGAAACCACCAACCACACCATGTAAGACAGTAAGCATAACTAGTAACTGTTGTATGAGTTCTGTCTGCTCCAACAACCACCTCTCTCCCTCTCCTTGGGCCTCCCTATTTCTGGAAACACAACAATATTGAAATTAGGCCAATTCTAAGTGTTCAAATAAAAGAAGAGTTGCACATCTTTCACTTTTAACCAAAAGCTAGAAGTAATTAAGCTTAGTGAGGGGGAAGGTATGTTGGAAGTCAAATTAGACCAGAAGCTAGGCCTCTTGTATAGTTAGCCAAGTTTTGAAGGCCAAGGGAAATATTCTTGAAGCAAATTCTAAGTGCTACTTCAGTGAACACACCAATGGTAAGTGGAACAGCCATATTGCTGATAAGGAGAAAGTTTTTTTTTTTTTAAACTTTTTATTTATTTATGATAGTCATCACAGAGAGAGAGAGAAGCAGAGACATAGCCAGAGGGAGAAGCAGGCTCCATGCACCGGGAGCCAGACGTGGGATTCGATCCCAGGTCTCCAGGATCACGCCCCCGGCCAAAGGCAGGCGCTAAACCGCTGCGCCACCCAGGGATCCCAGGAGAAAGTTTTAATGATCTGGATAGATGATCAAACCAGCCACAACATTCCCTTCAGGCAAAGCCTAATCCAGAGCAGAAGGCTGAGATAAGTGATGAAGCTGCAGAAGGAAAGTCTGCAGTTAGCAGAGGTTAGCTCATGAGGTTTAAGGAAAAAAGCTGTCTCCATAACATCAAAGTGCAAGGGGAAGGAGCAGGTGCTGATGGAGAAGCTGCAGCAAGTTATCCCAAAGATCCAGCTAAGATAATGCAGGTGGTTACACTAAACAACAGATTTTCAGTGTAGACCAAACAGTCTTCTGTTGGAAGAAGATGCCACCTAAGACTTTAATAGCTAGAGAAGAGGAGACAATGCCTGCCTTCAATGCTACAAAGGACGGTCTTATTCTCTTGTTAGGGGTCAATGTAGCTGGTGACTTTAAGTAGAAGCCAATGCTCATATAGCATTCTGAAAATTCTAGGGCTCTTAAGAATTACCCTAAATCTGCCCTGCCTATGCTGTATAAATGGAACAACAAAGCCTAGATGACAGCACATCTCTATGACATGGTTTATAGAATATTTTAAGTTCACTGTTGAGACTTAAACTGCTCAAAATAAAGATTCCTTTCGAAATATTACTGCTCATCAACAACCTGGTCATCTAAGAATTCTGATGGTGATGTACAAAAGTAAGATTCATGTTGTTTTCATGCCTGCCAATATGAAATCCATTCTGTGGCCCATGAATCAAGAGTAATTTTGACTTAAGTCTCTTATTTAAGAAATACATTTCATGAGGCTATAGCTATCATACATAGTGATTCCTCTGGGGGATCTAAGCAAAGATAAGTAAAAACCTGGAAAGGATTCACCATTCTAGATGCCATTGAGAACATCACAATTCATTAGAAGGGGTCAAATTATCAGGATTAACAGGAATTTGGAAAAAGTTGATTCCAGCTCTCAGAGGTGACTTGGAGGGGTTCAAGACTTCAGAGGAGGAAGTAACTCAGATGTGGTGGAAACAAGACAACTAGAATCAGAAGTGGAGTCTGAAGATGTGAGTGAATTGCTGCCATCTCATGATCAAACTTGAGAAGATTAGCAGTTATTTCTTATGGCTGAACAGAGAGTGGTTTCTTGAGAAGGAATGTCCTAGTGAAGATATTGTGAAGACTGTTGAGGTGACAACAAAGGATCTAGATTTTTAAAAATATTTTATTTATTTATTCATGACACAGAGAGAAAGGCAGAGACAGAGGCAGAGGGAGAAGCAGCCTCCATGCAGGGAGCCTGATGTGAGACTCGATCCCGGGACTCCAGGATCACTCCCTGAGCCGAAGCCAGGTGCTAAACTGCTAAGCCACCCAGGGATCCCCAAAGGATCTAGAATATTATATAAACTTATCTGATAAAGCAGCGGCAGGGTTTGAGAGGATCAACTCCAATTTTGAAAGAAGTTCTACTGTGGGAAAAATGCTATCCAACCACATTGCATGCTGCAGAGAATTCATTCATAAAAGGAAGTCACTCAATACACCAAACATCATGTTGTCTTATTTAAAGTTGCCACAGCCATCCCTACCTTCAGCAGTGACCTCCCTGATCAGTCAGCAGCCATCACCACTGAGGCAAAAAGTTACAATTTGCTGAAAGCTCAGATGATGGCTAGCCATTTTCAGGAATAAGGCAATTTGTAATTAATGTATGAATATTATTATTTAGACATAATGCTACAGCACACTTAATAGACTATAATATAGTGTAAACATAATTTTTATGTGCTTTGGGAAACCAAAAAAAAATTCATTTCACTCACTTTATTGCAATATTTGCTTTATTGCAGTGGTCTGGAACTGCACCCGCCATATTTCTGAGGTGTGCCTGCATGTATGTTTATTTACAAATCTATATGTTATATTTTTTATTTATGTGCATACTTTTCTACTTTAGGTTTAATATGGCTTTGTCCTCAATTAATGAGAACTTGAAAAGGAAGCATGGTGCTTTCTTTTCATTAACTTGTTCCTCTAAACAGAGGCCTTCCAGAAACCTGCCATAGAAAGATGTGTTTATTTTTCTTAACTTCCATGGGCAGAGAATGCCTGTGATGGCAAAAGATGACCCCAATTCTGGGTAAATACAATCTGGTGATTATAATGAAAAATTTAGCTAAAATACTAGAAAACTAAAGGCTAGAATGTAATTAAACTGAACATATACTGGAATGCACTAAAAATCATGCATCTCTCAAAATAATCAATGTTTTAAAATGAAGATTAAGTCAGACTCTTGTTTCTCTAAGGCATCAGTCCTACACATGTCTTAGCAAGCATTTCTATAATCCATACACAGGTCCTTATCTTACCCTTTTGTTTTCTTGGAAGTCATGTGAAATGCCATAACTTTCCATTTCTGAGGTAGTATAATTTCACAAGAAGAGCATACTTTAAAAACATGACATAAGAATAGCATTTGAGGGGTGCCTGGCTGGCTCGGTGGGAGGAGCACATGACTCTTGATCTCTGGGTTGTGAGTTCAAGCCCCATGTTGGGTGTAGAGATTACTGAAATAAACTTTTAAAAAAAGAATAGCCTTCAGTACTTATGAGTTGTGGGTATCCATTAACAAAACTGATAGAGCCCATGCTGTGTGTCAGGTGTGGAGTTTTAAAAGATGAACAAAATATAATGTTAGTCTTTGAGAACCTCACAGCTTAGAAAGTATTCTAGGCTTGTAATGAGCACTGCCTCTGATGTTTAATCTCTTTGCTACATTAAAAATGCAGTAATTTTTAGGGAATTGAGGATGTGTTGGCCAGTCTCGAAGTCTGAGGTGGGAATACAGGAACACGAGCTCCTCTCCACATGCAGTGACGGCAGCGCTGGGAGCACTGGGGCAGGAGCTCATAGGGCTGGTTTCCATTCTTCTTCCATATCTCTGTGTGGGCTCCTAGCCAAGTCACCGGTCCTTTCTCAGCCTTAGCTTCCTTGTGCATAGTGGGGAGAATCCTTGCTCTGCTCACTTCATCCAATCATCATGAAGTGAAATAAGAAAAAGACTGCAGAAACTTCTCTTTAAAGATTTTGTTTCTTTACTGGAGAGAGAGCACAAGCAAGGGAGAGAGGCAGGAGAAGCAGGCTCCCCACTGAGAAGGGAGCCCTACAAGGACCCTGGAATCATGGCCTCAGCCAAAGGCAGATCCTTAACCATCTGAGTCACTGGGGTGCCCCTACATACAGAAACATTTTGAAAGTATTTTAATGCATGAATTTTTGTCTGTTTTGCTCACCTTTATAACTCCAGCATTTAAACCAATGCCTGAATCATAATATGTGCACAATGCATATTTATGGAATAAATGCAAGCCATTATAAAAAGCACTTTCATTTTCACTTTAAACAATTCGAAATTATGGTAATTGGATTCTTTTTCTATTTCACAAAAGGAAAGAACTCATTTTGCATGACATCTATCTATCTATCTATCATCTATCATCTATCTATCATCTATCATCTATCTATTTTCATTTTGTATAACTTCTAACAGTTACCACCCCTCAGGGCTGGAAAGGATCTCACAGAGCATCCAGTCCAGATTTGCAGGGTTACTTGAGTTCCCTGACTCAGCCCTTGCCAGGGGCTTGTCCAGCTTGCTGCAGATCACAGCCACTGAGGGGGCTGTCTCGGGGCCATTTGGCAGAAGTTCCCATCACTCAGCTGAAGCCTGCCTCCCCCTAAGGCCTCAAACCAATTCTCCCCCAATTCCTTCACCTTCAAATATTTGGCTGTCATCTCTCCCTGCCCTCAGATTTCTCACATCCAGGTTAAATTGAGTGGTTTCTCATTTATGAACTTATATGCTTCATAACTAGATTTCATGTTAATAGGATAATTAGAGATTTACAGTTTGTAAATAAAAACAAAACAAAAACTTTTACTAGTATACATCTGCTATTATTTATAGTGGGCTCTTGCAAAGGTGGTTGTTGTTAACTCCACTTGTGGGCATGCATCTGAAAAATCTTTGGAAATGTAAAATGAATAGTAAGGTACAGAGAGCATAACTGCTGTGTCTTTTGTTATATCTGCCATTATATAAGATAAATACAAATATTGCAGCAAAACTTATAATAGAAAAAACCTGGAATCTAAATGTCTATCAATAATGAGACAGTTGGAGTAATTATGGTACCTACTTAATGAACTATTACAGCCATTAAGGTTGATGCTTACAAAAATTATACAATAAAATAGAAAATGCTTACAATATAACAGGATTAAGTGAAATTGATATGTATTATCATATACATATATACATATCATATATGTATATGATAATACACATATATATTCACATAAATTTACAGGTACTATATGATTATAATGTAAACCACCATGTTTTACAGCAGTCTAAAAGGAAATGAAAAATGCTGTAATTGGTAGCTTTATGGTGGTGAAGTTACAGATGTTTTTTTTTCTTCTTTTTGGCTTTCCGTAAAGTGCTGATGCTACTTTAAAAATAATAATTTAAATGTTTTTGCATTTAACATTTCTTTGATATTTTATACACAAGTACACATACTTAGATACATGCATGTACACGTGTGCAAGCATGTGCGCACACATACATCTTCCCTTCCTTCTGTTCCTCCTCATTATTATTCATCTTCTGTTATTCATCACATCACTGAGTCAGTTTCTACAAATAGAGACATGCCCTTTGGGGGCATCAGAAACATTAAGAATGGGTATTAGTGATGATTTGAGGAGAGGTAGAAGAACGCTGAATGATTTCAGCACATAGGGGAATATTTCTATCTTTGTTAAGCCGTAGTTTCCTCCACTGTAAAATGGGGATTGTGATAATAGCAGTAGCTATTTCATAGGGTTGTTGTGAGGCTTGAATACGATGTTTGCAAAGTGCTTGGAAAGGCACAGTGCTGAGTGTTATTGGCTTCTCCTCTAAGATAACTGTAAAATTGCAATGGATGGAAGTTGTGTGTGTGTGTTTATATAATGTGTGAGCTGTCAAGCAAGGCCTGAGGGGAAGGTGGCCAGGGTGACAAGACTGTGGCTGAGAGGTAGAGGCAGTCTCCCCTGGGGCTAGTCCCCCAGAGGCCTGACTTCCTGATGCTCCTGGAAGATGAGGGAGAAGCAAGGAGGGTATGCATAGGTTCTGGGCCAGCAGTGCTAAAGAGCCTGCAGAAATTCAGCAAATGCAGGTGACGGTGGGCTGCCATTGAAGCAGGTGGCACTTTAGGGTTTGCATCTGGGTCAATTTGTGTTTTGTGAGGGCAGGGTTTACTGGCTTGGTCATAGACTAAAACCAGAAAATGAAATCTTTCATGTAAAGATGATGAGTGCAGTAGACCCCTGAGGCAAAGGGATCAGGAAGAGAAAAATGGGGAGAAAGGTAGACTCTGTGGGAGGAAATCTTTCATGTAAAGATGATGAGTGCAGTAGACCCCCGAGGCAAAGGGATCAGGAAGAGAAAAATGGGGAGAAAGGTAGACTCTGTGGGAGGGTGAAGCCGTGCAGAGTTGCAAGATCTCATCTTGTCCTCATCTACCTACCTGCATGTAGGTAGGCATGCAGACCCAGAGATGTATGAATACTTGGGACACACACGTGGGCATAATCTCCAATATCAGAGCTGGAGTCAACATGTTTTTCCATTTTGGAATCATTCTTGCATGCCTTATACTGGCTGGGATATACTTTAAGGAATGATAGGAAGCAAGGAGCCAAAACAAACTATCTCTTCTTTCCATTTGCTTTCGGTGAGTCAATGAGCCCAGAGCCAATAAACTGCAGCTTTGTCATTATTGTGTGATAGTAAACAAATAAGAAGACAGCAGAAATTCACTCTAAATGCACAATTTGATTTTGAGAAAAACAAATATGAGTGTTAGAGCCTAGGGCTACGAGTTACCACTGAGAGACTGTAGTGTCTCCCTGGTGCACTCTGTCTCTCTCTCTCTGGTGGTGTAAAATGCATTCAGGTTGACATTTCAGAGTGGCTCAAAGCTCCGTCTTCCTGATTGAATGTCAAACATGAACTAAAATACATTAGATGTTTTGTCTGCTTGGTCCCACGCTCTGTGGGTGGAAGTCTGTGCTGCTCTGCCAGAGGAACAATAGGATTAGCTGCCAGAGGGAAGCTCCAAACAAATGTGTGAGCCCTGGAAGAGAAGGAATGGGATAGATACCATGAGGAGGGGTCCTGTCTGTGCACATGCATGTGTATGACATTCACTGGTATGTGTTTGCTCCATAGAATAAAAGGAAGCAGTTGGCAAGGGAGAGCAGTTTACATAGCACTCAGGAATAATTGCACTAATTTAAAGAGAACAATAGTATAAAGCCAAGATAAGGCACTAACATACAATATATGCACAGTACGGAAAAGGTGACAATTCTCAAATCATCTAGGATATTAGGTGGAGAGCTACCACTATTAATGACTTGGAAGAGATTCATGATTAAAAACGCTACCAACTGCAGCCTGCATACCTCACATCTTAGAAGTATCAGCATTTATTTTTTTTTTTTTTGAGATTTTATTTATTTATTCATGAGAGACATGGAGAGAGAGAGAGAGGCAGAGACACAGGCAGAGGGAGAAGCAGCCTCCATGCAGGGAGCCCGACGTGGGACTCGATCCCGAGACTCCAGGATCATGCCCTGGGCTGAAGACAGGTGCTCAACCGCTGAGCCACCCAGGGATCCCCAAGTCTCAGCATTCTAAACACCATTTCTATTTATTTTCTGAAACTTAATTGAGCAACTATATCACTGAAGTGAGTTGTGCTTCCTGCCCCTTGGATAACTGCATCGTGGAGTGCCCGTGTCTGTGTGTGTGTGTATGTGTGTGATTTTACCTTTGATGTGAGTTGATGATGGATTATCCTGTTCTTTGAAGAAAACAATCAAGTTAGAGAGGTAACTGTGTTATATATTTTAACATCTGAAAACAATTGTATTTTTCTTTCTCATTTTCTTCATTTGGTTCTGGCCATATTTATTATTGGACTCTCTGAAACACTGCCAAATTTTCCTCACCCAGACAGATTAGCCATTAGGGATGTGTCCTTCTCTGAGACAGGTCTGGATTTTTACTGCTTCCTGCTGGGCGGATTGGCCCGGGTCCTAGTTAACTGAAAATAAGTGGAGCTGTCTCAGGTCCTGGGGCGACACTGAGGCCCTGCCTTCCAGATGCTGAAAACTGCCGGCCAGCCCACTGCCAGCAGGCCAGACCAGAAGCCACCTTCCTCTCGTTCTTCTCTGCTTCGTTTTCTCTATTTCCTCTCCTTTTCTGCAGTGGATTTTCCTAATGCCTCCAGGTTTTCTATCTGTTCATTCTGCTTCCAAGTCTTTATTACTCAGACACTTGGGATCATCCTTGCTGTGTTTCATCATTGTTTATCCTTTTCCATGAGAAATTTCTTAACTAGATAGTGCCATCCCGAATAGCTGGAAGGGAGTAGCTCTTTCGTTTGTTTTTGTATCTACCTTCCCCTTCCTAGAAGTTCCCCATGCCCTGTAGGATCCAAGACAAGGCAAGGTAGTTACCGCTGAATGAATAAAGGAATTTCCCAAAGGATGATTCAGATAAAATTTTTCTTTGTCTCTAGTATTTATGTTGATTTATTTTCTTACTCCATTCCCCAGTATCTTATTTCATCAATTCTTTCCTCTCTCAAATCTTCAGCTTCTCTCCTCCTTCTGGGTCCTTCCTCTTAATCTATAAATATGTTTAAGACTTTTTCATCTAAAACAAATTAATAAATGATGGTAAAACAAAACAAATACAACTTGCCACTTGACTCTGCATCCCATTTATTTATTCAGCATATGTTACTATGCCTACTGTGTGCCAGGAGCTTCAGTGAGTGCCTGATGGAGACAAAACAGTTGCTGCTCTCATGGAGCAGGAGGGAAACCCCAATAATAAATAGACAAATAAGAAAAGCTCTAGTTACAGCTTTGCTATGCAAGGCTAGGCAATTTGGTGCCTCTGCCAGAAGACCTTCCATCGACCTGCAGGCTGAGGCAGGGGACAGAATATGGGGCTGGGGTTTAGTCCTGGATCCCTGGACCTTCCTATGCCTGCACAGAGGTCCTCAACAGTCTCACCTCCAGCTGCTCCTCAGCCTCCTTAAGGGAGTAGCCCCTTACTGCCGTCCTGACTCCCTAACCAACAGAAATCTGACCTCAGTTTCCAGCACATGACCTCTATGCAAAGACAAATGGGCTCTAGTTCTTAATCATATAACCTTGGGCCTTTGACACTATTGCCCATTTCTCCATCAGGTTCCACCTTCTCTCATTCATCTCCTATTTCTCTAGTTTCTCTCTCTCTCTGTCTTCCTTCCAGGTTTATATTCCAAGCTTCTGATACCTACCCTTTCTCTTCTCTTTGTCATTTCACTGTGTGTTCCTGGGGAGCAATTGCTTCCATTCCCAAAGCTTTAGTCACACCTCTTCGCTCCCAGATCCCAAGTTGTCTGAAGATTGTCACTCCCCTGTTCCCAAGACCTGCCTGTGACCAGTAGAGTGGCACTAGATTCCATGTTTAGGAAGGACCTCATTTGAGATTTAATGTTTTGTGGCCACCATATTAAATTTCTTAAAACTTTCATCTTTGAATTTGAACTTACGTTTTGTAAATCTATTAGTTTTCTAGGGCTATCACAATAAAATATCAGGCTAAATGGCTTAAACAACAGAAATGTATTGTTTCATTTTTTTAGAAACTGGAAGTCCAACATCAAGGTACCAACAAGATTAATTTCCTCTAAGGACTCTCTTCTTGGCTGGCACATGGCCTCCCTTGGTGCCTCTCCCCATGGTCATCCCTCTGTGTACACAAGTCTCTGTATGCCTTTACTCTTCTTATAAAGACATAAATCAGATAGGATTAGGGCCCATTCATATGGCCTCATTTAAACTTAATCACTTCTTCAAAGGCCCTGTCTCCAAATACCATCATATTGTGAGGTATTGGGGGTTAAGACTTCAGCATAAGAAGTTGGGGTGGGGTCATAAGTCTGGTAGGGCAATGGAGCAGGCACTGAGCGTTTAGAATCTTGGTTCACTGTCGTCCTGCTTTCCACTGCCTCCCTGGTAAACGTTCTCAGCTGTCAGCTCCCTACTTTCTGGTATGTTGACTGCCCAACTACTCCCTCCTTCTGTCCTGGGAGGGTCAGGGGTCAGCTATCCTTACCCAGGGCTGGCAATGCACTGCATATTTGGAGATGATTTGGCAGGAGTGAGCCTTGTGCCTCCCCCCATTCCTGCTGTTGCCATCCCTTGTGGGTTTGCCTGTGTTCTGTGGATTGGGCAGCAGATCGTGGCAAGGGAAACTGACTGCCCCACCTCCTGGCCCTGGGGCAGTCAACCCCTTGGAGAATTTCACTAGAGCTCTCAGACCTCTTCCCTGGAACGCACACATACAGACATCCAGAAATTTGTACATTTTCAGAGGGTAATGGGCTCCATGCAGCCAATCCACGGACCCCTTGTGTTTGACCGTGCCTACCTTTCCAGCTTCATCTCAGTACTGCTCTTACCATGCTGCAGCCCCCCTGTATCATTGCAGTCATTCCCCGGATGTGCCTTATTCCTCCTTGCTTCCATATTTTTGCATATGCTCTTGTCTTGCCTACTGTATGCTTTTCTCCATTATCATTGTAACACAGTATTATATATCCTTCAAAATTAAAGTTATATTCTATCTTCTCAGTGAATCCTTATTGTCATTATCTAATCTAAAATAAAGGGCCCCTTTAGGGCCTCTCCTCATCCCTTTGATAAGATTTATAATGCTGAAGTCTGAGCATTTCTAGCTTGTCTGTCCCTTCTACTAGATCGCAAGCAGTTTTGAGGGCGACAACTCTGTTTTTCCGTCCAGGTTTTATGGAGATGTAAATGACAGACATCACTGTATAGGTTAAAGGTGTGTACCATGATGGTTGGACTTATGTATATTGTGAAGTGATTGCTGCCACACATTTAGTTAGCATCCATTATCTCATACAGATCCAGTAAAAAGAAAAGACAAAAACAGGACAAAAGTTTCCTCATGATGAGAAATCTTAGCACCTATCTCTTAGCAACTTTCACACATATCCTGCAGCAGAACTAGCCACAGTCATTGGGTCCTACATTATCTCCTCACTGCCTGCCTACTTATCTTATAACTGGAAGTTTGTTCCTTTGGATCACCTCCCTTCAGTACCCCAAGGACTGTGTTTGAATCATTGCTATTTTGTCAATGCCTGCTGCAGAGTAGAGACAGTAAATCTAAATATTGATTGAAAGCCCAACGAATGTATGCATCAATGGATGATGGAATAAGGAGCAGCATGAGCTTGTAGTGAAGAGCATGCACCTTGGAGTCTTGGCTCAAGCAATGATTAGTATTGTGACCTTGGAGAAATTACCCTTAAACCTCAGTTTTCTTTCCTTCTTTCTCTTTCTTTCTTTCTTTCTTTCTTTCTTTCTTTCTTTCTTTCTTTCTTTCTTTCTTTTCTTTCTTTCTTTCTTTCTTCTTTCTTTCTTCTTCCTTCTTTTCTTTCTTTCTTTTCCTTCCTTCCTTCCTTCCTTCCTTCCTTCCTTCCTTCCTTCCTTCCTTTCCTTCTTCCTTCTTTCTTTTTTTAAGATTTTATTTATGAGAGAGAGAGAGAGAGAGAGAGAGGGGCAGAGACACAGGCAGAGGGAGAAGCAGGCTCCATGCAGGGAGCCCGATATGGGACTTGATCCCAGGACTCCAGGATCACACCCTGGGCCGAAGGCAGGCACTAAACCGCTGAGCCACCCAGGGATCCCCAAACCTCAGTTTTTGAACGTCAGAATGGGGTAAATAGAATGTAGCTCAAAGTAAAACTGTTGTCAATGTATATTGGCAATCAAAGCTATAGGTACATATAACTCAGTCTTGCACTAAATTACTGGGGGCTTAAAAACTATTTTGGAATGAAAAAACAAAATTAAGGAACTACCTGGGTAGCTCAGTGGTTAAGTGCCTGCCTTAGGCTCAGGGTGTGATCCCAGAGTCCTGGGATCGAGTCCCACATTGGGCTTCCTGCATGGAGCCTCCTTCTCCCTCAGCCTGTGCCTCTGCCTTTCTCTTTCTCTGTGTCTCTCATGAATAAATAAAATCTTAAAAAAGAAAAGACAAAATTAAGAGACAATGAAATGGTGTTTTCATAAATTAATTTATTAACAACAAAATACTCATTAAAGGTCCACTGGGTACAAGGCAGTATGCTAAGATTTGTGGATAAATTAAACAGGGACTATGGAGGGACAGGAGGAGGCTGTTTTAGAGCTAAACTTCAAATAACAGATGCTGTAAGAGAAGGATCAGAGTTTAGAAGAAGAATTCATTTGTAGCTGGAGCAATGAGGAAGGCTTCCTGAAACCAGTGGCATTTGGGGCAGACCTTGGAGGACAGGTGGGAAAATGCTGCTGGCACTGCTTCCTGAAACCAGTGGCATTTGGGGCAGGGAAGAAGGGAATGGATGCAGCCAGGAGAAGGCATCCTAGGAGAGAAACGGGAGCCCCACTATCCTATTGATGGTGTCACTTGCACAGGAGGCTGCAGTCCCAGCCCCTGAAACTGATGGTTCTTGATCTCTGCCACATAGGACAATGTGCCCTAGTTTTCTGCCTCATGAGCCTTTGGGACTCTGCCCCAAAGAAGCTATCCGATTCTGACAGCTAAGGCAGAGACTGGTTGGTTTGCTGTTGCCTCAGTGCGGGTGGTTCTGCTACCCTGCTCTCTGATGGCTTCACTGCTCCCTGCTGACATGCGTACAGGCTCCAAGGCTGGGGTGATGGATGGTGTCCACATAAACGAGCGTGTGCCGCTGAAAGCAATGCACAGAGTTAGGGGACGACTAATGAATCTCATCACAGATGGTCAGATTATGTCATTGAGAACTGAACTGCCTGAGGATGAGGATTGTACACACAGCAGTAAAGATGGTTTGCAAAATAGTTCATATTATGAGTAATAATGAGACTAGCAGCTGAAAAAAAAATCAATGAAATCAGGAAATATTTTTCTGACGCTGTGAGATGGAGTTAATCACACAGCTACCAGCCTGCCTGTGTGCTGCTAGAGTTGCGTTTCCCCCACTGCACTGTAGTCCTGTTTTTTTTTTTAAATAAATTTATTTTGTATTGGTGTTCAGTTTGTCAACAAACAGAATAACACCCAGTGCTCATCCCGTCAAGTGCCCACCTCAGTGCCCGCCACCCAGTCACCCCCACCCCCAGCCCACCTCCCCTTCCACCACCCCTAGTTCGTTTCCCAGAGTTGGGAGTCTTTCATGTGTAGTCCTGGTTAAACCACCCTTGTGGGGGCACCAGGCTTCCTGAGCTCCTCCATTTACAAACCTGTGGCCTCAGGCAATTCGTTTAACCTCCCTAAGCTCCAGTTTCCTCATCTGTAAACTGGCAATACTGCCTGATAGGGTGCGCCAGAGTAGTAAAGGAAATGCCTCCCACAATTAAGAACATCTCAGTCCGTGGAGCATAGCAAGGGCTTTCTCCCCCGATGCCAGCAGAACTTGCTTTCCCAGCTTCAGTTTTTTTTTTTTTTTTTTAAGATTTTATTTATCTACTCATGAGAGACACAAAGAGAAGTAGAGACACAGGCAATTGATCTGTGGCACTATTGTATTGCTACAGATTTCAGGAGAGAGAGCCAAAAGAATGAAGCTAAAACACATGCAAAAAGATTAAAACCAGTTTTGAATGCTTGGGAGCAAAGGAGGACAGGAGTTTACAAACACAACTTAAAATATGTTGAGGATGAAAAACTTACATATATATATTTTAAAGACTTTATTTATTTATTCATGAGAGACACAGAGAGAGACAGGCAGAGGGAGAAGCAGGCCCCATGCAGGGAGCCCAATGTGGGACTCGACCCTGGGTCTCCAGGACCACGCCCTGGGCCGAAGGCGGTGCTAAAGCGCTGAGCCACCCAGGGATCCCCCTCATCTTCAGTTCTTTACTCAAAGCCACCTTCCCTTTGGGGCCACCTCCCCACCAACATCCTTTAAGCCCTTCCTGAGTTACTTTTCCTCTATAGCTCTTACTGCGACTGCAGATGCTACGCATGTCCCGTATTTCTGGCTACTGGGTGCCTCCTCACGGGAATATAAGCTGCAGGAGGTGGTACCCCCGGCGCCCGGTCCGAGGTCTGGCGTGCAACGCGGACTCAGCAAATGTTTCCTGGGAGGGAGGAGCGAGCCACGTCTGCTAAGTCGAAACTACTCTTGGTCCAGTCCTATCCTTTCGAGGCCCTGTAGGGGGGACATTTCCACGGTCCGTTTCCTCCAGCGCCCAGAAGCAGAGGGAAGAAGTGAATTGAGGTAATTTTAGCAGCTCGCGAGGGAGGACCCCTTGGCCTTAGTGAACTTGCACTCGACGCGGAGGCCCCCGCCTAGATCTCTCTCCTGCGTGCCCCCCCCGCCTCCTTGCTCAGCTCATTAGTCAAAACTGGCCCGAGGGACCCGCCGCGGAGCTGGGGCGGGCAAAGGATCCTCGGGTTCCTCTTCCCTTTCGTCGCGAGCAGGGCGCGGCGCCGCAGGGCAAGCCCGGGGCTCCGGAGGCGGCCCCCGCGCCCCTCGCCGCCCGGGCTGCGGGGCGGGAGCGCGCGTCCCCGCCACACCGCGGCGCCTGGAGCGGCTCGCCGAGGCCCGGGCGGCCGGAGGAGGCGGGGCGGGGCGGGGGCGGGGGCGGCGCTCAGGCCCCTCGGAGCAGCCAGGTAACCGCGGCGGGACGGGGCGCCCGGGGCCACGCAAGCCGAGGCGCCGGGGTCTGGGGGGGCTCGGGGGAAGGCAGTCGGGCCCCATCGGGTTTGGCGGGGGCTTTTAGTCGGGGGGGATGTTTGGGAGGACGGCATCGGCAAGGGGACAGCCGGGTTTTGAGGGTGCCCGGGGGCAGGGGTGAGACCCCGTGCAGAGCAGCCCGCGGACGCCAGCGTCCCGCCCGAGGCGTACCGGAGGGGCTGGGCGCGCTGGAGCGGGGGGCGGCGCGGGGGCTTGGGCGGGTTCCCTGCCCTCGGCTGCGAGGAGGGCCCTGGGACCCCCCCCCCCTCCGGTGAGAAAACTTCCCGCGCCCCGGGCCGCCTGCCACGGCTGCGCCCTCCGACGGAGCCCCTCTGGGCGCGGGCGCCCTGCGCATCCAGGGCGGACGCTTGGCCGCTCGGGCCCGGGGCGCGCGCCCCCCGCAGGGGCAGGGTTCCCAGGATCAGTCCGGGCCTGTCAGTTCGTTCCTTTCGTTTGCACTGGGGCGCCTGCCTGCGGGGCGTCTTGCTGATTAGAGGGGGACAGCTGTTGCGTTTTTCTTCCTGTTCCATGCTTTCCGCATAATTAATTGAGGAAGACAAAAGGTGGCCTCATTGGAAACTTGTTCTGAGGCTTTGTGGTTACCGCAGCGGTGTAGAGGACTTGAGGAATCCCAGCTATTACTCAGGATTTAAAATCGTGACACAAGGAAACATTTAATGGTGTCCGGAAAGCAAAGGGGACGCGCGGGGTGGGGGACTGTCCATGCTACTCCAGGGAAAAAGCACACTTCCATATAGATAAATCCTCATGAAAGCCCCAAAGGTAAGGGGTAGTGTTTCCAGTTTGCACACGGAAAAAAAAAAAAAAAAAAAAAAAAAAAAAAAGCAACTTAGGTTGAGGTATAAGAGAAGTTCTCCAACCCAATCCCCAGTCAATAGTGGGGTGTAGGGGCCTGAGAACTCGGACTGTGAGGCCAGTGGCCCTCAGCTACATCAGGTGGGGTGCATTACCAAGAATGCAGGCAGGAAAGTGGTCTGGACCTGCCAAGCGTAGGGTCCCGAATGGGAGAGGCTTCCACGAGCTGGGGTGCCCACGTCAAGGAATTAGGTTCTGGTCAGGAAGATCATCCGGTGTTTGCGGAAGATGAGACGATATCAACAGGTACAGGAGAAGGCAGGGTTGCCCCCGGTTTATTTCTCCCTGGGAGCAAAGAAATAATACCCCTTTAAGAGGTCTTGAAACCCGACCGGGCTGGATTGCTCAACGTCCAAATAACAGGCATCCGAAAGCAGTGGGAGTGGTCACAGTCACCTTTGAGCTGGCTTGATAGAGGAGCATCCGGACAGACTTTTCAAAACAGACAGACTTGGATCCTGGCAACATTCCAGAACAGCTTTGTAAAGGAGAAAGCTCAAGACCTCCTAGGAAAGGATTTGCAAAGACCATTTATGCCAAACTAACTTCTTTCCCTTTTCTAGCAATTTACCCGGTTGCCGGTTGGGACACGCCATAGCCATCGTTTTTCAAATGTGGGTTATGAACATAGTGAGTTGCACCAGCCTTTTTTTGAAAACATGACCTTAAATAGAAGGGAGGAGAACACACCAGAGTGCGTTATATATGCAAGGGAGAATATTGTTTTCTGAAATATGAGTCAGTGTATTCTGTGTTGTTTATCCTGCCCCCTCTGCAGAGGTGTGCATCCTTACCTCTGGCTGCCCCCACTGGTCCTTCTGGCTAACGCCACTCTGGTGGGAGTCACCTTTTACTGTGCAAATTATATCATCTGCATTCTAGAAAATGTAGCCTTCCTCCTCTTCCGTTCTCTAGACCTGATAATTTGCCAGTCAGAATTCCTCTGAATCCTTTATTTTTGACCTCTTATTTATTTTTTGAAGCGTTTAATTCCAGTTAGCATACAGTGTTATCTTAGTTTTAGTACAATATAGTGATTGTACAATTCCATACATCACCCAGTAGCTCATCACAACAGGTGCACTCCTTAATCCCCATCACCTGTTTCACCAATCCCTCCACCCATCCCCTCTGGTAACCCGCAATTTGTTCTCTATAGTTAATAGTTAACAGTCTGTTTCTTGGTTTGCCTCTCTTTATCCCTTTGCTCATTTGTTTTGTTTCTTAAATTCCACATATAAGTAAAATCATATGGTATTTGTCTTTTCTCTGACAGACTTACTTCGCTTGGCATAATACTCTCTAGTTCATCCATATAGTCACAAATGGCAAGATTTCATTTTTCTTATGCTGAGTAATATTCCATTGTTTATAAACACTGCTGCTGCTTTATCCATTCATCAGTCGATGGACATTGGGCTCTTTCCATAATTTGGCTATTGTTGATAATGCCGCTATAAACATTGGGGTGCATGTATCCCTCTGAATTATTGTTTTTGTGTTCTTTGGGTAAATACCAAATAACGTAATGACTAAATTGTAGTAAATTTTAAAGCTAGATTTTAGCTTTCTTGGGAAGCTCCATACTGTTTGCCACAGTGGCTGCACCAGTTTGCATTCCCACCAACAGGGTGAGCAGGCTCCCCTTTCTCCACATCCTCACCAACACCTGTTTTGTTTCATGTGTTGTTGATTTTAGTCACACCTCTCAGGTGTGAGATATTTCATTGTATTGACTTGCAGTTGATAAGTGATGTTAAGCATCTATTCATGTGTCTGTTGACCATCTGGATGTCTTCTTTGGAAGAATGTCTATTCATGTCTTCTGCCCATTAAGTGTATTATTTGTTTTTTGAATATTGAGGTTTATAAGTTCTTTTTTTTTAATTTTTTACTTATTTATGATAGTCACAGAGAGAGAGAGAGAGAGGCAGAGACATAGGCAGAGGGAGAAGCAGGCTCCATGCACCGGGAGCCTGATGTGGGATTCAATCCCGGGTCTCCAGGATCGCGCCCTGGGCCAAAGGCAGGCGCCAAACCGCTGCGCCACCCAGGGATCCCGAGGTTTATAAGTTCTTCACGTATTTTGTTGACTAGCCCTTTATCTGATATGTCATTTGCAAATATCTTCTCCCATTCCACAGGTTTCCTTTTAGTTTTGTTGATGGTTTCCTTTGCTGTGCAGAAGCTTTTTATTTTGATGTAATCCCAATTGTATATTTTGTTTTCTTTGCTTCAAGAGACCTATCTAGAAAAGGTTGCTATAGCCAGTGTCAGAGAAATTATTGCCTATGATCTCTTCAAGGATTTTTATGGTTTCAGGTCTCACATTTAGGTCTGTAATCCATTTTGAGTTTATCTTTGTGTATGGTGTTAGAAAGTGGTCTAGTTTCATTCTTTTGCATGTTGCTGTCCAGTTTTCCCAGCACCAGTTATTGAAGAGACTGTTTTTTTTTACCCCATTGCATATTCTTGCCTGCTTTGTTGGAGATTGACCATATAATTGTGGGTTCATTTCTGTGTTTTCTATTCTGCTCTATTGATGTATGTATCTGTTTTTGTGCCAGTACCATACTGTTTTGATTACTACAGCTTAGTAATATAACTTGAAGTCCAGAACTGTGATGCCTCCAGCTTTGCATTTCTTTTTCAATATTGAATTGGCATTCTGGGTCTTTAGTTAATAGTTTAACATTTGTTCTTCCAATCAATGACTATGGACAGTCTTTCCATTTCTTTGAATCATCTTCAGTCTCTTTCATCAGTGTTTTGTAGTTTTCAGAGTATAGATCTTTGGTTAGGTCTATTCCTAAACCAGACCATTCCTGGCTATCTATTTTGGTGCAATTGTAAATGCAACTGCTTTCTTAATTTCTCTTTCTGCTGCTTCATTCTTAGTGTATAGAAATGTAACAGATTTCTGTATATTAATTTTGTATCCTGTAACTTTACTGAATTCATTTATGAATTCTAGTAGTTTTTTGGTGGAGTCTTTCAGGTTTTCTATATAGAAGTATCATGTCATCTGTGACTAGTGAAAATTTTACTTTGTCAATTAGGATGCCTCTTTATTTCTTTTAGTTGTCTGACTGCTGAGGCTGAGATTTCAAGTACTATATTGAATAAAAATGGTAAGAGTGGACCTCTTTGTCTTGTTCCTGACCTTAGGGGAAAAGCTCTCACTTTTTCCCTACTTAGGATCATATTAACTGTGGAGTTTTCATCTATGGCCTTTATTATGTTGAGGTATGTTCCCTCTAAACCTACTTTGTTGAGTTTTTATCATGAGTAGATGTTGTACTTGTCAAATGCTTTATCTGCATCGATTCAAATGATTATATGGTTCTTGTCTTTTATTAATGTGATGTATCCTGTTGATTTGCAAATATTGAACCATGCTTGCAACCCAGGAAAAAAAATCCCATGATTTATTTTTAAAAATGTTTTAAAAATAATTTATTCATGAGAGACACATAGAGGCAGAGACACAGGCAGAGGGAGAAGCAGGCTCCATGCAGAGAGCCCAACACGGGACTCAATCCTGAGACCCCAGGATCAAGCCCTGAGCTGAAGGCAGACGCCCAACCACTGAGCCACCCAGGCATCCCCCATGATTTTTTTTTTAATGTATTGTTGGATTTGATCTGCTAAAAGTATTTTATTGAGGATTTTTATGTCTGTTCACCAGAGGAATTGGCCTATAGTTCTCTTTTTTGTGTGTGGTATCTTTATCTGGTTTTGATATCAAGGTAATGCTGGCTTCATAGAATAAATTTGCAAATTTTCCTTCCATTTCTATTTTTTGGAATAGTTTGGGAATAATAAGTATTAGCTCTAACTCAAATGTTTGATAAAGTTCGCCTGTGAAGCCGTCTGACCGAAGACTTTTGTTGGGGTTTTTTTTTTGACTACTAATTCAATTTCTTTGCTGATTATCAGTCTTTTCAAATTTCTATTTCTTCCTGTTTCAGTTTTGTAGTTTGTATATTTCTTTTTTTTTAATATTTTTTTTTTCAATTTTTATTTATTTATGATAGTCACAGAGAGAGAGAGAGAGAGAGGCAGAGACACAGGCCGAGGGAGAAGCAGGCTCCATGCACCGGGAGCCCGACGTGGGATTCGATCCCGGGTCCCCAGGATCGCGCCCTGGGCCAAAGGCAGGCGCCAGACCGCTGCGCCACCCAGGGATCCCCTGTAGTTTGTATATTTCTACAAACTTGTCCATTTCTTCTAGGTTGTCTAATTTGTTGGCATATAGTTTTTCATAGTATTCTTTTATAATTGTATTTCTGTGGCATTGGTTGTGATTTCTCCTCTCTCATTTGTAATTTTATTTGAGTCTTTTTTTCTTGATAAGTCTGGCTAGGGGTTTATCAATTTTCTTGACTTTTTTTTTTTTTTTTTTTCAAAGAACTAGCTTCTGGTTTCATTGATTTATTCTATTTTTTTTTCAGTTTCTATATCATTTATTTCTGCTCTAATCTTTATTGTTTACTTCCTTTTGTTGGCTTTAGGCTTCATTTGTTCTTTTTCTAGCTCCTATAGGTGTAAGAAGAGGTTTTTATTTGAGACTTTTCTTGCTTCTTCAGATAGGCCTGTATTGTGTACTTTCCTCCTAGGACCACTTTTTCTGCATCCCAAAGGTTTTGGACCATTGTGTTCTCATTTTCATTTGTTTCCATGTATTTTTTAAATTTCTTTTTTTAATTTCCTGGTTGACCCATTCATTATTTAGTAGCATGTAATTTAACCTCCATGTATTTGTGGTCTTTCCAGATTTTTTTTCCTGTGGTTGACTTTTAGTTTCATAGTGTTGTGGTCAGAAAAGGGGCATGGTATGACTTTGATCTTCTTGTATTTGTTGAGACTGGGTTTATAGCCTAATATGTGATCCCTTCCAGAGAATGTTTATTTTTGACCTAATAATGTTTTTAGTGTGACAGTGACTTGGCTCAATGCTTCCTAATGCACAGTCTCCTTTACTATTCACAGCTAGGTGGCTGTGGCTATTTACATTTTGCAAAGTGGGGTTCCCAAAGCTAGGGGCATACAAATAATTCATCACTGGTCCCTGCCCCCCATTATGGATCATCCAAAGTGTGTCCTGGCTTTGCAGAAGCATTTTACAAAGTCTCATACTATCCCTAAGGATAAAGTCGGGGAAGAGAGGATGTACAACAAGGCTCTGTCCCTGTCCCTGCACCTCTTTGATATTATTCACTGGGAGAAAGACATAGAGGGGACATATATCCGAGATGTGGCAACTCTAAATCTGGGAGGGTACTCTACGAGGCACATTTTATATCTGGACAAGAGATAATAATACAGAAGGTTGAGCTCACAGAAGGTTGAAGTTCTAGTCCTGTATTTAGGTTCATAGTCAATTTAAAAAGTAAAAGATGGATTGGCCTCCTGAGTAGCAATTCATGTGAAAAAAAAAAATTCCAGGGATTTCAATGCCCCACCCCCCCAAGCTCTGAATGGACCATCATGTGAAGTAGCAGCTCAATAGCAAACTTAGGTTGCACTGACAAGGACAGACCATTGCTTATAGACATTCGTGTGAAGCTTATTACGTGCCAAGCATATTTATGAGTGTTTTGCAGCTTTATCTCAATCCCTGTAACAAGCCCATGAAGTAGGGAATATAATCACCATTCTCATTTAACAGATAAAGAAGTTGAAGCACAGAAGGATTAAGTAATTTGCCTAAGATTACATAGCCAATAAGTAGTAGAGCGGGATTAGAACCTGGGCCCATAATCACTATCATCTACCTGACTGAATCAAGGGAGCCCAGGGTCCTTCCACCATAGCATCCCCTTCTGGTGGCCCCTTAGTAAAGGACAGAAATTAACTTCGCAGCATCCAGAGGAAGATAACTGAAGACTAGGCCATAAGAGGAACAGTGAGTGTTTAACCTGCCGGAGAAGAGCTCTGGCCAGTTATAAGGCCAGTCCTCAGATATCTGAGGAAGAGGAAAGAGGTTTGTCCGATCAAGCCAATGCTGGGTGATCTTGTGTCAGGAGTGGGGGAGGATTCTTCACCAGTGAGGTAGTATTGACTTTTATGTCTCTGAATGCCCCTTTCAATGGTTGAATTCCTCAACTTAACTAGATATGTAAGAGTAAAATACACTTTAAAAATAATTGGGAATTAATAATCTATCCTAAACATTTACGTGTGTTTATATATAAAGTACTGAATTCAAGTTTTGACTGAGCCACACATTCAGATTATGTGAAAATCAAAAGGAAAGTGCTAGCTCCCCCCCTCCCCCCCCCAAGTAGAAACTTTAATGTAGATATTTGAGAACTTTTTGTTAGGGCAAGAGATGCCAGAGGATTTCCAGGTGGGACCATGTGGGAGAGGACTGGCCTGGGGCCACTGTAAATTCAGCCCAAGAGTGGGACACCCTAGCAGCTAGATTTTCCAGAAATTCAGAGGCTAAGGTAAGAGTGAGCAGTCAGTCAGCTGAAGGAAAATGAATATCACTAAAGCACCCATAAACAGTGTGTGCAAAGACAGTTAATACAATCCTGTACTACTTTGATCTTGGTGGGGTGAGAAACTGGCTGACAGTTGGACATCAGGTAGAAAAAAAGAAAAGAGGTCAACTTTCCCTCAATCCCTGCAGGAGACCAACATGCAGCAGGACCTAGCTGGCGTAGGGCAGGACATTTAATGTTATAACCAAGTTGGAGTTTATTTTGTTTCCAGACTGCACATTTGAATTCTTTTGGGACTTTTAAGTGGTTGCTTGAGCAGAAAAGTCATAGGATCTACTCAAGTGTTCATCTGAGAACAGGGAGGGTAAATCCATTGAATCCATATTAAAAGGGCAATGGAATAGAATAATAAATTTGACATTTGATCAGGTCCCATAGTTGTGCCAGCTCAGAATATGGATTATATATGCTTGGTTTGAACTAGTGAAGAGTAATAATCTGTTTGCTTGATGTTACATGTATTTTAGACGTGGAGGCAGAAACACTTAGAAAAGGAAATATTTACTTGCCTACAGCTCAAGGGAGTCAGGCTCAGAAGACTGGCTCATCAAATAAAAACACAATAAATACTTAAGAGAAAATACTCCATAAGATTATCAGAGTTCTCAAGTGTACATTAATTAGTCTATTGTTCATGGTTGAAAGCAACTTTTGCGCATGATTACCATATTCCCCAAAGTCATGACTTATCTTTAGATATTCTGTAGCAAATAAAAAGGAAGAATATTGTTTTTCTGTAGGGAGTCCAGGTTTATGGGACATGTTCTGGGTTTTATTTTGGAGACCAACTTTCAGGCAGGATGATCATGTTATTTTTGGCTTATCTCAGGGTGCAAAGTGATTTTTCTTTCTGACCGGAGAATAAGAAATGCTTAGTCCAAGATGTGGTTTATGTATATAATGGAATATTACTCAGCCATTAGAAACGACAAATACCCACCATTTACTTCGAGGTGGATGGAACTGGAGGGTATTATGCTGAGTGAAATAAGTCAATCGGGGATCCCTGGGTGGCACAGCGGTTTGGTGCCTGCCTTTGGCCCAGGGCGCGATCCTGGAGACCCGGGATCGAATCCCACGTCAGGCTCCCGGTACATGGAGCCTGCTTCTCCCTCTGCCTGTGTCTCTGCCTCTCTCTCTCTCTCTCTCTCTGTGACTATCATAAATAAATAAATTAAAAAAAAAGAAATAAATCAATCGGAGGACAGAAATTATATGGTCTCATTCATTTGGGGAATATAAAAAATAGTGAAAGGGAATAAAGGGGAAAGGAGAAAAAATAAGTGGGAAATATCAGAAAGGGAGAGAGAACATGAAAGACTCCTAATTCTGGGAAACGAACTAGGGGTGGTGGAAGGGGAGGTGGGCTGGGGGTGGGGGTTGACTGGTGGCGGGCACTGAGGTGGGCACTTAACGGGATGAGCACTGGGTGTTATTCTGTATGTTGACGAATTGAACACCAATAAAAAATGAATTTATTAAAAAAAAGAAATGCTTAGTCCTATTAGAAAGAGGAGAAAGTCTACATTTTTTACTTCTCCTTCCTTGCAAACATGATTCTTTTATCCATTATGGTGTTGCTGAGATGTGAAGTAAAAAAGCAGAAGTTGAGCGTCTTTTTATGGGATGCTAAAATTATGGCTATTAAAGTCTGGGTAGAATTGTTGTTTGTGTCTCTGTTACCAAGATCTATGGGATTTTCACTTGACTAGAGAACATTAATAAATTGTATAACCCTTCAAGTGCAAATAATTTATAAGCTTCAAATAATTATCCTCCCCAAAGGTGCCTTCATTTTCCTCATGTCCTTGATAACAGCAAAAACAACAATTAAAGGCAAAGGCGGGGCAGCCTGAGGGAGCTGGTTCCTACAGGTCAGCTCTACAGTTGCCTAGTTGATCAAGAAAGACTTCTTTCTTCAAGATAAGTGAGGATATGTGGGTGTATACAGCACCTGTCTTTCTATAAACCTTTGTGCAGATTTTCCCCCAAATATCATTCTCTTGTAAAGAAAAAAAAAAAAAAAAGGAAAGAAACAGATGAAGACCTAAAGATCTGGAAACTGTATCCTGTAAACTGACATATATTCCTACCAGGGCTCCACTAAGATCTCCATTAAATTACTTCAACAGGAGAGGATGATTAACCCACATTTCTGGGATGCTGAAGCAGAGGCCAGGGCAACCAGAACCAAGTATGTGTTCATCTTGAACATTCATTCATTTGATATTTGCAGTTTACTCTATAACATATCTGTACATATTTAATATAAAAAATCATCTTTCAAGGCTTCTCTTAAAAGTGATGATCCAGGAGGATGATCCAGGTATGTTCTAAGACAGGGGGCTGACATCCCCAGTACCTAGGAAGGCAGAGCAGGGAACTGACTTTCTGACCCTTGCTGTGCTGGCTTGGTCCGGCTCTCTTCTGACCAGCCCCTCCCTGCAGATGAGGAGCCTGGAGCCTGCCTGGCCTTGCTCTCCCAGACTATGGTTGGCATACAATCTGGGGTTGTACTAGGTTGGCAGTTGGTGTGGTAGCTGGAGAAACTAGAAGAGACCCACATCCTAGTTTAAGAATCCCAGATTGAGAAGGATAAGATGATCATTAGAAAATGTAGCCTTCCTGTGGCTCTGTCTGGAGCTCTGCTTTAGTTTACATTTCTGTTTCTGTGGAATGGGGATTGAAACACCTGGTCCTTCTTTTGGCTTGTTTTGTCAAAAGAATGATTCAGCTCAGGGCTGTAAAGAACGGTGAGTGCTGTTTGGAGGCAGATAGCATGAGCAATAAATACAACACAGGCTTGTTTGCTAGATCATCCTCAAAGTGATTTAAGATATGGCCAGTCTCGTTCTCCTTAGCCCTATTATGCCAAGTGTTTCAACAACTCCAGTAATTAAAATGGAAAGGGTGGTTGTTTCCCTAGTACTGTTAAAATGGTAATTCACCTGGCTGTGATGTTTTATAATAGCAGCCCTATAAATTGGCAAGAGAATTCAGCGACAGGCGAAGTCTGATCCTGAGGGAGTCTGATTTATACTCTCATTATCTGAGAGATTCTGGTAATCCATGGGATGGGATTTGAAGGAAGGGAGACAGTCCTCTCGGGCTTGGGCAGGGCTCTCTGGGTGAAATGGTGACTGAGCCCTACTCTCAAAGGATGGCAGGAATCCCAAGTGGGGGTAGATGACAGTCCACACTGGCAAGTGGAATAGAGTAGGCAAGGGCTCAGAGGGACTGTCTTTGAGCTCTCCCCCACCTGGCTCCTGTGCTATAATGAGTCTCCCTTTTGTGATGAACCTGTTCACCTGTTGCCTACTTGTGTCATCGGGTTTTTGTGTCACACCTTAATCTCCCCGTGTGCATATTTGAAGGGCTGACATTTAACAGGAGAGTTCGGTTTCAAATACAAGCCCAAATTCTTTGAGGGCACAGGCCTTGACTTTTCAACGTCCACTAAATCTTTCATGGTTGAGCTCATAGTGTTTAAAATATCCTCAGTGGGCTGAATTGACCCAAACTAGTTTTAGCATGTGCAAAACTAGTGAGTGCTCTTTCTTCCTGAAGGAACGTCAGAAATGTATTTGTTGAAGATGGCATATAGTGGGGCAGATTAATGACATTTTGAAAATGGTTTTCTTTCCAGAAATATATTTATTTTTTAGGTACAGTAAAAGTGGTTGGTATAAAGCAAGTCATTTTTAATGGGCTTTCTAGGACAGTTTTTATCTAATTAATCAAAGCTGTATTAGTTTACTATGGCTGTCATAACGAAATACCAAAGACTGAGTTGCTTACACATCAGAAATTTATTTTCATACGGTTCTGGAGATTATAAGTCCAAGATCAAGGTGTCAAGGCTGGTTTCCCCTGTGAACTAAGGGAAAGATCTGTTCTGGGCCGTTTTCCTTGCTTTGTAAGTGGCCATCCATTGGCTCCTTCTTGTGGTTTTCCCTCTGTGCACAAGTGGCCTTGGTGTCTCCGTGTGTCCTTATCACTTCCTGTAAGAACATCAGTCAGATTGAATTAGGGCCTACCCTGACGCCTTCATTTTAACTTACTTTTGTAAAGACCCTGTCTTAAAATATAGCCACATTCTGAGGTATGGGAGGTAGGTATGGTAGGGCTACAGCATTTCAATTTTAGAGGGACACAGCTCAGCCTGTGACAGCACCATATCCATACTGCACTATGTATATACACACACAGGCACGCATACACAGTTTTTACAAATAGACACACATCGTTGACTTTGTGCCGCAAATGGGAAGCGACTGGGTATTAAGTTACAGAATCATTGATTCTGTAGAAAAGCAATCTTACATTGTCCCTTTCAGTCCTTTCCTTTGGTTTCAGAGAGAATGAATATGTAAGCCATTTTAGTCAGCTGTCATGTGAATGCAGGGGACAGAGGCGATGTAATGCGCACCCACGTAAGAGTATCTGCTTGCTATGAAGATGTGGATGTCAGACTGCTAACTTTCTTGCAGAGGACCACTGTTACTGCGAGGTTATCTCTTCCTCACTTAGAAGGTGCTTAAAATGACTTTTTGTTTATGGGACGCTAATTGTCTTAAAAAAATTTCCTTATTTGGCAAAAAAAAAAAAAAAAAAAAATGTTGGACAGTTCTGTTTTCCAAGGCCATGAATTTTAGCTGGTCTCCAAAAAACATTCCCCCAGGGCCTTGAGCTAGTTTTAGGAGATTATGTGCTTCCTCTTTGTGACTTTATTTTTTTAAGACTTACTTATATGAGAAAGGGAGAGAGCACGTGTGTGCAAGCTATGGGCAAAGACAGAGGCTGAGGGAGAGAATCCTCAAGCAGACACAGTGTCAGACACCGGGCTTGATCTCAGGATCCTGAGGTTAGGACCTGAGCCAAAATCAAGAGCCAGGGCAGCCTGGGTGGCTCAGCGGTTTAGCGCCACCTTCAGCCCAGGGCGTGATCCTGGAGACCTAGGATCGAGTCCCACATTGGGCTTCCTGCATGGAGCCTGCTTCTCTCTCTGCCTGTGTCTCTGCCTCTCTCTCTCTGTCTCTGTGTGTCTCTCATGAATACATAAATAAAATCTTTAAAAAAAAACAAAAAAAACCAAAATCAAGAGCCAGCTGCTTAACCCACTGAGCCACCTGGGTGTCCTGTCCTCTCTGTGACTTTAAAGGTAATCCACAAGAATGCTCTGGAAGCTTTGGAAGGATAATATGTAATGGACTTCTGCTGAAATGAGGTTGGCTAATGACAGGGACAGCAGAAGGTGAAGCTGGTCAGAAGGAGAGCTTGGGGAGCAGTCAGTGCATTTCCATGCCTGGCGGAGGTAAGGGGACCGCAGCTAGGCCAGCACCAGTATTCTCACAGCTGCCCAGGGCTCTCTCCGACACGGAGAAGGAGGATTCCTCCCAACCGAGACAGAATATTCCTTTTACCTGGAAAGGAATCACCACAGGGTCTCTTGAAAAGAGCAAAGCCAAATACAACTTGAAGGTTGGCCATAGAAGAAGGACGCACACGGGGGAGGAGTGCCTGGAAGTCCCCAAGCGGGATATTTTGCTTTGGAGAGCTCTCAATTACATTTCCCTCAGGTACACTGGGTGGAAAGTGCTGATTTTTATTATTTTCTTATGAGAAAAAATTTTAGAACTTTAAAAACTGTTGGTAAAATGTATATAATATAAAATTCACATTGTTGTGCAACCATCGCAACTGTCTCCAGAACCTTTTCATCATCTCAAAGTGAAACTCTGAATCCACTCAACAGTAACTTCCCATCCCCTGCTTCTCCCAGCCCTCAGCATCCACCCTTCAACTTTCTGTCTCTCCAAATAGGAGTACTCTGGGTACCTCATATAAGGGCAATTATGCAATATTTGTCCTCGTATGCCCAGCTTATTTCACTTAGCATAATGTTTTGAGGATTCATCCATATTGTAGCATGTGTCATAATTTCTTTTTAAGGCTGAATAATATCGCACTGCGTCTATGCACTACATTTTGATTATCCATTCATCTGCCAATCTACATTTGGATTGCTTCCAGCTTGTGGCTATTGTGAGTAATGCTGCTGTGGACCTCAGTGTACAAATATCTGTTGGAGTCTCTGCTTTCAATTCTTTGGGGAATATTCCCAGAGGCAAAATTGCCAGATTATAAAGTATTCATGTTTAAATTTTTGAGGAGCCTGCATTACTGCCTTTGATAGCAGCCGCAACACTTTGCATTCCCACCAACAACACACAAGGGTCCCAATTTCTCTACATCCTTGCTAACACTTATATTTTGTTTTTTGCTTTTTTCTGTAGAACAGCCATCCTATGAGTGTGAAGTGATATCTCATTGTGAAGCCCTGCTTTTTGATAGTTGTTTGTTTTTTTTTTTTTTTTTACTTTAGTGATTTTTAACTTTTTAAAAAGATTTTACTTAGCATGAGTGGGGAGGAGGGGCAGGAGAAGCAGATTCCCTGCTGAGCAGGGAGCCCAACATGGGACTTGATCCCAGGATCCTCTGATCATGACCTGAGCCAAAGGCAGATAGATGCTTATCTGGCTGAGCCACACAGGTACCCAACCTTAGTAAAAGCACCTATTTTTTCTGAAGGCTCAGGAATAGAGCAAAAATAAATAGATAATATTGAGGACTGAGAAAACCTGCTGTAATAGAGTGGCCAACTTGGGATTCCACTGATATGCTCAAAATCCCTAGAATTTCTTGAAGTCCACACCAAGGAAAGCAAGGTGTGTAGAAAGAGGTAGGAGTTAAACTTCTGGCATTTCTGGGGCAGAGATCCCAACCCATCATAGGTATGGCCTCGCTTTGTGGCTACAGCAGGACAAACATGTTGGGATATAGGACATACAGCATGGCATCTTGACACTCGTGTAGTGGAGTAAAGGAGTAGAGCCCTGTTTTATTATGTGACTCCTTCGCCCTATTTCCACAGTCATCCTTAATCTTTGGATCTTTAGAGTTTGTTTTAGAGATCATGTGAAGCACTTGCTCTGGTCTGCTTGGCCATTTTATTCCTCATTGTAGTTCACCAAATTGATGCTGTGGTTATAAATCATTCTCCTATGCTTGGTCAGTGTGACTCAGTTCATTACCTTTCTCATCCTTGGAGGACTGGGAAAACACAGCTTCCTTAATCTTCAGAGCTGGGGCTGAGGTGTGGTTGCTAGGAGCTGTGTGCCTGCCACCCCCACGTCTCTTTCTGAGCCATGCCTCGTCTCTTTTTGTGAAATTCGTTCCAGATGGAGGCATCTTGGCTTCCTTATGGGGTGTTTTTCTCCCCCTGTGTGAGTATGATGTTCTTCTCACTGTCCAGCTGAAGTTTCTGTTCGAATGGGAGAATTCTGTTCTCAGGTTAAGGGTCAAGTAAGAATGAAAGAAGATAATTCTGTGGCTTCTCCACAGAATGAGAAATGAGTTCAACAAGTATTTATTGCATTTCCGCTATGAACCAGGCCTTGTGTGGGTTGCTAGAAATACAGGGGAGCAAAGCAGAAGAGGCTCTGCCCTGTTGGTGCTTACCAGCGTGAAGAGAAGGGCACTGTGGACTGGTCCGCACAGTCCCAGCACAGGCTGTTCTATGGTGTAATGCAAAGATCTCTTACCATCCCCAAAGGGCTCAAGGATAGTCTTTGTATCCCAGCACCTGGGTTCATGCAGTAACCATTTGCTGGACTGAACTAGGGAGTCTGACAGAGTCAGGAAATGATAACTCTAAAAAAATTACTTTCTAGTCTACCTACTGCTATGTGGCTGCCCAGGGTATAAGTTGAGGAGGTAGATTTAAGAGTCTAAACCGCTGTCCTCTTGGAGGCACCCACTGATGGAAGAAGGAAGCCCACCTGTTATTTAAGCATCTCTCCATTTCAGATGGTGACTGAATATTTATCTGCACAAAATATAAAGTCCTGTGTCTAGCTTTGGAAGTCGTTCTTCTATCTGCATTGATTCTGATTTTAATTCTGAGGTAGTCTCCAGGCCTGGGAACACTGTCCATTCCATGCTTTGCTCCTGGAACAAGTTGCTACTATGAGGCAGAAATGTGAGGATAGACAGGAAGAAGATGCATCCAGAATTTCTCTGCCAAATGTCAGTCACCACATTTATGAAGTCTGCTGGGTAATGTTCTAGGAAATACTGAGGAATAGCATAAAACTTGGTAGTATAGAGACATTTGGGAATATGTCCATTTGAGAAGGGAACAAGTGCATGTGTATGTATATTTGTGTGTGAGTGTGTGATATCTCTAGGCTGACCTAAGTGGCCAGAGATTCAGAATTCAAAAGTAAGATGCACGCTCCAGTCAAAAGAAAGTAGTTAGGAGGAGAAGACTTCAAAGTCCCAGAAGCAAGACCTCTTCAACTGGAAGAAATAAAAATCCACACTCTGTGAAAGAAGTCGCTGATTTAAAATGGGTTCACAGAAAAGGAATATGCAAACTTGAGAATTAAAGTGATGAGTCCAAACAGAAGGGAGTGGCTCACACAGAATCTATAAAAAGGAAAAGTAAACTGGGGAAAACGTCTGCAGTTTTTTAAGCACTGCCCTGGGAGGAGACCACAGAGGCTCCAATTTTAGAAGGTAAAGCATAATTCCTTGCTGGGATGTGTTGCCTTATGGAAATGCCTTATGGAAATTCATCAGGGGCTCTGATGAATCTGACTCATAAGCTTGCAGACTCTCATCTGATCTCTGTGTGGTCCTACTCACTGAGATGCAGGTCAACTGAGTGCACCAATAGTCTTCACTTGAGGGCCTCATCACATCTCTGTGCAATGAGAGAATTAAGCTTCTAAAGATACGATTCAGATCTGACCTTGGGCTCCTTAGCCACCAGAGTGCAGGCTAACCAGGCTTTACTTTTGGTTTCTGAAATGCCTTTGCTTGGAGAGACCAAGGATGATGGCTTAAGAGAGTGACTTCTCTGTGTTTTGCTGGGGAAGTTTGTTCTTAGGAATAGAAGGAAGAAAGAGATGAGAACAGATAACCAATGAGACCTGGATAGAACAGAACAGAGACTGCATCCTGGGTGGTAGGCCCACTACTGGAGTTTGGAGATTAAAGAAAAAGAAGATAGTGCACAATTGGGAATTTTGACCTCAAATCTGAATGGGTCATTCGGTTTTCCTCCAGACATGCTGGTTACCATGGGCTTCCCATCTGTGGCACTGGTCAGAGCTTTTTGGAGTACCTTTCTGGCTAGGCTGCCGTGTGTGTGTACGCGTGCGCTCATTTTGTAGGGTTTATAGGCATCTTTTGGATCTCCTTAATGTCCTGTGACTGAATTGGTAGCCACTGGGAAAACACTTTTGCTGATGTTTACACTTTAATATGGAAATCAAGGTCCAACTTCAAGAAAATAGCCCTGTTGGCATGCCTACCGAGCATGGCCCTCCAAGGAGATGGATGAAGAGCCTTTATTCTCTCCACAGGTATCTTCCCAGTTTGAAGGTGGTGGAGAGAGTTGCTTGACCTGTCTTTAAGAAGGACACAGTGTGCCCAGGAGTGGTGTAGGAAGCTGGATTGGAGGAAGAAAGATGGGGTAACTGGGAGGAATGAGAGTGTTGGAAATGTGTACGGGAGAAGGGGTGATGCTTACAAGGCCTTGATTGCTGTCTGGGGCTGCTAGCCATGCTTTCTCCGTTTGGGTTTGAGACCTTCCTCCCTCCTCCAGGTCTATATAAATTGGCCTAAACTACCACATGTGCACCTGGAAAAAGTAAGCTTCCTTCTCAGGTGTGGCTTAAAGGCTCAGTTATAATTTTTCACTATTGTTGTCAGGAGTGTTTTCAGCCGCTTGGTCTCTCGGCTGCTGGGCTGCTCTAGGAAGCTTGCTTAGGATGCATTTCCTCTGGAAGAAGTTGTTTTTCATGATGCTAATATTATGAAGAAATCTGACATTAAGGACATCTGGGGAGGGGGTGCTCAGGAGCAGCAGAGGCATAGAAGGCAGCCACATCGCTGAGCCCTGCATTTCCTGTTTGCTGTGTTCTGGAGAGAGCAGCTGTTTGCTTTCAGCACCCCGGTGAGCAAGCCTTGGCACCAGGCTGCCTCTCCCACACTGGGTGTTGTGGCCCAGATATTTTCACTGTAGTGGAAATATCAGACTCTGGGGGCCACAGCCCAGAGGTGCTGGCACTTCCCAGATGGTGAGACAGTGCCAGCCTCTGTTTCTGCAAAACTCCAACAGGCAACTCTAAGCTTCAGAAATGGGCAGTGTACAAAATCCTGCCAGACTACAGTCTTCTGTTTGTTTCATGCCCTTGTATGTTTGATGGCCCAAGCCAATGAATTTGAGACGTGGATGAAAAATGTTGTCCCATGGGCTTTCTCAAGGGTGCTAGGTGACTGCTTGAGGGGGTGGGGGCAGAGATGCTGTCCTCCAAACCCAACTTTGGGATTCAAGAACCTAGATGAAATACCTGGTGACAGCAAAAGCCTCCTCCTGCTCCACCCCACCCCCTGTTATCTAAAGGCTACCAAAGTGATGGCCATTCTGGGAGAGGCCGTCTAGCATTTCATTCTTCTTCCCTGGAGAACCTGTGATAAGACTGGCTCTGCTCTTCACACCTCTCATCTCCAGGCATTTGTCAGCACTTTGCTTCTCTCTTAAAGCATGGACTTTCCACGTTCAGGATCTTTGCACATGTGCCTTTCATTACCCTTTGATCTGTAGCCATCCCTAAATAGTTCATTTAGGTCAACAGGAATGGTGTAAGGGAGAGTAAAAGAAGGAATGACAAAACCCTTTCTCTCTGGTGAATGAAGCACTGAGATTTCTGGATATCTGAGGTTTTGTACAGACATAAGTCTATTTGCTAGTTCCTGGCCAGCCCTGTGAGGGTGGCCAGAATGCTTCTTTCTGACTTGAGAGAGTAGCAGGGAGGCCTGCTGGGCACATCGGCCTGGGCAGGCACAGGGGTCACTGCTAGGTACAGATGTGGAGAACAGCTTATACAGAGAATGGAAAACCCTCCCCTCTTTATTTCCTTCATTGTTTTATGTACTTTTTGTTATTTTTAGATTATCTATTTCAATACTAGATGAAGTCTAGTGCCTCTCTCTGCTCTGCTTATTACACTGCCTGTAATACCTGACTTCCAATAAAAATGAGATGGTCAAACCAGACTTCATATTATTTTCCTTAAAAAACAGGAGAGATTATTATCATACTTTTGACTTGTTGGAACAGCAGGAATCCCATGATGGACATATTTCTCATTAAAACTTTTAAAGCATCTAAATGAATGCCTTTTGAGTAATTTTTTATTATAATTTTATTCATTTTTCTAGGGTGCACAGATCAATGAACCACATGGTGAATTTGATAGGAATTGGCTGACAGGGAAGTTAGTGATGCTTGAAGAAGAAGTCTAGGCTTTTCTGTATCAGACTAGTATTTAATAATAGTGCTGGCTGCTATGTGTTGACCTTAACTGGGTGCTGACTACCCATACTTCACGTAATATCACATTTAATCTTTACAGTAACTCCATGAAATGGGTAGTTATCATCATCATTTTCCTGATGAGAAAAATTGAAGCTTAGATTTTTACCCCCATTGTTCTAAAGGAGGGCTGGCAAACTTTTTCTATAAAATAACAGAAAGTAAATGTTTTGAGCTTTTTGGACCATACTATCTCTGTTGTCACTGCACAGCTCTGCTATTATAATACTAGAGAAACCATAAAAAAAAAATACAAAAACAAGGGTGGCTGTGTTCCAATGAAACTTTATTTATGGACTCCAATATTTGAATTTCGTAAAATTTTTTTTATGTCACAAAATATTATTTAAAAATTGTTTTCCAGGAGTGCCTGGGTGGCTCAGTCAGTTAAGCATCCAACTCTTGATTTCAGCTCAAGTCATGATCTCAGGGTTGTAAGATCGAGCCCAACATTAGGCTCTGCACTGAGCATGGAGCCTGTTTAAGATTCTCTCTCTCCCTCTGCCCCTTCCCCCATGCTCACATATGAGCTCTCTAAAAAAAATTGTTTTCCAATCATGAAAAATTATAAAAAACATTCTTCACTTGGAGGTTGTACAAAAATAGGTGGTGGGCCAGATTTGTAGATAAGAATAAGCAGGCAAGGAGGAATAGGATAGGATGGTCTGATAAAGGCACATTCTTACCAGAGGGAAGAGCATGTGAGCAGGGAACACAAAGCATGACGTCTCTGAGGAACTGCAGGGAATGTGAGCACAGTTTGGTAGCGTATGAGGCAAGATGAGAGGAGACAGCAAGACCCAAGTCATGACCTTGTAGGACCTTTCAAAGATTTTGGACTTTGTCCTTAGAGAAATGGGAAGCCATTGAAAAATACTAACCAAAGAAGTGACAAAGGCAATTTTTTCTTTTTTAAATTACTGGCTGAGGGGCAGCCCGGGTGGCTCAGGGGTTTAGCACTGCCTTCAGCCCAGGGCATGATCCTGAAGACCCAGGATTGAGTCCTACGTCGGGCTCCCTGCATGGACCCTGCTTCTCCCTGTGCACCCCCCTCCTCTCTCTCTCTCTCTCTCCCTCCCTCCCTCCCTCTCTTCCCCCCCTCTCCCTCTCCCTCCCTCCCTAATGAATAAATAAATAAATAAATAAATTAAATAAATAAATAAAATCTAATGACTAACTAACTGGCTGATAGGTGAAGAGTGGATCACAATTGGTCAGTAAGAGCAGAAGCAGAAAAACCAGTTAGGCAGCTGGAGAAGGGGGATGATAATGGTGTCTACTAGTAACGGTAGCCAGAACCATTTCTTGGCAACACATCAAATGGAGGTAGAACACATATGAAAACTCTGGTCCTCCATCTTCAAATCTCATGTCTTCCCTGCATGGTGTGAAATTCTTAACAGTCTCAAATGGACATTATGTATATCTGAATCTACCATTTATCTCTGAATCCTAAAACTGAAGAGCTACTCTTCCCTCACGCACAATTCTCTTCTTCTGGAGGAAGTGCTCATAAATGAGGATAGTGTTTCTTGGGTTTGAGTTATTAATTTTCATTTCCTGAGGAAATTTATTTCATCAAGGGAAATAATCCCTTGTTCAAATAATAAAAAGACCAAAGACAATACTGTGGTAATGATTTTATGTTATTTTTGTGCTGATGTTAGAAAGGTTACCGAATACTTCGTTGAAGGTCAGCTTTTCTTAAAATTTGTGTACCTTTCTTTTCCAAAATAGAAGTGGTACATTCTCTTTTACTTTTGCAGGAATTATTTGTCTGGTTGGGCACTCACAGCGACATTCCGGTTTTGATACTAGCATATATCTCTGGATCAGAGCACACTGTCCTTTGAACAATATGATGCTGAGGGGTTGGAGTTTGTTTCTGTGGAGTCCAGGACTGGGGATTAAGGAATAAAGGAAAAAGGAAAGATGAGACACAGGCCTCTGGGCAGAGGAGTGATAGTGATTTTGCCTCAACTTCTCTATAGGTTGTGACCCAGAGGTAGTAGTGGGTGATACTGACCCAAGGTAGGTGGAAGAAAGGGAACTTCAGAAAGTTATTAGGGATGAGAACCAGTGGTTATGACTTCTCAGTGAATGTTGGTTTGGGCTGATTTTTCATTTCAAATTTTCCCTTATATTACTATTTGTTACTTTGTATTCTTTCCTCCAATATAAAGCAAGATCTGTGGAGTCCGTGTCTATATTTTAAGCATCTTCTCCCATTCCATAATCTACAGTGTCTTACACACAGTGGATGCTCAATATTGAACATTGGCTCTGTTGATTTGTCACCTTTGGCATTCATGCTGCACAGTGCAACCTCTTGTCTCAAGGGCATCAGAGTTTTTAAATCTAAAATCATCACAAAGGAGACACTCAGTATATCCTGAAAGTAGGACAAATTTTGGGAATAAGCAGTAGGGAAGATTCAGGCTTCCACCGAGGATCTTCTCCTATTATGGGACTTTTGTTGACCACGTCTCTTTTTTTTCTACTTCATTTAATTAGCCTTTGATTACTTGTCTTTTTTTTTAATTTTTATTTATTTATTCGTGAGAGACACAGAGAGAAAGAGAGACAGAGGGAGAAGCAGGCTCCATGCAGGTAGCCTGACGTGGGACTCGATCCCGGGTCTCCAGGATCATGCCCTGGGTTGAAGGCGATGCTAAACTGCTGAGCCACCAGGGCTGCCCTGATTACTTGTCTTTTTGCATAGCAGGTGCTCAATATACCAGAAGTTCACTTCTGGTACTTTTTATTTATTTTCTCTAGACTCTTTGCATACTCATGCAGGTGTACATGGTGGGGCTGAAGTTATAAGATCAGAGATTTTGATATACTCTCTCCCTTCTTCCTTTCCTTTTTTAAAAATCAGTTATTGATAGTTGGTTATGTGCCAGGCACTGGGTTAAGTTCTGGGGACAGCAACAAAAGACATGGGGTCTGATTTCAAAAACATTCCAGTCTAGTGGAGACGTTAAAAAAAAATTATGACCATTTGGTGTGAAATATAGGCAGCCAGTGAGGACCTCTCCCTGCCCTAGTGGATGGGACTTCTCTGATGACTTTGCCTTCTGAACTTCTAAATGTGGTCAAGAGCAGTTAGAGTATCTGTGCAGTTGAGGATGAATTAACAGGTTCTATATTTGCCTTTCTCCATTTGTGCAGGGTGGAGATGTCTGCCCAGAGATTAATTTCTAACAGAACATCCCAGCCATCTGCACCTAATTCTGATTACACCTGGGAATATGAATATTATGAAATTGGACCAGTGTCCTTTGAAGGACTGAAGGCTCATAAATGTAAGTCTTATACAATTCCCCATTGTAAACATAATGTATTTGTCTTAACCTGTGAAATCTCCAGTGATTAATTTTCCTGAACATTCTTTTTATACAACTCTGTTCTGTATCCCCCATGTCACAGAAAACACCCCTTCCAAACATACGCGGATTGCTCAGGGACGGTATTACATGAGTGATAAAGAACTTGAAAGATTTCCTTAATGAGAGAACTTGGTTTCAAATTGAGATTTGCTTTAAAGTATTAATGATTCCACCTCTCCCAAACTGTGTGAACATTTGGTCCAACATTTGGACCAAGAATATGTACAAAAGAAAAGTCTGGAACTATTATTTGAAGAACTTTCTTTTTGTAATACATGGTCAGTGGCATCCTTTCAGCCCTCCTGGTTTTCTGGGACTGTAGAAAGCAGTCTATCTGTGTGTGTTCACAATGATGGACTGGAACATTCTGCAACCATTCCTAACAGTGTGATAGGCATGAATTGTGCTTCATGATATTGGAGTGATTAATAATCTAGCACAGAGTGAGGAAATACAGTTCTGTGCAAAGTTATTGTTCAACTCCAGTCATAACTGCATGCTGACTGGCCAACTCAAAGCATCTGTTTTCCAGAAGCTACTGCCCACTCCCAGGTAGGAAGTGGTTACCCCATAAATATTCCAGAGATGTTTGGTTGTTTCAGAATGAATATCCATAGCACCATTAACACTTTAGGCTCTTAACAGCTTCAGCTTAATGGGACTCATTACGAACTCTAAGAAAGATTAGAAATGGAGATGCAAATATGGCAAAGGAAATGCTTTTGCTCTCTTAGTATTTCCTGGATGCTGCCACTCTGACCTGTCTTGGTGTTCATGATGCCTCACATTCACTTGCTGCTCCCTTGAAAGGAAGACTTTCTAATTTTTTTCAGCTTTCTTGAGATATAATTGACAAAATTGTAATACATTTAAAGGGTACAAAGTGATGATTTAATATATGGATACGTTGTGAAAAGATTCCCTCCATGGAGTTAATGGACACACTCATCACCTCAGATATTTTTCTTTCTTTATTTTCTGGTGAGAACATTTAAGTTCTACTGTCTTGCAAATTTCAATTATACAATACACATTGTCAACTATACTAACCATGTTTTATGTTAGATCCTCAGACCATATTCCTCTTACAACTGAAAGTTTGTACCCTTTTACCAACTTCTCCCTGTTTCCCCCAGCCCCTGGCAACCACTTTTGTACTCCCTCTTTCTATGAGTTTGAGGGTATTTTTTTTTTTTTTTGGTTCCACATATAAGTGTTACCATGCAGTATTTGCCTGCTCTATTTGCCTTATTTCACATAGCATAATGCCCTCCAGGGTTCATCCATGTTGTCATAAATGACAAGAGACTTCCTTCTTTTTAAAAGCTGACTAATATTTGTGTGTGTCTGAGCATCTATGTAAATGGTGCTTCCATGCCTTAGTTATTGTGAATAATGCTGCAGTGAACGTGGGAGCATAGATATCTCCTCAAGATAATGGTTTTGTTTCTTTTGGATATCTAGCTAGAAGTGAGAATGCTGGATCATAGGTAGTTCTATTTTTACTTTTTTGAGGAACCTTCAGACTATTTATTATAGTGGCTGTACCAGCTTACATTTCCACCAGCAGTGCACTTATAGTTTCTTTCTTTTCTTTACATCCTCGCCAGCACTTTTTATCTCTTGTCTTTTTTGATAATAGATGTCCAAATAGGGATGTAGTATCTCGTTGAGGTTTTGGTTTGCATTTCCCTGATGATTAGTGATGTTGAGCACCTTTTCATGTACCTGTTGGCAATTTGGATGTCTTTGGAAAATATCTATTTGGGTCCTTCTCCCATTTTTTAATTGGATTGCTTTTAGATATTGAATTGTATGAGTTCCTTATTTTTTTTTTTTGAGTTCCTTATTATATTTAGATATTAACCCCTTATCAGATATGTGGTTCGCAAATATTTTCTCCCATTCCAGAGGTTCCCTTTTCCTTTCGTTGGTGCTTTCTTTTGCTGTGCAGAGGCTTTTGAGTTTGATATAGTCCCACTTATTTATTTTGTTGCATTTGCCTTTGCTTTTGGTATCAAATCAAAAAAATCATTGTTAAGACCAATGTCAAGGAGCTTGCTTGCTATGTTTATGACCATTATTTCGAACTCTCTATCAGGCAAATCACTTATTTCCATTTCATTAGGATCTGTTTTTGGAGATTTATCTTGTTTTTCAATTTGAAACATAGTCCTCTATTTCTATATTTTCCTTGACTCTCTGTGCTAGTTTCCTTGCATTAGAGAAAACAGCTGCCTCTCCCAGTTTTGTGTGGTCTTGTGTAAGAGATCAGCCTTGTCATTTAGCCTAGCCTGGCGTCCTAGTCGCCTCTTGAATTTTTATGATTGTCAAAGCAAACTTCTTTGTTCTCTGTGGTTCTCAGTAGTTCAGGCATGTCAAGACTTGTCTGTGTCCCCAAGGGGAAGACTGTGGTGAGCTCCTAGATGCAGCCTGATTAGAACCCAGATCCTTAAGCAGTAGCTGGGAAACTATGCAATTAAACCCCTCCCAGGGAGAAACTAGGAGATGGACGTTTTGTAGCAGGGGTGCAGGGGTGCAAGAGCACCCAGCTCTGGGGTTCCTAAACATATCAGGTTTGGCCACTTGCAGCTGACAAAATCCAAAGGCAGAAAGATGAGTGCTGGTGGAACAAGAAAGGAATTTGTTTCAGTGAGGCTAACATCAAGAAGACAGCAGACTAGTGTCTCAGACTGTCTCCAAAGTGACACAGATACTTCCAGGTTTATTTAAGGAAAATGTGAGACAAAGGTGGGCAGTAAAAGTCAGATTGATCATTGTCTTAGAGTCAGTCATGGGCAGGGTCTTGCTGGCTCAGGGTAGTCTTTTATTGCTGGATGGGGTAGTTTCGGTTCCCATCAGGGGATGCTTTGCCCAGGAATCTTTTTCCTGAGTTAAGAGATAAGCTGGAAAGAAGTACTTAATTAGAAAGTTTGAGGTTTAAATGGAGGTAGTAGAGTTCTTTCAATTTTTGCCTGAGTCTTCTCTTCTAGGCCAAGTAGATAGCTGTGAAAGTGCTCCTATGCTTGTTTAGAACTGCTTCTTTGTTTGCTATAGTCCTATAGGACTCTCAAATGTAAGCACTATTGGTATCAGAGCCAGCAGACTGGGAGCCCATCCTTTGGGTTGTATCCACAAGAACTAGGGTGTCAGACTTGTATATAAGCTCTTTACAGGGAAATACTGGTGACTCAACCAAGTCTCCCAGTTTTTATTGGAACAGACTGGAGGGAGAAGGCAGGGTTGGTTGCCAGCTTCTCTGCACTCTGGGAAAGATTGCAGGCAGCCACTAGATGTGTGCTAAATTAGAAGCCTGGCCTTAAGGCAGCATCCTTTAAAGTATGCAGGTAAACCCCTTCGAGGCAAAGAATGGGAAATGAGTGTTTTGGCCTGCTTCCTCTGCATTGAGCCTTGGTGGGATAGCTGTGGTGAAGCCTTGCATGCCCTTGAATTACTGCTTTTTTGTTTGCTATAGTCTTTGGGTTCTCATGGCCCCAGCGCTTGTGGCTTTCAGAGCTAGCTATTTTAGGGGCTCATCTCTGTGCAGTAGTCTTAAAAGTGGAGCTCTAGATGTGCTGTCCCTTCCCTTCTTACGGAGAAGCTGGAAGTTGGAGGTTTCCATCCAACCGTATGTTGCTCTGCTGGGGGTGGGGGTTTGTCAAGAGTGTGTCTCAGCTCTTCTTCATTTGCTAGAGGTATAGGAGTGACTTAGCTAGTTTCTGGATATCTTTCAGAGGAAATTCCTTCATACATAGCTGTGGATTCAGTGTGTTTGTGGAAAGAGGGGAGCTCAGGAGCCTCCTAAGTCTCCATCCTGGTCAACTGCCCATTTGAGCTAATTAAGTGATCTAGCCTTTGTCCCCATTTCCCTGTTGCAGAAAGGACTGCAAGATCCCAGGCTTCATTTGTGGGTCTTTGAGACCTAGAAGCCACTGTTGATTGGTGGCAATGGTAGAGCCTCTAGTGGGGCAATTGGAGGGCAGCGATACTGTTAGAAGTTAGTTGAACAGTTAGGTAGTCAGGGTCAGGATCCCCAACATGAAAGGAATCAGGACAGCTAAACCAAAACACTAACATCCTGTTTTGCAGCTTAGAGAGGACTATATTAGCATTCTGCTTTGCAGCCTTTGCAGAAATGACTTCTGCAAAACATCCTAAAATAAGGCAAATAGCCACCAAGCATTTGTCAGAATTACACGCAAGGGACAATTAAGACCTAAGGCCCTAGATGTCAGCCAAAAGAAAAAAAAAAAAAAAGACCATCAGCACATTGACATTAACCTAGACTTTAACCTAGGTGTGTGACCAAAGCCCTGATTGGCATGACTCAGCACACTCTGATTGTTTAAGATAGTTCCACAAAGAGCTCATAAAACCCCTAAACTTCCTCGGACACCCCCTCCCTCTCTCAGAGTTTTATATTATTGCTAAATAAACATTGCTTTGCTGCCCACCACTCTTCATCTGGTCTACCTCTTCATTTTTTGAAGTGATGTGACCAAGAACTGTGGGCACTAAAGGCAGAGAAAATCCTGTAACAATATTCTGGCTGGTTCCACATCCTGGTATCCACTAGTGGGGCTGCAAAGGGCTTCAGTTACTCATTTATTGGATCAAGGACTTACTATATTTTTTCCTTAAGAAGTCATTAATTAAACTGTATATCCTTTATCCCTGAAGTGAATAGTAATAGTTAGATGCTTTCACTCCTTCCTTTATTGATGTTCTCTCAGTATTTCTTTGTGGGGATTTTAAAAAGCACATGCATTTCATTAGGATATGCTGTCATTGATTATCCAATGGAAGGCTGCTACTGTCAAGGTGTGAAATGATCCTCCTTCATTTACTTTAATTCTTTAACCTGTTGTTTTTCTGAGTGCAATCTTTAGGTAAGAACACTTGCTTGTTAAGAATTTTAGTGGAGGGATGCCTGGGTGGCCCAGTGGTTGAGCATCTGCCTTTTACTCAGGGCATGATCCCGGGGTCTAGGATTGAGTCCCGCATGGGGCTCCCTGTGAGGAGCCTGCTTCTCCCTCTGCCTGTGTCTTGGTCTCTCTCTGTGTGTCTCTCATGAATAAATAAATAAATCTAAAAAGAATTTTAGTGGAAAGCAAAATGACTGGGAAAATTGCCAAATATTTCCCAACAATATGCACTTTAACAGCATAGTACACAAGTTTTATTTTTCTGTCAGTTTGCTCTTATCACTTTTCCTTAGTTTAAGGGACAAAGAAGACAGGCCTGCTGCTATTATTTTGGTTGGTACATTTCTAGAGACAATTGAAAATCTTTTTTAGCATATTATATTCTATAAATGATTATAGCTGGCAAGAATTCCTGCAAAATGTAGGCAGACAGGTGACACATTGAATACTAACTTTACCTACTATACTATTAATAAGGCGTGCCTTTGTTAGTTTTAGCATTCACATCAGAAAAAAACAAAATGCCTAGGTGAATCCTTACTGTTCTGATTTAAGAAATCTGATCAAAGTAGAGGTCCTTCATTTCAGGAACCTGACAATATATAGACATATAGAAAAGAATAATAAGTGTAAAACACAGACATACAGGAAAATAGAAAAGATTAAGTCAACTATTGTACAATGTATTTTGGTTTAGTCTCTTCCATCTTAAAATGCTGTGATTCTGACCTTCAAGTGTGTCTTCTTGTATTGCAGAGCAGTATTCAAAGCCAGTTCAGGTGCAGGTTTAGAAAAATAGAAGTAAGACATTTCAAAGGGAAGCATTTCTTGAAAATAACAGTTACCTTCATTTGCTTTACCTATAACAGATCATACTTGGCAATAGTAGCTCCATCTTCAGTTAGATCAGGTTCTTCTGCTTGTTGAAATAGACTCCTACCTTTAAAAGGTTTTTCGTCTGAGAAACAATCTCTGATGGTAATTGCGAATTTTCCTGTTGGTCTCAGTTTTGCATCTGGTATTAAACCTATAATATATCAGAGCTGGACATATATCTAATATATATATTTCGTGCCAGCAGAATGGACATGCACTCATTCACTCTTTTTTCAGCATATATTTACTGACCACAGGTTATGTAAGCACTGTTTTAGGTACTGGAGATACAATAGTGAACAGAAAAGACAAAAATATGTCATCTTATAGATCTTGCCTTCTAGTAGGAGAGATAAACAATAACCAAGTTAAATAAACCCATGCATTATGGTGATAGAAAAAGAATAAATTAGGGAAAGGGGATGTGGAGTTCGGAGGTAAAATTATACAGAGTGAGCATGAAAGGCCATACTGAGAAGGAGAAATTTGAGAAGTGACCTGAAGGAAGTGAGAGATTGAATTGTAAGATATCTGGGGAAGAGCATTCTAGAAAATGCTCCATGGCAAGAATGAAATGGAACATGCAAGGAAAAACAAGGAGACCAGCATGATGCCGGAGGAATGGATGAAGCAGGGTGGCAAAAGGAGTCAGGGAATAGAAAAGAGGAAAGAGGTATTAAAGCCTTTGAGGTCATGCTAAGGACTTTGACTTTTTCTCTGAGATGTCATTTGGAGAAGAAGAATAGCATCTGGCTTAAATTTCAATAAGACCTCCTGGGTGGGGGGGAAGGAAGGAGATGAGATTGGAAGCAGAAAGCCAGTCTAGGGGGCTATTGCAATAGTTCAGGCAGCTGATGATGGTGGCTTGGCCATGGTGAGGACAGTGGAGTGGTGAATGGTGCATAAATTCTGGATATTTCTTAACAATAGATCTGATAGGATTTGTCAATAGATTGGTCATGGGGCATAATAGAAAGTGAAGAGCCAAACATGATTTGAAGGTTTGTGATCTAATTGACAGGAAGAATTGCCATGAACTGAGAAGACTATGGGAGAAGCAGGAATATCAGGAGCTCAGCTTTAGACTTGTAAATTGAGACCTGTCAGACATCCAATAGGACATGGCAGGAGAGGTATGCTGTGAACATGTGAATTTAAGCATCACAGCATATAAACAATATTCAATGTTATGAGGCTGGATGAATGAGAATAGACAAAAACTGAAGAGCTACAAAAACTGAGCCCTGGCACATGCTAGCATTTAGAAGTTGGGGGTGTTGGGAGGAAAATAGCAAAGGAGCCTAAATGGAATGTACAGAAAGGTAGGAATAAAACAGGGCACTTGTGTTTCCTGGAAGCCAAATAAAGAACTTGAAGGATGAGACAGTGGTCTGTGTCAAATGCTGCTATTAGGTCAAGTAAGTTGAGGATTGTGACTTGACGGTTGGATTTACAATGTAGAAGTTATTGGGAATGATTTGAAAATAGTCTTTGTGGAGTGAGTGGGAGTAAAAGGCTGATAGAATTGGTTCAAGAAAAAAGAACTGGAAACCAGACAAATCTCTCAAGAATTTTGCTATAGGGATCCCTGGGTGGCTCAGCGGTTTAGCGCCTGCCTTTGGCCCAGGGCAAGATCCTGGAGACCTGGGATCGAGTCCCATATCAGGCTCCCGGCATGTAGCCTGCTTCTCCCTCTGCCTGTGTCTCTGCCTCTCTCTGTGTGTCTTTCATGAATGAATAAATAAATAAAATCTTTTTTTTAAAAAAAAGAATTTTGCTATAAAGGGAAAGAGAAATAGGACATTTAAGAAGACCCTGGCTACATGAGACAAGATGTTCTTAGAGAAGCAGAAGCAAAGCCCGTGGGTCAATGTGTGGCCACTTCTACATTTTAGCAGGGCCATTTGAGATGTTGTGTTGAGGAAAGACTGAAGGAGCATTCTCTTATTCCGAGCCACCAGTGAAGGCCATATCTCATGCCTTTTTTCATATGCCAGCTTGCAGAAAATGCCAGCCACACACATGGATGAGTTAGCAAGAGGCCAGGTCATCAAAATGAGAAGCAGAGCTAGAGCTGGCGAAGGCTTAGAGTAAGATATATCATTGGGAGCATAGTAAAAGCAAGTTCTGGAACAACCTTGTTGGCTCCTTGCCAGGAATTCATACCACAAAATTGTCCCTAATGCATTAGAAACCAGAAGTGGTATGAGGACAGTTCTGGCTCTCATATCCTGAACCCTCTTTCAGTTAAGTATTAATCTTTGTTTTTCATACAACCACAAGATGGAAAAGTCATCATTTATTCTTAGGAGGTGTAAGGGAGGGGACTGGGATGGGGTAGTTGCTCTAATGCTACCCTAGAGTAGAAAAGATACTCATGGAGAAAAACAGGATCACACCAGTGAAAGCCATGCTGTCATCAGCTTTTGACTCTGTTTCATTCCATTCATTAGTGGTCAGGTTGAGGGAAAGTGATTTTATTATGACACATTCCATTTGGAATTCCCCTTGGCAATTTGCTCTACCTCTGTGCTGTAATGATCCCTACATAGGCAGGACAGAAACGGCTGTTGGGCTCTGTTAGAAACAGTTTTAGAAGGCTTCTCTTGGCCTTCATGACCAACTGGCCTCATTAGAGCTTCAGTTTATGTAAACCTTTGAATCCTTCTCAGGAAAGGGCCAGGGGCTTTGCTTTCCCTGTTTTACTGCAACACCCATGTCCATGAAACTTGGTATATAAATAAAACTGCAAGAGAGTTTGGATATGTTTGGAGTGAGATGGAGACCTCTGATAATCTCTGAAAGGGGCTCAGGGTAAAAAAGTACTCTAGGGTTAGGCCAATGTGGTAGGGGATGAGGTAGAGGAAAATTAGCGGAAATAGTCACAGGAACCAAAATTCCGTTTGAAGAGGAATATGAATAACCAGAGCCACTTAATGCATATTGTGATAGGAAATGTAGATGCCATGTTGTCAAGAAAGTGCTTGGAAATGCTGTTGGATCCCTGGGGATTTTCAAATCCTAACCACAGCCCTGCTTCCTAGTCTGCTCCCCCGTGACTTCAAGGAAGGGCTATGACCTTCTCATGCCCCATATTATTGCTGCTTTTTTGATCAGCTCCCTGGGGCACTAGGAAGGCAGAGAGAAGAAACTAGGCTGGGTAAAGGCAACCCTCCTCCATATTATCCCACCCTGAGCTAGAGAAGTGAAGGACTGATGGGGATCCAGCCATTGTTTGGAAAACAATGTGTGAAAGTTGCCTAATGCAAACACCTTCCAATATGAATCAACATGACTAGGCCAAATTCTCAACTGAGAACTTCAATATAAGTCTTGCCTATACTTTTAGAATTTGCTTTTATTATGCAGGTAGTTGATGAAGTGCAGGATGCTGAACTGTCATTATCTGTACAGTGGTGCTTCATAGGCTCTGCCCCCACAATTAGACGTTATTGTTGCATATTGGTTGCACTTGTGTATATGTATTTTTTGGTATTTGTCCTTTTAGGCTTCATTTCCACTGTATTATAAGGCAAAGTCAGTAATTTCTATTTCTTTGGCACTCTTGATCCAAGGAAAGATATATTAGTTTTATATGCAGACCACTGAATAAACCTTGTTGAATAATAGTTAAATGACACATGTCAGAAGTTTCTGGGCAATCCTGTATGTAGAATGAAATACGAATTATTCAGAATAAATTGCTAATCTGATTTCTTCATTTTAGTAAAAGGGGAATACATAATTTAATTAGAATGATGCTTTGCATTTAGACACATTTAATGTATAAGCACCAATTCTTTTTTTAAAAAAATTTCTAAGCATCCTTTCTTTGAATAGATCAGAAAATGTAAAATATTTTTAGCCATTCTGACTAATATGAGGTGGTATCTCATTTGTGAGGATGCGGAGAAAGGGGAACCCTCTTACAGTGCTCATGAGAATGCAAGCTGGTACAGCCATTGTAGAAAAACAGTGTGGAGGTTCCTCAAAAAGTTAAAAATAGAGCTACCCTACAACTCAGCAATTGCACTACTTGCTATCTACCCAAAGGATACAAATATAGTGATCTAAAGGGGCACTTGCACACCAGTGTTTATGGCAGCAATGTCCACAATAGCCAAAATATGGAAAGAACCCAGATGTCTATTGACAGATGACTGGATAAAGAAGATGTGATATACATACATATATATATATATATATATATATATATATATATATATATATATATAAAATAAATACATAATATAAATATAAATATATATAATAGAATATTACTCATCCATCAAAAAGAAGAAATCTTACCATTTGCAATGACCTGGATGGAACTAGAGGATATTATATTAAGCAAAATTACTCATTCAGAGAATGATAAAATACCATATGATTTCACTCATATGTGGAATTTAAGAAACACAATAGAGGATCACAGGGGAAGGGAGGGAAAAATAAAGACGAAATCAGAGATGGAGACAAAGAATAAGAGACTCTTAACCATAGGAAACAAAAGGGGTTGTTGGAGGGGGAGGTGGGTAAGACAGTGGGGTAACTGGGTGAATGCGGTAACTGGCATTAAGGAGGGCACTTGAGGTAATGAGCACTGGGTGTTATATGAACTGATAAATTACTAAACTCTACCTCTGAAACTAATAATACAGTATACATTAATTAGCTGAATTTAAATTTTAAAAAGACTTTAAAAAAGAAAATGTAAAATAATTCAACTTTGGTGCCTCCCCCAGATTTGAGACCCTATAATATATGTGCCAGTTTGTGTAGACCATCCCGTCTCATCTCTGTCCCAAGGGATATCTTGGGGTGACTATTACCCAAGATGGGATCAAGGAAGGGCCCATGTAGAGAAGTAGAGAAGCATAAACATGTCATGGGGCTCAAAGGAGGGAGAAAACACATCAGTTAGGGAAGTTAGTCCAGGCTTTGTGAAGGAGATGGTGTAAGGAAGGGGCTTTGAAGGATGGATAGGTTTTCATTAGCTCTGTGTTGGGGAAAGTTGTCCCAGCCAGGTGAGAGTAAGAGCCCCTGAAAAACTATTGATCTTAGGAAGTTATGGCTAAGAGTTAAGGTAAGTATGGGGACACAGTGTTCCTTTGTCTAATTGGAAACATGGGTTTTAAAGTATGGGTAAACTGGGAGAAATTGATGATAATTTTAACCAGCTATTAAGCTGGCAAATATTTTCTCAGTTGCCAGACACCATAGGAAGTGCTTTACATAAGGAATCTCTTTTAATTTGGGAAAGACAAATCTGTTTTTGCTGAAGAGTTGTTTGTTTTGTTTTTGTTTTGAAGAGATTTTTTTATAAAGGAGCAATATTAACAGAGTTGTCATAAAGTAGGTTCATAGAGGCATAGGGAAAAGTAGAAGACAGGGAGAGTACTCAGGAGGTGATTCATATGTTCTCAAGAAGTAATGAGACTTGAGTTATTCCAGCATGAATATAAGTGAAAATACAAAATTGGGATGGTTTGAATCAGAATTCACTTTTTTTAATTAATCAGGCTCCATGCCCAATATGGGGCTTGAACTCATGACCTTGACATCAAAGTTCATATGCTCTAAGCCAGCTAGGGACTCCCAGAATTTATTTTAAATTTTATATTGCAGTCTCTGCAAAAAAGGGTATTTTCTAGCTCAGGACACTTTAATGGAATCTTAAGGATCTCGATGGTCTACCTTCTATCCTGGATTCCTTCAAGATATGGAAACCAAGAATCAATAAGGCTAAAGTCGCTCAGTGTTATCTGAGACAGAAACCCAGAGGCATGCAGACTCTTCCATCTCCCTCATTCCCTACATCCTCTCTGTCCCTGGTTGACTATGGGGTCAAGAATGTTAGATTACTGATTTTCTTCTCCTCTTGTAACAAAAAGCCCAGATTCCTTGGATGTTGAAGTTTTAAGCTGCCATGAAGTACTAATCCCAGTATTAACTATTTACAGATTCCATTGTGATTGGATTTTGGGTTGGTCTCGCTGTCTTTGTGATTTTCATGTTTTTTGTGCTGACTTTGCTGACCAAGACGGGAGCTCCACACCAAGAGTAAGTTTGGGTCTTTCCTAAATTACCTATTCAGCCCCATGGGGAACTAAGTAAACAGACATACTATCCAGGTCTGGGGTTGCTTTCAATGGTGGAAAAAGGGGGTGGTTATGGATTTACTGCCTGGATCCAGTTGCCTTGGGTGGGATCCACCTTCCTCCTGGTACTTTGCCTCTTGCCCTTTGGGCTTATTTTCAGGTGGACCCTTGTGAACCTAGGTTTCATGGTCCTTTATGATTGTCTTAATTCTGATCCAGGCCTGATTTTTATTTTGAAATGTTTATTAATTAGGATGTATTTTCTCCTTCCTCCCAAAAGAATTTAGATGACTCACCAGACCAAAAACAGTGGCAGGTGTAGGGGGGAGGCCGTAGCAAACTGGGATGAAAACCAGTTTTAAGAAATATTTCAAGGAACAGAGAAGTAGTTATAACTGGGTACTTAGTTGAATTATTGACAATAAACAGTGAGTTCAACACTGAGCTTTCTTGAAACTAGGATAAAAAAAAGAAACACCAAGGATTATGTAATTCTCCTGGCAGGATAAAGGAAATTTGTGTTGGGCTTTGGATTTACGGAGGAAATTATTACAAGGCGCTTGACGTACATTGAATAACATCAGAAGGTTATCTGTTCAGTTATGGATCTCAAAAAAACTCAGAAATGTTATAGAGGAGTTTTATTATCCCAACACTTCAAACAAAGAGAAAAATAACATATGTTGAATACCTTTTAAGTCAGTCCCAGCTAGCAGAGATAGTGCACTCAAGTTAGGCTAATTAGAAGAGCTTTTGTTGAAGGGACTATCCACAAGTTGTGGCCAGATGGCAGGATAACCCCACGAAATAGCACAGGACCCCTGGTTGGCAACACTGAGGGGAAGTTACCACCCTAGACCTGAAGTGGACCCAGGAATCCTGTGGAAAGTGTGGCAGAAAGGAGCCGTGACTTTGGGTTGAGTGACACAGCTAGCCAGAGGCAACCTCTCAGGGAGGGACCTCAAAATAAATACCAAGACCTTTTTTTCCTCCCCTCCTTCCATCTCTCAATTGCTTGCCATTGGCTGACCACAGTGGCACCGCCTGCAGCCAGTCTCCAGCAGAGGTCAGTTTCCTAGGGCACAGAGCACACAGCAGCACGCAGAATGATGGAGAGCCACCCGGGAGAGTAAATGGAAGAAATTTAGCACAAATCCTACCACTTTATGTCTGGTAGCTCACTTACTCCTCAGAGCCTGGCAATAGGATTCTCGTTGTTGGATCTCATCACACACTCTCCAGCATCTGCTGTTCAATCTTCAACCTGTACTTGCACTCTAACAAGTGCCTGGATAGAGGGAACAGTTCTGCTCTTCACTCAGCTATTTTCAGACATTAAGGTGTAGAAAAAAAGTTAAATACATTTTAAATGAAAGGAAAATAACCATTTTATTGAGGCATATGGAGACATCTTGTTGAGAATCTCTTTACAGCCACTGAAGCCACTAAGAAGACGGGGACCTTTCTTTTCTTCCGTGTCCTCATAAAAACCTGTACATGCCTTTCATCTATTATACTAGTCCAGGGAATTCTAAGATATTGTGTGGGTTGCAACAGTAGTCAGAAGAGCTGAGGACAAACTCAGATTAGGGAACATCTCATAGAGTGACCAGGGAACAACAACACTGTTATCTTCCTTTTCTTCAAAGGGTCAGATGGGTTTTTGCAGGACTGTTGGGATATATTTGCTTGCTATAGGATGCAGGTGATCTTTATGGTTAAGAACACCCTATCCCAGAATAAAACATGACTTCATATAGTGATTAATTTTATGCATCAACTAGTCTCGGCCATGATACCCAGATATTTGATCAACTATTACTCTGTTTCCGTGTTTATTTTTTTTAACGAGGTAAGAGTTAAATCAGTAGACTCTGAGTAGAGCAGATCATCCTCCATAACGTGAGTGGGTTTCATCCAATCACTGGAAGGCCTTCCTTGAAAGAGAATGATATCTCTCAAGCAAAAAGGAATTCTGATAGAAGACTGCCTGCAGTCTCACACTGCAACTCTTCCTGGGGTTTGGACTTGCTAGCCTCTACAATCACATGAACCAATTGCTTAAAGTAAATCTCTCCCTTCCTCTCAGTAGTTAGATACACACACACACACACACACACACACACACTCACACACTCACTCACACTCCTGTTTTTGTTTCTCTGGAGCCCTGACCGATACATTTCCTTAATATGTCATGGTGACCCTAGGTAGCTGAGAGTTGCATTTCTAATCTTTCAATTGGCAGTTCAGTCCTACTGTTAGATGGTTTTTCTTTTGATAGTGGTTCTGAATAATCTTATTCAAGGAACATGGGTTATTGTAACTCTGCTTTAATGAGGTTAAGGAGAAAGTATAACCTTTTCTTTTTCCTTTAATAAAATAATGGATCAGCTCTCAGGGCCACATTTTAAATGCTTCTTTGAGTCTGAGGCAGTATAAGATATGGCATTTGGTTGCACTATATCATAATAGAAAACTGAAAGAAACAGACATGAGGCAAAATCCCTAAGTGGATCAGTTAAAAAGGCTTTTAGATCTTAGTAAAGTTGACATTTATTTGGCAGATATTTTCTCTAAAGGAGACATTTTTTTTTCCACTCAGTCAACTTTAATATAAAACAACCAATTTAAGCTTCCTTGTGTGATAATTAGGCGTGGAGGAAGGAATGATAAATCATTGAGAATAAGAGCTTTTTTTTTTTTAATGTTTACCATATACTAGGGTCTACTAATCACTTTCTATGTATCTCACTAAGTCCTTCACAGGAAGACAACGTAAATCCTGTAAGAGTTCCAACTTTACAGATGAGAAAAATGGATTCATTTTTCTGAGGGTTCACAGGTAAAAACAACTATTGGTCCAGGCCTCAAACCAAAGCCTCTTTGACTCTGAAGCCCCTGTTATTAACCACCACGTGAAGTGATCTCATATTGGTAATTTTTAATCTCTTCCTTCTACTGAACTAAAGATACTAACAATCAATCAGATTCATTTTCTTATATCACATCCTGGACCACGCATGGGCTCTGGAGTCAAGAATTTCCAGATTTGCTTGCCTGAGACTTTGGGTTAGATTCTTAACCTCTTTGCTTGAGTTTCCTCATTTGTAAAAATAAGATAGTATCTGCCTCCTAGGATAATTGTAAAGATTCAATGAGCCAATGCTTGTGGAATTGCTGACAAAGGTGTATTTACCGTGGTCCTCAATGAAGGTTGGTCATCCCTGGGCTGCTGGTGGAAGGCCTGCTGAGGGCTGGGGATCTAGGAAAGCAGGAAGGAGAAGAAAAACCTATCCTCCCATGGGACAACCAGGCCCTAAGCATTCATATTTGATCTGCACTCGCCAGTGCTTTACCCCATCCTCACCCTGGGTGTGTCGTTCAGGCAAATGGTGGGATGACTTTAGAGAGGATGCTAAGTGATGGGTCAGATCAGAAGGACTGACACGTCTGAATTCTGACTGCTTTAGCTGTCTGGCTCCCTGGGTGGTTTGTCCCAAAGAACAGTTACTTCCTCGAGTAGGATATCAGGTAACATCCGTTTGGAATATGACTCCGACATTCTGGTTAAGATACCTGATCAAGTCTTCAACTTCAGAATGAACTAGTGCTGAGTCTACTGCTTAATTCTATCTCTTTCTCCATGGAGGTATTTCAAGGCAGGACGTGCATCTCTTTGAAAGCAGTAGGACACAAGGACGGCAGATACCACAACCCGTGACTCTACTCCTTGTGCCTTACCCACAACAGACATCACTCATCGACTGTGCTATCTACCTGCATTGTTGGGACTTGGCCTCAGAATTGTTTTCAAAGCATCACTTTGGGGCACCTGGGTGGTTCAGTCAGTTAAGCGTCTGACTCTTAATTTTGGCTCAGCTCAAGGTCTCAGGGTTGTGAGATGGAGCTCTGAGGGGAGCTTTGTGCTAAGCAGGGAATCTGCTAGAGATTCTTTCTCTCCCTCTGCCCCACCCCGACTGCACTCATGTATGCATTCTTTCTCTCCCTTGCTATCAAAATAAGCAAATAAATCTTAAACAAAACAAAACAAAAATACCACTTTGGGCAGCTTTGAGGAATCAATCACAGTTTTCACCCAAGAGAGAATATGTATTTGCCAACCCTGGCTGGACCTTCATTTAACAATATTGGATGGTAGGAGTTGAGATCCATTTGCTACACAGAGCCAATGACATTACAATATAATGGGCAAGTTTTTTCTCTGGAGTTTTCAAATTGGATCATATTAGCATAAAAACTTCAATTCTGGAATCACTGACTTCTCAATGGCTTTTGTGAAGAGAGAGAATGTGTAATAATCAGTTTAGATTATGAGACAGTAACAAACTCCTCAAATCTCAGTATGACACAAACAGGTTTATTTCTCACTCAAGCTAACCTGTTTGGTTAGCAAATAGGTGGACAGAAGCTTCTCCACTGTCTCCAACACTCAGCCTCCTGGGTTACACTAATAGGGAAGGGCATCTGCGGAGACCTCACACCTGCCCTTCTGTTCTTCAGCCAGGAAGTGGTGCAAATCATCTTCCTCTCACAGCTCATTGGCCAGAACTAGCCACACCCACTGCCTGCCCAGGCTGAGAAGGGTAATCAGTGGGCCCAGAAGAAGAGAACCAGGCACTGGTGAGCACTAGAGAAGTATACCGCAGAGGAAAAAAGACTATTATAAAGCTGACATCACCTTTCTTAAAAGCTTTTAGGCCCAAGACACAGCTTTAATGGGGATTATTTTTCTTATGGAATATTTGCAGTTGTGTGCAGGGGATGGTGGGGCGGGGGGAACCCTCTTACCTGAATCCTTTATGGACAATGAAGATAAAAGAACCATTTTCTCCTGCTTTCTCAGCGAAAGAGGCATTCACTCTGTGCTGTCTTGTTAAAGCATTATAGCACCATTATCATAAATCTGCCAGGGAGAGAGTAACGGAAAAGGCTTGGATCACATTTTTATGTTGAATACTTTGGACTTCTAAAAAAACTACCCAACTCCAGATATCATATGCCTCAAATACCCTCCTTTTACAGCCTTTGTTTAGTGTGCCTTGTCCAAGTGGGGATGTTCTTCATTTAGGAGTAAGTGCAGAATTGCTTGTGACCTTATAAAAATGGAAATTACATTTTACTTTGAATTGCAATTTACCTGAATATGGCACTTGCTAAAAAATGGGTACAGTGCACCTAAAAGCTAATAGCAAGAAAATGTCAGTGCTCGATGTTTTTGATAATGACCAAGGCCACAGGAGCTAGCTGGCAGCGTGCAGACATGGTGCATATTCCTGAGGAAGTCCTGACATTTTGAGAGGTCTCCCACCATCAACAGGTCAAAAATCTGACTATTTTATGTATCAGATTCAATTTATACACGCTTTGGCAAGAGTTATTTTTAATTTCCCATCAACTGAATGTTGTTTTCTGAGTGCACAGCTGTAGTTTGCCCGGGACTGTGCTGAGGGTCGTTCTAATGTAGTGAATGCTTTCTTGCCCCAGAGAGCCTGACCTCTTCCTAGTAAGTGAGAACTAGCAACTAGAGTTACCAAATGGCACTTCCACACCCAGGCAGAGGGTTGGGTAGGCACTTCTAGGGTTTGTTACATGAAATAAAGCTTTCAGCACAGGCTACAGCCCCATAAATATCAGTGGTTATTCTTGCTTTCTCATTAGTTGTTAATCAGAGATTTCACTCTTAGCAGATCTCTGTTTAACTTAACACTTCCCTGAAAGCCCACTGGGAATGACTTCTGGAAGTACAGGTACCCACAGGCTGGACTGCCTACCACTCTTCATGAGCAAGGCAAACCCATAGGCAGTCATGGGTATACCAAGACTCAGCACAGCAGCAGACACTTCACTTGTAAAAAATTGTAAGAAATCTGAAAAATCCCTAGAGGAATAACCCGGAGCATTACAGGTGTTTTCCTTCTCCAGATGAAGGTAAGAGAGGTCTGTCCTCTTGACCTGATTTCGCTTTTAGATCGCAGAGGAAGGAGCACTGTGCTTAGCACTGGGGGTGGCTGTGCCTTTCATGGGAATCAGGGCTTTGGACCACTGGGCAGATACAGCTGTGCAGTATACTCATTGAGGGTCTAATGACTGCAAGGCCCTTTGGAGATGCAAAGATGAACAAATACAGCCCAGCAGTGTAGAGGGGGGAAAGGGCTGTACAAAAATAGCTCTGACATGAGGCAGGAACAGATGTGTCTTGTAGGAGAAGGTCAGTGAAGTATAGCAGGAGCTCAGAGAAGGGATAGATTCCTTCCCACTGGGAGTTCAGAGAGTCTCCTTAGAGACAGTGACATTTGCATTGGACAGTGAAGAAGGTATTTGACAGATAGGGGTAGATGGGCCCATCAGGCAAGAGGAACAGCACAAGCAAAGCACAGAGAGGGACAATCCTGGGTACATCTGAGGATGGTCAGGTGCCATGTGGCTGGACCATAGAGTTAGCAAGGGGGCTGGTGGGAGAGCATATCAGGTGATGCAAGGGTGGGGAGCCTGAGCTATCAGGCAGAGAGTTTGGGGGAGTCAGGGAAAGATTGTGAGCAGGGAATATCATAGGAGTAATGCTAATCAGTGCAGGTGCCAGAGGACTGGATGTTAGAGGCTCTCTGTTCAGATACAAAAAAATTCCACAGGGACAGAGAATATATGACACAACCCATGGGGAGAAGAGAGAAAAATCTAAGAATCAGAACAGTCTGAACAGTCTTTTTATTCTGGCTGGTGGAGTTCAGCAATGTTGCAACAAATAGGTTAAGTCCCAGCTGCATTTCTTATAACAAGATGAAAATGAGGAATAACAAAATCTTTTTTTAAAAGATTTTATTTATTTATTCATGAGAATACACAGAGAGGAGAGAGAGGGGCAGAGACACAGGCAGAGGGAGAAGCAGGCTCCATGCAGGGAGCCCGACGTGGGACTCGATCCCAGCACCCCGGGACCACGCCCTGGGCCAAAGGCGGCGCTAAACCGCTGAGCCACCCAGGCTGCCCTAGGAATAACAAAATCTTAAATAAAAGAACATGATTTTGAGGGATTCCTGGGTAGCTCAGCAGTTGAGCATCTGCCTTCGGCTCAGAGCATGATCCTGGTCCGAGGATTGAGTCCTGCATCGGGCTCCCTCTGAAGAGCCTGCTTCTCCCTCTGTCTTTGTCTCTGCCTCTCTGTCTTTCATGAATAATTAAATAAATCCTTTTTAAAAAACATGATTTCAAGGTTCAGTGTCCTATGAAAATGAACTATTGTAATTTTTTAAAAGTTCAGATAAAACAGGAGAACTTCTCTTGAACCTACTAGCTATATCATCAATTTCATGATGACAAGATCTAGAATAGGTAGGAATGTAACAAAAACAATTAAAAATGCTAAAATTATTAGCAATTTTAAATTTTCTGACAAATTGCCTTAGTTTGTGCAGGCTGCTATAGTAGAGTAGCATGGACTAGAAGGCTTGTAAGTAACAAATCTATTTCTGACAGTATTGGGGGTCTGGGAAGATCAAGATCAAGGTCCTGGCATGTTTGGTATTTGATTCATAGATGGCAGACTTTTCACTGTGTCCTCACAGTGGGGAAGGAGTGAGGGATCTTCCTGAGGCCACTTTATAAGGGCACTAATTCGGTTCACTAAGGTTAAATCTCCTTTTCCAAAGGCCCCACCTCCTAATACCATCACACAGGGAAGTAGATTTGAACATGTCAATTTTGGAAGGACACAGATGTTCAGCATATAGCACAAATATTCTTCAGTATTCTCTTTTCCTTGTGATAACTTATCACATGGTATTAATTACTAGTCTAGTAAGCACCTTAAAGTTTCTCATTCCTTCAGTGTTTCAGTTTTTGAAGATTTTTGCTTTTTTTTAAAGGTTTTATTTATTCATAAGAGACACAGAGAGAAAGGCAGAAACATAGGCAGAGGGAGAAGCAGGCTCCCTGCAAGGATCCCGATGCTAGACTTGATCCCGGACCCTGGGATCATGCCCTGAGCCGAAGGCAGACGCTTAACCACTGAGCCACCCAAGCATCCCTGGCTTCTGGCTTTAACCATAGGTTTAATCAAGGTGGAATTTAAGGTGTTTGGCACCTCAGTTTTTAATTTTCCCAGGTATAACCAAAGCCAAAGGAGAACAAGTTGACTTTCAACTCTTAACTGATCTAATAGGTGCCATAGAGCATTGTTTTTCACTATGCCAGCTGAGTTTGAGAGATGAGAAAGTTGGAATTAGCTCTGTTCTCTTTATCATAGGAGCCTAACAACCCATAGAGTAGTCCCCAGACCATCTACAGGCTGGAAAGGCATCCTTAACAGCATGGAACATGTTTCTTTCCTAAAAACTGAATTAAGACAACATCCAGCTGCAAATCCCTCCCTGCCTAATAGTGAGAATCCTCTGATATTCACTGCATTACATATATAAGAATATTTTCGGGTGTGACTCAGGAAAACTAGGCTGCTCTAAAAAAAAAAATGGGTAACCACTGAGGGTCAGTATTTTCACTGGCTTTCCTTGAAGCCATTCTTACCAATAAGTGGCAGGAAGCCTTCCCCATGGAACTTGAGCCCCTGCAGCCTCCAGGCCCGGCCAGCTGTAGTGAGTGCAAGATGCCCCTTGTTAGTGGCTCTATGGTATATGAGTTCCAAAGACCTATGTGTGAAGGCCCCATGGAAGACTGTGGACCAGAAGTTGAGGATGTGGGGAGTGCTGTAAGGGGCAGAGACAGGGTATCTCCCTTCATCAAAAGTAGGCGAAGGGCAGACATGGATGTGACTACTTTATGGGACCTCCTACATCTCTCAGTCTAGAGTCCACACTCAGGATCTATTAATAAGCCATCTCTTATTAAGGCTTACCTGCTCTTACTTAGCTGGGTATACTGCACTTGAATTAATTTTTGGCCCTATAAGATTATAGAAGAGGCCTCCTGCCAAGGCCAAGATCTCTTCATCATTCATTCATTTGAGAGCAATTTATTAAGCAGCAATTATATGCCTAGTACTGTGCTAAAGGGAACATAGGCAAGAAACACATGATACCTGCCCTCAAGAGATCATAATCTTAATGAGGGTGCCAGACAAGAGATCAGTATACTACAGAGTGAGAAGACAGATGGAGAGAAACTCCCAGTCCTTGAGGGGAAACATTCTAATTCAGACTGGAGGAGTCTGGGAAGACTTCTAGCAGGAGGTGGCACCATACATAACTCAATGAAGGACCAAGAGGTGTTGGGTAGGTAGGTGGATTCCAGTTCCAGTAATGGCAGAGTAGCTCGCTTTAAATTACCTTGCAGATAACCATTATAAAATTTAGACAAGATGTAAAGAGTGACTATTGGAAGGCACTGGAGACTAAACGTTGGCAGACAAAAACAGAAAGACTTTTGGCCCTTGAAAGGAGAAAACTTCATTAATTTATGTCTATGGCTTTATGGATTTCCACCTGAAATCTTCAATTACAAGCACTGGTGGGATGCTTGGGTGGCTCAGCGGTTGAGTGTCTGCCTTCGACTCAGGGCATGATCAGGGGTCCTGGGATCAAGTCCTACATCAGGCTTCTTGTGGGGAGCCTGCTTCTCCCTCTGCGTATGTCTCTGCCTCTCTCTCTGGGTCTCTCATGAATAAATAAATAAAATCTTAAAAAAATTACAAGCATGGTTTATTTTTCCATATTACTAAGGTCTTCCCTAATTCCATTGGCAGTGTCTTAAAATTTTCAGTGTATAGGTCTTGTACATCCTTTGTTAATTTTTTTGCTAAGTACAGTCATACCTTGTAGATGTTACAGGTATTAGACCACTGCAATAAAGCAAATACTGTAATAAAGTGAGTCAGATGAGTTTCTTGGTTTCACAGAGCATATATAAATTATATTTACATTATACTATATTAAGTCATAATAGCATTATGTCCAAAAATTAAATGTACATACTTTAAAAGTACTTTATTGCCAAAAAAAAAATACTGTCATCTGAGCTTTTTTTTTTTTTTAATTTTTTTAAAATTTTTCTTTATTTATGATAGTCACAGAGAGAGAGAGAGAGAGGCAGAGACATAGGCCGAGGGAGAAGCAGGCTCCATGCACCGGGAGCCCGACGTGGGATCCGATCCCGGGTCTCCAGGATCGCGCCCTGGGCCAAAGGCAGGCGCCAAACCGCTGCGCCACCCAGGGATCCCGTCATCTGAGCTTTTAACAAGTAATCTTTTGCAGGTAGAAGGTCTTGCTTCAGTGTTGATGGCCGCTGACTGATCAGAATGGTGGTTGCTGAAAGTGGGGGTGGTTGTGGCAATTTCTTAAACATGAAGTTTGCTGCATTGATTGACTCTTTCTTTCACAAATGACTTATCTGTAGCATTGATGCTGTTTCATAGCATTTTATGCACAGTAGAACTTCTCTCAAACTTGGAATCAGTCCTCTCTGACCCTGCTGCTGATTTATCAGCTAAGTTTATGTGATATTCTAAATCATTTGCTGTCATTTCAACAATCTTCAGAGCATCTTTACCAGGAGTAGACACCATCTCAAGAATCTACTTTCTTCGCTCATCCATAAGAAGCAGCTCCTCCTCCTTTCAAGTTTGGATCATGAGGGATGCTTGGGTGGCTCAGTGGTTGAGCATTCGCCTTCAGCTCAGGTCATGATCCCGGGGTCCCCTCAGGGAGACTGCTTCTTCCTCTGCCTATGTCTCTGCCTCTCTCTCTGGGTCTCTCATGAATAAATAAATAAATAAAATAATTTTTTAAAAAGTTTGGATCAGGCAGCCCCGGTGGTTTAGTAGTTTAGCACTGCCTTACACCCAGGGTGTGATCCTGGAGACCCAGGATCGAGTCCCACATCAGGCTCCCTGCATGGAACCTGTTTCTCTCTCTCTCTCTCTCTAATAAATAAATATAAAATCTTTAAAAAAAAAAGTTTGGGTCATGAGATTGAAGTAATTCAGTCTCATCTTTAGGCTCCTCTTCTATTCTGGTTCTCTTGCTGTTTCCACCACATCTGCACTTACTTCCTCCACTGAAATCTTGAACTCCTCCAAGTCATGCATGAGGATTGGAATCAACTTCTTTCAAATTCCTGTTCATGTTCTTTTTTTTTTTTTTTACCTCTTTTCATAAATCGTGAATGCTCTTAGTGGTTCCTAAAATGGTGAGTCCTGGGATCCCTGGGTGGCACAGCGGTTTGGCGCCTGCCTTTGGCCTAGGGCGCGATCCTGGAGACCTGGGATCGAATCCCACATGGGGCTCCTGGTGCATGGAGCCTGCTTCTCCCTCTGCCTATGTCTCTGCCTCTCTCTCTCTCTCTCTCTCTCTCTGTGACTATCATAAATAAATAAAAAAAGTTTAAAAAAATAAAATAAAATGGTGAGTCCTTTCCAGGAGGTTTTTACATGTCTTTGCCTAGATCCACCAGAGGAGTCACTGTCACACCAACAGCTTTAAGAAATGTATTTCTTAAATAGTAAGACTCGAAAGTCAGAATTACTCCTGATTCATGGACCACAGAATGGATTTCATGTTAGTGGGCATCAAGACAACATGAATCTTATTTTTGTACATCTCCATCAGAGCTCTTGAGTGACCAAGTACATTGTCCATGAGCATTATGTTTGGAAAGGAATCTTTATCTTGAGCAGTAGATCTCAACAGTGAGCTTAAGATATTCAGTAAGCCATGTTGTAAACAGATGTGCTATCATCTAGGCTTTGCTGTTCCATTTAGAGAGCACAGGCAGGGTAGATTTGGCATAATTCTTTAGCACTGTGGGGTTTTTAGAATGCTGCATGACCACTGACTTCAATTTAAAGTTACCAGCTGCATTAGCCCCTAACAAGAGAATCAGCCTGTTCTTTGAAGCTTTGAAGGCGGGCATTGGTTTCTCTTCTCCAGCTATGAGAGTCCTAGTTGGTATCTTCTTCCAATAGAAGGCTGTTTTGTCTACACTGAAAATCTTTTGCTTATTGTAGCTGCCTGCATTAATTATTTTAGCTAGCTCTTTGGGATAACTTGCTGTAGCTTCTCCATCAGCACCTGCTGCTTCACATTGCACTTTGATGTTACAGAGATGGCTTCTTTTCCTTATGCATCATAAACCAAGCAACCTCTGGCAGCTTCAGACTTTCTGCAGCTTTGTCACCTCTCTCAGCCTTCATAGATTTGATGAGAGTTAGGGCCTTGCTCTGGATTGGGCTTTGGTTGAAAGGCACGTTGTGGCTGGTTTGATCTTCTATCTAGGCCGCTAAAACTTTCTCCATATCCGCAATAAGGCTGTTTCACTTTCTTATCATTTGTGAGTTTACTGACAAAGGACTTCTAATTTCCTTCAAGAGCTTTTCTTTTGCATTCACAACTTGGTTAACTATTTGATACAAAAGGAGTAGCTTTTGGTCTATCTCGGTTTTTCAGATACCTTCCTCAGTATGCATAATTATTTTTAGCTTTTGCAAAAGTGAGAGATGTGTAACTCTTTCACTTAAACACTTAGGGCCATTGTAGGGTTATTAATTGGCATAATTTCAACATTGTTGTGTCTTGGGAAATAGGGAGGCCCAAGTAGAGGGAGAGAGATGGAGAAGGCTGGTTAGTGGAGCAGTCAGAAGATTTATCACTTGAGTTTTTCTTTTTTTTTCTTTTTTTTTTTTTCACTTGAGTTTTTCATTCTGTGTGGGCACAGTTCATGGTACCCCCAAAATAATTAGGAGGGTAACATTAAAGGTCACTGATTGCAGATCACAGAATAAATATAATAATAATGAAAATGTTTGAACCACTTTGAGGATGACTGAAATGTGACACAGAAACACAAAGTGAGCAAATGCTGCTGAAAAAATGGTGCCAATAGACTTGCCAGACGCAGGGTTACCACAAATCTTCAGTTTGTAAAAACCATGATTTCAGCAGGTGAACAAGCTGGTGTGTAAGCAGTCTTTTCTTTTCCTTCTCTTTACAGCAATGCAGAATCTTCAGAGAAGAGATTTAGAATGAATAGCTTTGTGTCAGACTTTGGAAGACCACTGGAGCCAGATAAGGTGTTTTCTCGACAGGGCAATGATGAATCCAGGTCTCTCTTTCATTGCTACATCAATGAAGTGGAACACTTGGATAGGGCTAAAGTTTGTCATCAGACCACGGTCCTTGACAGCAGTGTTCGACTCCAGGAAGCCATTAGAAGCAATGGGCGTCCAGAGGAGGAGCTGAATAGGCTTATGAAGTTTGATATCCCTAACTTTGTGAATACAGACCAGAACTCCTCCTTTGGGGAGGATGATCTTCTAATTTCAGAACCACCTATTGTTCTAGAAAATAAGCCAGTTTCCCAGACCTCACACAAAGACCTGGATTGAGAAACTACTCTGTAAAGTGTCTTCCTGAAGATGTTGGGTCTGTCTTTGTAAAGCAAGAAATCTCCATTCACCAAGATTGTGTGTATGTGTGTGTGGGGGGGTAGCTAAGTGGGGGTGTTATGAGAGATAGAAACAGAGGAGAGAGCCCCCTCAAAAACGAGCCGAATAAGCTGAGTTTCTATGCCTTTAAACACAGTTCAGGCTTTTTGGGGAATAAGGTACTTATATGGTTTCATCCTCTTCGTTGTTGAAAAATTTGGCCACATACTCAGTGTCAACGTTCTTGAATGGGGGTTAGCATACTGTGTTCCAGTCTGGCCCTGCCAATTCCATGCTCTACCTTTAGCAAGTTGCTTTACCTCTCTGGGCTGCCACATTGTTAACCGTAACATGAGGAGTCTGGAGTAGATTATTCATCCTAGCTCTAATATTTTGTGAACTTGTGACTTTGCATCGAGAAGAGGCTGGGTTATATGTAAATCAATATAAACTATGGCACTGCCTCCTATCTCTTGTAGGATCCCCCATGTCAGTACCTTCCACTCAACCTTAACTGAGCCCAGCTTTTGTCAAGGGTCCAAGCATCTAGAGGATGTCAGACGACTCACCTCACAGTCACCGTGGCCAACATTTCTGTTGGTTGTATGAAAATAGCTCTTCTGAGAACCTCCAGCCACCCATGGTAAAACGTAGGGACAGCCATGCCCCTCCTCTTCTAGAATGAGTACCAATCCATGATACATTGCATGGCACTCCTATCCCCAGAAATGTAGGGAAGGTTGTTAGCTGAGTGATGACAGGTGCCTTTTGTGTCTCTGTTGGTGAACATGTGTCTGGTCACATTTCTGTGTGGTTGGCTACTGAACAAGAAAAGTGCCATTTGCCATGCTCTTTACTTGGTAGGGGTGTAGGTGATGGTCATGTGGCTCGTGTGTGGGCTTTGAGCTGAGGTGGTGAATGGATTGTAAATTCCCCACCAACAGATGTGCAGGGTGGCCTGGTGCAACACAGTTAATTTCCCGAAGGAATCTAGTCCTGGTATTGGAAAAACTTGGTCTTGCATACACAGTTGCATGTGCAGCCAGCTGCTAATCTCTGGGTGGCATTTTCATTATGAATTTGTTCACCATCTGTCTTGCTTAAGCAAAAAAAATAAATGCATTTGATTGCACAGGAATTTTCTCTGGTTCTTTGTTTTCACACATCCAAATTTTTCATTTCCTTTAGAAATTATTCCATGTTTCTAATGCTTCCTAATTTTTATCTCTAGGAGCCCAGTGCTCTGAATTATGCACCAGATTTCATTTAGGAGTTATTCTGCCCAAAGAGAGCCCATAATATAATAATATCTTTCCCATAATATCTTTTGAGGAAAATATTATTCTTTAAGACTCCAACACTGAACAGTGGAACAAAGCATGGGGTATTTCTTGTAATCAACACACTCTTACAAGTAAATACTTGATAGCATTAAAGAATGCTGATTTCATTAACTTTTACTAATATGAATATTCATAATTTAAACAACCAAATATAAACTATGGGCTATTTCTTATTAAGTTTCAAAGCTATTTAAGTGGTATCTTATTTTGAAGTAGATTTACTAATCAGAAGGCTGAAGAATATTACTAGAAGTTGGAAAAATACCCATGACCATATTAGCATTTTTATTAACTGAATGTCAAGAACTGTGAAGGGTCTAAGATCTTACCCCTCCTGCAAGCTATTGAGTTAGCTGGCCTGGTTTTGTGGATGCTGGCTAAAGACACGAGATTCCTGGCTCAGAGACAAATAACTTCATCACAGCACAGCAGGCAGCCTGGGGTTCATGTTCATGTTAGTTCCTAAATGTATTTCCTATTGTGACTCCAGCAAAGTACCACAAACTTAGTGGCTTGAGCAACACAAACTTATACCCTTGTAGTCCTAGAGCCCAGAAGTCCAAAATCAGTGTCAGTGGGCTTAAATCAGGGGGTCATCAGGGCTGTGTTCCACTTCAAGGCTTTAGGGAAAAATCCACTTCCTTGTCTTTTCCAGCTTCTAGAGGCTTCTCACACTCTGGCTTATGACCTTGTATCACTGCATCCTCTGCTTCTACTTTACACCTCTCTCTGACCGTATGCTTCTCTCCTATAAGGACCCTTATGATATCATTGGATTACCCATGATAATCTCTCATCACAAGATTCTTAATCATATCTGCAAAATCCCTTTTGTCACATAAGGTAGTAAGTATATTCACAAGTTCAAGGATTAGGATGTGGACATGTTTGGGGACCATTGGCCTACCTCATGGGATCTTCCATTTGCCCCAAAGATTCATGTGCATCTCACATGCAAAATACATTCACTTCATCCCAATGCCTCCAAAATCTCAATTATTACAGCATTGACTCAAAGTCCAACATATAGTCTAAATCTTTTTAGCTCAAAATTCCCAATCTCGTAATCTTTTTTTAAAGATTTGTTTTTATGTATTTATTTTAGAGAGCACGGATGGGAGGAGCAGAGGGAGATGGAGAGAGAATCTCAAGCAGGCTCTACTGAATGTGCCTGGAGCCCAATGCAGACCTCTATCTTATGACCCTGAGATCATGACCCAAGCTGAAACCAAGAGGTGGACGATTAACCGACTGTACCACCCGGGTGCCCCTCAGTCTCATCATCTTTATTATCTAAGTCAGGTATGGGTGAGACTCTGGGTATAATCCATCTTGGGGAAAAATTCTTTTTCTGTGGACCTGTAAAACTAGAGAACAAGTAATTTGTTCCCAAAATGTAATGGTGTGACAAGCACAGCATAATAGACATTTCTTCTCCTATAGAAGGTGACACTGGATAGAAAAAAAACAGTCAGTAGTCCTAAGCAATTTTGAAATTCCACTGGGCTAACTCCATTCAGTTGCAAGTCCTGGAAATAATTCTCTGTGGCTTGTGGCTTCGCCCTCTGGGCCTGTAGTTCTGCCCTTGCAATTATACCTCTTTTGCCATGAATGTATTTGTAACCTGTTTCCTGCATGTAGAATTTTGCGGGCCTGATGGCCACCTTTCATCTTGTCCTCTCCCTGTCCCTTAAAGCCCAAGTTGGCAGTGTTTCTGCAGATGTGGTATTCTCAGGAACATGATGAGCCACCTCAACATGTCACATGTATTCATTCCATTAGATAGGAGGTACAGAGTGCCCCACAGAATCATTCTCTCTTGAGGCAGGGACATGACCTTTTGTAACTCCAAGCTGGTCAGGGAAAGGCGACTTTTACCTTGACCAAGGGCAATTCCCTAGAGAAGGGAGCACTAGGGGGCCCATATCCCCAGCAGCTGGGACTGACACGCAGGCTAGTAAAGGAATCTGGCTGGGACACTACCATCACCCTTAGGAACCATAATGGATGACTTTTATTGGGCACTAAGCAGCCTCTGTGCTAACTTAATTTTTGTAACCCTACTCTGAGAACTCTCCACACAGAGGCTTAAATAATCCTTTTAAGTATGTTAAGTCAGGTTAATTGTTGCTCAAAATGCTGCAATGACTGCCAGTTGCAGTCAGCAAAGAAGCAAGAGTCCTTACGGTGACTTCAAAGCTGTCCTCCCTCATGCGCCAGCTGATCTCATCTCATCTACTGTTCTTCCCCTGGCTCACCCTGCTCTGGCCACACTGGCCTCCCTGCTGTCCCTTGGAAACGGCAGACATTCACCTACACTAGGGCTGTTGCACTGACCAGTCTCTCTATCTGGAACATTTTCCCTCTAGGTATCCCCTTAACCCACTCCCTCACCTCTTGCAAGTTTTTCCTCCAATGCCCCCTGTTATGGGTCAGATTGCATCCCCTCCCAACCTGCCAAATTTACATGTTGAAATCCTAACCCTCAAAACCTGAGGAGGTGACCTTATTTGGAAGCAGGGGTGTTGCAGCTGTAATTCATTAAGATGAGGTCATGAGGGTGGGCCCCCATCTAGTATGACTTGTGCCCTTATGAAAAGAGAATATTTGGACAGAGACATGCATAAGAGGAAGACAACGTGAAGAGAAATTGGGAGAATACAAGTCAAGGAGACAGGCCTGGAACAGACCCCTCTGACAGCCTTCAGGAGGAAGCAACCCCACTCACCCCTGACCTCAGACTTCCAGCCTCAGGACTGAGAGACTACAAATCTCTGGGGTGGAAGTCACACGGTTGTGGTGCTTTGTTAGAGCCCTAGCAACAAATAGCCCCCTCCTCAACGCTCTGAATGAAGCCCACACTGGCCATCCGTTCAGACCCAGTACTGCATTCCCCTAATTCCTGCCTAGCACCCCCCATCTCCTTGATCTCACTCTGTGTTTCTTCCTCTACAGTACTTGTCACCTATGTACTATGCAATTTACATATTATCATGTCTGTGGTTTCGTTTGTACTCCTCCTGCTAGAACGTAAGCTCTGCAAGGGCTAACTCAGTGCCTGAAACACAGTAGGCAGTCCATGAAGATTGGCTGCAGGGAAGGAAGGACTGTTCCTTTGACTTGCTCTACCGGCGGGAGAACTAAGGCTCTGGGAGATCCAGTATATAATATAGCTCAAGTGCACAGCTGCCATGAGGTGGCCCCAACTGAGTTCTGAGAGATCGAGAAGCTGCAGGTTTGAATGGTACCCTTTCTGTTGGTTAGTATTTATCTGACTTTTTTTCTGTCTCTAACTTTGACCTCTTTATGTGTTCTTTTTAACTTTCAATCTGGTTTAAATTGTAATTTTCAAATTAAATGTCTAAATGTATCTTTAAACTTGCACAATTATTGTATGTATTGTGATTACTGATGTTTAACATCTTATTTTGTGATTTCTATTTACTTTGCTCTGCTTTTCTCCTTTCCTGCTTTGTATCATGCCGTGGTCAAGAGCATGAGGTCTAGAAATAGTCTATTTGGGCTTGGTTCCATTATATGCTAACGGCAGTCTTAATCAGAATACCTAACCCCTCTGAGACTGTTTCCACATATACAAAAAGGGACAACCGCCACCTAAAAGTTTGTGAATGTTAAGTGATAACACATATAAAGCACTTAAAATAGTGACTGGCCTATTCTACATGCTCCATTGCTGCTCATTTGCTTTTATTCTCTCTTTTCTAAATTTTAACTCTAGTGTAGTTACTTTTATTCTCTTTTTAAACAAGTATTTATTTATTTATTCATTCATTTGTATGCTTATTTAAATCAGTATTTTGGAGATTACTCTTGAATTTTAATGAACATACTTGACACTGAAAGTTGAAGTCTGTTTAACCGCTCACTGAATTGAAATTATGTATCAAATGTTATATATATTTTGTTCCCATAGTTCTCTTTGGCTCTTTCAAAAAAATCGATCCGTTCTTTTCTCATGAGCTCCTGATTTTTTCATTCTATTTGCTATGTATATATATATATATATACACACACACATATATAGATTGTATATATCTATAGATACACATATATATACACACACATATATATATACAATATACAATATTTTTATTTTAATAATTTGGCCATACTCATTTTATGCTCTCTTTTAGATTGTTTCATAATTTTAGGTTCTGGAATACTAATTATCCTGGGGTTTTTTTGGGTTTGCTCCTTCTTTACAGCCAATGGATTCCAACTGTTCTTAATTGTGTGTGTGTGTGTGTGTGTGTGTGTGTGTGTGTAGTTGCATGAGCTTCCTTTCAGTGAGTATTATTTTTTGCCTATGATTATCCCATGAACCCTGGTTTTATAAAAATTTCCCTAGAGAACAAGTTTGTGTTGCTTATTCTTAAGCCCCAAGAGATTTGCTCAATCTGAAATTGTTAGTTTTAAATTTTTGCTTGGGGATTCCTGCCTCTCACATGGAGTATGAATTTGGATGGCACCCCCACATGAAGCATGAGCTTGGAGTTTATGGCAGCCTTTGTTTTTCTTAAGAGACCTTGGTAGAACAAGTTTCCTCATCTCTTTTCTGTGTCGGTGTATGGGGTTCTTGTCTCCCTCTCACTGAAGGGTCTCAGTAAAGCAGGGGAGTCTCTACATCTGGTATGAACCCCTTTTTTTCTGAATGGATATTGTAACCCACTTCAAGATGCAGATTAAAACCCTGTCCCCTGGGGTGCTGTGGTATTAGCTCACAAACTTCCCATTCCAGCTTTAAGTTGCCTGTTTATTTGTGTCATCTGAAAACTTCTCTTTTCTTCATGGTTAGTCCTATATTATTTTTGTTGTTGTATTTTACCCAGTATTACCAAAAATTTTACTTTTAAAAAGTATTCAAATTAACTGAGCTTACCATGTTTCCAGAGTCAAAAGCCCTAGTTCTCAAATATCAGTTTAATTCTTTTAAAAAATGCATTTCAGTGTATTTCTCTGGTGCAAATCTTTATCCTTTCATCTTTATCCTTTATCTAAATCTTTATTCTTTATCCTTTCATCTGTTTTGTCCATTACTTCTTCTAGTTTATCAAACATATAATTATTTTACAGGCTCCACTGAGGTTAGCTCCACTTGCTAACCCTGATACCTGGACCATCTGTGTGTTTGCGTTTACTAATGTTTCCTATTTTCATATTACCAATCATGTAGCCTTGGCATTTTGTATGTTTAGAAATTGTTTACTATTTGGCAAACATTGTGAATGAAAAATCTATTGATGCTACAAATGATGTTATCCTCTGTGAGAGAAGCTTCCTGTCTTCCTGTTAAGGCAGGTAGGGTGAGAGGCTGATCGTCATGCTCCAGTCAGGCATCAAGGGGGTCAGGACTCAATTGCTTTTTCAAAAACAACTTTGAGGTATACTTGACAAAATTATTTTTACATATTTAAAGTGTGCTGTTTAATACATTTGGACACCCAGGGAACCATTACCCCAACCAAGATAATGACTCTATCACTCCCAGAAGTTTTCTCATACCCTCTTGTAATCCCTTCCTCATCATCCTTTCCCTGGAAACAGTTGATCTGCTGTCTGCCACTATGTATTGGTTTTTATTTTCAAGATATTTATATGGATGTAATCATGTCATTTCCATTCTGTTTTGTCTGGCTTCTTCCATAATTATTTTGAGATTCATCTGTGTTGTCGTATTTGTCTACCCATTTACTTGTTGGTGGATATTTGTGTTATTTACACTTTTGTCTATTCATAAAACTATGACTATTTGTTTATGAGTCTTTGTACAAGCATGTGCTTTTTTAAAAAACATATTTATTTATTCCTGAAAGACAGAGAGAGAGAGAGGCAGAGACACAGGCAGAGGGGGAAGCAGGCTCCATTCAGGGAGCCTGATGTGGGACTTGATCCCGGATCCTGGGATCATGCCTTGAGCCAAAGGCAGAAGCTCAACTGCTGAGCCACCCAGGTGTCCCATGTGCTTTTATTTTCTTAAGCATGTAGAAGAGGAATGTCTGGGTCATACTGCAGATAGATGTTTCTTTTTAAGAAACTGCTGGACAGTTTTCCAAAATGGTTGTATTATTTTAAATACCTCACAGTGTGTGAATTCTGGTTGCTTTGTTTCTTTACCAATACTTTGTAAGATCTTTTTAAAATTTTATCCATATCTGTGTTTAGTGGTATCCCATGATGGTTTTCAATTGCATTTCACTAATAATGATATTCATTGATTATTTCACATGCGGATTTTTCATTTGGGTATCTTTGGTAACATGTCTTCATATCTTTGGTTCATTGTCTTATTGGGCGTGTTTATTATTGATTTTTGAGAGTTCTTCATTATGTATATAAATCCTTCATCTGATATATGACCTGCAAATAGTTTCTTTATTTCCTATAAGATTTATAGTTTTAGGTTTTATATATAAGATTTATGATCCATTTTGAGTTAATCTTGGTATATGTTGTGAGGTATGGATCAAAGTTCATTTTTACTTTGTGTATTAAGGTATCTAATTGTTTCAGCACTGTTTGCTGAAGAGAACCTTTCTTACTGAGTTGCCTTTGCACCTTTACTGAAAATCGGTTATCAATGTACACATATTGGCTTATTTCTGGATATTCTATTCTGTTTCATTGTCCTATTTGCCTATTTTATGCCAAATCATACTTCTTGATTACTGTAGCTTTATAATTTGTGTTGAAATCGGTTAGTGTAAGGCCATTAACTTTGTTCTTGCTTGAAGTTGTAGCTAATTGAGGTCCTTTGCATTTCTATACGAACTTTGGAATCAGTTTTTGGAATTTCCTTTCTTACATTCTGTTCTGCCAAAATTCCACCCATTCCTTAAGATCCATCTGTGAAGCCGTATTTTCCAAGAAAGCTTTCTGGATCCCAAGTGTAAGGAATTTCTTTTTCTTCCATGCTCCATTCACACGTCATAACACTCTAATTGCACTTGTTCATATTTGGCTATGTGTACTTGTCTGATCTTTCCTGCCATACAGTAAAACCTTACCAGGTCAGGAATCTTGATTTGTTCCCTCTCTCTGCTGATAAAGCTAGTTTTAGACTTCGCAGGTGTGAGCCCTGCATTAAGCGAGATCTGCAGAAGACATCTAGCTCATATCCTGCATATTGTTAAGGAGTCCAACAGATTTAGAATGGTTTATTTTATATATCTCCTAGTTCTCTCAGGCTTCATTATTCCTATTCCTAGTTCTGCACATTCAAAGAATAATGGAATATTGTCCAAATAGCAAAGCATATTCTAGTTGACTTATGAAAATTATGCAGTTATGTCTTAATCTATTGGTCACATACTCCCTCATCATTGAACTTTTGGGAGAATGTCATAGCTTTAAGGCTATCAATGATATCTTTGGCTCCTTAGGGCCGTGGTACCTCAACTCAGACCTACCATATTTCCACCGGTCCCCTCTGGTTCTACTCTAGCTCTCCACTGGGGGGAACTTGCAGTGATGCCCTTACCCTCTAAAAGCCTGTTCTCCTCAGGAAAAATTTTTCTGGGAGTATAATCATGTCTTTCTTAGGAGGGAAATTTAGCCTAGTGATCTGCCAGTATGGGGATATATTTAGTCTGATTTTGTAGAATCTAAACCGTTTCATACTTATTAGGAACAAATACAACGAGGAAACTGTTTTAGCACCTAAGAAGTTAGCAGCATAATTATATGAGTAAGGAAATCAGCTTTCTTGTCACACTCAGGCATTATGTTGATGTGATACTCATCTTGGATAACGGTTTCTCCTGTGAAAAATCTGAGGTACAAATTCACACTTATGAATGGCTTTTTCGTTTTCTCCCTTAGTCTTTCCATATTCATTACACCTGGTGAGATTATATAAATCCTATTTGTGGCACAGGACTAATGCTGCTTAAAGCATCATATGTTTATTTTTAAAAATATTTTATTCATGAGACACACACACATACACACACACAGAGAGGGGGGGGGGGTGGCGGAGACACAAGCAGGCTCCATGCAGGGAGTCTAATGTGGGACTCAATCCCAGATCTCCAAGATCATGCCCTGGGCCACCCAGGGATTCCCATGCATCATGTTTAAAAGGCTAGTAGACAATTTGTTAGAAGATAGAAATCCCCTTAATTCTCTTTTTCCTAAAGTAGAATCTTTGTTCACAGATAAAGAAAATTCACAGGGCAGCCCCGGTGGCGCAGAGGTTTAGTGCTGCCTGCAGCCTGGGGTGTGATCCTGGAGACCCGGGATCGAGTCCCACGTCGGGCTTCCTGCATGGAGCCTGCTTCTCCCTCTGCCTGTGTCTCTGCCGCTCTCTCTGAATAAATAAATCTTAAAAAAAAAAATTCACATTAAAATCTGAAATACAGTGATATAAAATTAAAAAGACAATTAACTATTAGATGCCATAAACACTAGAGCAGTTATGTACTTCTAAGCCTATTTCCATGACAGCTTCAGCTTTGCAATGATTTCTTTTTTAACAAAATCCTTGAGAGGCCTGTGTCACTGCTATCATTATCATCATTATCATCATGGAGCTGATTCCTCTAAAAGATTCTAGGAAAACAAAGAGATGAACAGGGGAGGTGTGTATGTGAGTGTATGTGTGTGTATACAATGAGAAATATAATCAGGCATCAGGCATTGGATGCAGAATATATGTTCGATTTAGAGAAGAATGTGATTTTGAAAACCTGGTGTGGTGAACAAAAGGACGTGGTGGGGGCGAGATGGTCAAATGGAAAGGAGGACGGAAGCCAAGATGTTAGCCTAGATGTCATGCTTGGATTAAGAGATGGGTTTGAATAAGAAGATTGTGATAAGAATCCTTCTCTCTGCTAACAACCCCCAAGGTAACTCCTCCCACCTATGAAAATGTGCTGTACATGCCAAAAGGGACTTTGCAGATGTTGGTAAGGATCCTGAAATGGAGAGATGGGAAGGGCAGCCTAGATTGTCCCAGTGGGACCAATTTAATCATGGGTCCTTAAAAATGGAGAACCTCTCCCAGCTGAGTTTGGAGTCAGAGGTATGGAAGGATGCTCAGAGAGATGCATGGTCACTATGAGGATGAAGGGAAGGGGGGCAAAGCTAAGGAATAGAGGTGGAAACCAAGGAGTGGCTGGAAAAATCAAGGAAATGTTTTCTCCCAGAGTCTCCAGAAGGAATGCAGCCCTGCCGATACCTTGATTTTAGCCCAGTGGAAACTGTTGCTCTGATCTACAGAACTGTAAGATGATGAATCTGGGCCGTGTTAAGCCATTACGGTTGTGGTCATTTGTTACAGGAGCAATAGGAAACTGGCAAAGGGAGTACTTGTGTAAGAGATTAGAGGTCTGGAATGGAGTGTGGAGAGGAAAGCTAGCTCAGACCGAGTAGTGCCTTGATGGCTTAAGGTAAGGGTTCTAACACCTAAAAACCAGCTGCGTCAAGTGGGAAGCTGGTATGCATCAAGCAGAGCCTTAGGAAAAACTGATCATGTTGTTTTGCAGGCTATTTGGAGGGGGGAGAGCACTGGGGAAGAGGCATCAATCCTCTTCGAGAAAAGTAAGGAGTTAAGAGGGTGACGGGTTTTAGTGGTAAAGATGGAATGGAAAGGGACAGGTAGATAGAAACATTATTTTGAAGAAATTGGCTACAGATTTGATGGCCACATCGAGGACAGTTCATCGATGTGGACTAAGTGTGTCCCTTCAAAATGTGTACGTTGAACCCCAATCCCTCAATGTGATGGTAGTAGGAGGTGGGGCCTTTGGGAGATCATTAGGATTAGATGAGGTGTAAGGGTGGCACCATCATGAATGAGATCAGTGCCCTTATAAACGTCCCAGGAGAGCTTGCTTTGTTTTCAGTTCTGCGAGGATTCAACAAGCAGACAGACCCCTTCAAGCCAGGAAGCAAACTGTCACCCACACACCTTGATCTTGGACTTCCCAGCCTCCAGAACTGTGAGGAATGAATGCTTGTTTAACCCACCCAGTCACGGTAATTCCTTACAGCATTCCAAACTGACAGCTGAGAACGCCTCAAGGTTTAGAACTGTCCGGAGAATGTTGAAACCCAGGGGAACAGGCAGCTGGTTTCAAACATGTTGACTTTTTTGAGAACAGTGGGTAATTCCAGCAAGAACTGGGAAGAGGGGCTGGCACTCAGGAGAGAGAAAAGGTAGAGAGGCAGGCCCAACCTTATCCTGTTGGTAGAGTGTAGACTTAGTCTAGGTATTGGAGGGAGGAGAGGGTTATATTTGCAGATGA